>NC_079313.1:109041737-109414237 GCF_029931775.1 Euleptes europaea
CCAGGCAAGTCCACAAGGCACGCTGAGATCCAGCATGGTATAATGGTCAGAGTGTTGGAGTAGGATCTGGGAGACCAGGCTTGAATCCCTACTCTGCCACAGAAGTGTGTTGGGTGACCTTGGGCCAGTCGCACACTCTCAGCCCCACCTACTTCACAGAGATTGTTGTGAGGATCAAATAGAGGAAGGAAGAACATTGGAAGGCACTTGGGAGCCCATTGGAGAGAAAAGTGGAGTATGCATGAAGGAAGTAAATAAATTTTAAAAATGGAAAAGGTTTTGTCAGTAGGAAATGTGGATCAGTTGATGCAGCTTTACAACAGACACTGTGCAGGGGCAGATTGACCTTTTGACTTTACAGGAAAATGCCCAGTGGGCGACTGCCCTGGAGGGGGGGCAGCTGGCAGTCAAGAAAGAAGGCAGTTAAGGGGAGACGTGATAGAGGTCTATAAAATTATGCATGCTATGGAGAGAGTGGACAGGGAGAAGCTTTTCTCCCTCTCTCATAATACTAGAACACAGGGTCATCTGCTGAAGCTGGAGGGTGAGAGATTCAAAACTGATAAAAGGAAGTATTTCTTCACACAAGGCATAGTTAAATTGTGGAACTCCCTGTCCCAGGATGTGGTGATGGCTGCCAACTTGGAAGGCTTTAAGAGAGGAGTGGACATGTTCATGGAGGAGAGGGGTATTCATGGCTACTAGTAAAAATGGCTACTAGTCATGATGCATACCTATTCTGTCCAGGATCAGAGGAGCATTAAGGTGCTTTTGAACACAGGTTGGATAATGCTGCTCCAGTGGTCTTGTTTGTGGGCAACCTAGAGGCACCTGGTTGGCCACTGTGTGAACAAACTGCTGGACTTGATGGGCTTTGGTCTGATCCAGCATGGCTTTTCTTATGTTCTTAAGAACAAGCCAAGCCTCAGCAGTGCTGGTGGTACCATGGGGTGGGGAGAGATCGAAGGTAGGGACATAGGGGGTTGCCATTGGTGATGTCATGATGTCACTTCCAGGGAAAATCCAGAAGTGATGTCACACCTCTCTAGGAATCACTGGAAATCCTATGATAAAACTGATGATTCGTATAGAGGACTGACTCAACTTCTGGTTTTTCCCAGAAGTGATGGCACTTTGTTGGGCTGTTGCTATTTTTTGTTTATTTTTCTCCCACTGCCACTCTGACTGGATGTGGGGATCCCCTGCCTCCAACGGGAGCTTGGCAGCCCTACATAAGGGCCACCTAATTTAACTTGTTCCTGGGCCCTTTTAACGTCCAAATCTACCCTGCAGCTATATTAAATTTTAGGGTAGGTTAACATGTCAATCAAGGATGACCTACTTTCTGTCTTCTCATGGACCACTATATTGTTTTGCAGACGGTAGTCTGGGGACCAGAAGTATATGTTGTTATACCATAAATATAGCAAGCTGCATAATAAACTTGAAGACTTCTAGCTATCAGGGCTTTACAGGAATGGAACATATCTGTTGGGGACAGCTGGAACATTAAATACAAAATCCAAAGGGAGAGTTAACATTTCAAGCTCTAAAATGATGCTCATGCTTCAACCCCCCCTTTCCTTATGAATCAAATTTTAGGCAAACTTTTAAACACACCGTGGTTAAAATTGGGTTGTGACACTAGGGGCCAGTAAAAATTGCTTCAGGGGCTCATGGCATGGTGCCCCTTAGCTAACATTTACATTTTTATCTTGCCTTTGGTTCTCCACTGCTTTGTTTACTCCTCACAAAAATCCTGTGACCAACCCCAACTTAGACGGTTGTGTGCTAACAGTGAAAAACAGTATCTGAATGACAAGGAAAAAATGCTGGTGAGTCAAGTAATTGCACAATTATATACAATGGTAATTTCTTACAGCACATTGTGGCAAACCATCCTAAATTTAAATATCCACTAATGGAGTCTGAACTGGTGGTGACTGACTAGGCAAGAGATCTTGGGATTGCGGTAGACGGCTTGATGAAAATGTCAACTTTGTGTGCAGCAGGAGTGAAAAAGTTAATTCTGCATTATTAGCAGAGAAACGGAAACTGAAACTGCCAGTAGTCTAATGCCCTTGTGCAGATCTATGGTGTAGTTTGAAATTCTGTCCACAATCCTGTTCATTATATCTCAAAAAAAGATAATGTCGCATTGGAAAAGGTTTAGAAAAGGGCAACCAAAATTATCAAGAGACTGGAGCACCTTTCCTAGGAGGAAAGGCTAAAGAGTTTGAGGCTTTTTAGTTTAGAGGAATGATGACGGAGGGGGAAATATGATATATGCCGTAAAGTTAAGCCCAAGGGAGGGGAGAAGACAAATAGAGAAAACTTTTTCTTCTTCTTGATAGTCGTATAACTCTCAGGGCACGCCATGATGCTGATGTGTGACCGACAAACAAAAGGGTATACTTATTCCGCTAAAGAACAGTTAAGTTGTGGAATTCCCCATCACTGGGTACAGCAATGGTCACCAGTTAAGTTGGTTTTAAAGGGGAAAGACACTTCCATGGAGGACAGGCCTGTCAACGGCTAACAGCCACAATGACTAAATGGAACTGTGGGAGGCAGCAAGGGGAGGTTTTGTTCTCCATGTTCTGCTTTTAGGTCTTCTGGGGGCATCTCATTGGCAATGAAGTAGTTGCCAGGTCCCTCTTCACCACCGTGGGAGGTTTTTGGGGTGGAGCCTGAGGAGGGTGGGGTTTTTGGAGGGGAGAGACTTCAATGCCATAGAGTCCAATTGCCAAAGCAGCCATTTTCTCCAGGTGAACTGACCTCTATCCGCTGGAGATTGGTTGTAATGCCAGGAGATCTCCAGCTATTACCAGAAGGTTAGGAATCAAAATAATGCACTTGTATAGCTAACAATAAAAGCTCAGACTCAAACTGAAATGCAATTAGGTCTATTCAAAGGAACAACCTTAATTATAAGAATAAATACGTGCTCAAAGAGCAAAAGACAAAAATCAAACAAAATTCACAGTTACAGTATCCCAAAGGTAAGTATAAGTATACAATTTCTCTAAAAGGTAAGTCGAGGTATAATAGGCCAAAAGTCCAAACATCCAACTGGTAAGTATTACCAGAAGGTTGGCTACCCTACAACTAAGTAAAATAGGGTATTGGACCATTGGTCTGGCCTAACATGGCTGCTCCTTTGTTCTTATTGGTGATGTCTGAAAGCTGTTGTTGGCAGAGCAATTAACACAGCAAAGGTGCACGGCCTGATTAAAGGGTCGATGAAGCTTTATTCAGGATCTAACATAATTGATAGTGAAGAGGAGAGACATAGCTAGTGTCCTAACTAGATCACTAGCTGAGAGACAGACCGTGCGGAACTTCTGAGAATAAGCAGGATATTGCCCTAAGAGTAGCAATCTGGAGACAGACAAGGGATGACACTTGACAGGAAAGGAGGTGCTGACCTCACGATCCTATCTAACTGCCCTCTTCCTGTCCTTTGAAGGGTCTTCTTCTTTGTACACCAGACATTGCGTATTCCAACAGCTGCTGGAATAGTTAGGTTGTGCAGCTTCCTTAAACTGCAGCAGCCCCTGCGTCCAGAGTGTTGCAAGGGAAAGCACAAATCAACCAACAATGGCCTCAGATCCCACGACAATGGATGGATTGTAAAAACTGCAGTTAACCAAAGAGCTAATGGTTCTTATATGAAATCCTGGTTTGGTACCAGGGTTGCTAGCCCAGTGCTGGCAACCGGTGGGTGATTTTGTGTGCGTGTGTGTGTGTGTGTGTGTGGTGGGGATGTTCAAATGGACGCTGAGATGATGCCACAGTATCACTTCTGGCGCACAAGGACTCTACCAAAACTCGATGGTTTCACTATGGTTTTCACCATAGAGTTTGGGTGGAATCCTGTAGGGTCATGCCAAGGTGCTCATGTCACTTCTGGATTTCTGTTGGAAGAGACCCATGCCATTAGTTTCCCCATAATTTTCTCTCTCTCCTGCTGCCCCTGGTGCAGCACGGGGAGGCTGAGGCCAAGGTATGGGAGACCTGGGCTCCCTATTTGATGTGTGTGTGTGTGTGTTAAGTGCCATCAAGTCGCTTCCGACTCATGGTGACCCTATGAATGAAAGTCCTTCAAAATGTCCTATCTTTGACAGCCTTGCTCAGATCTTGCAAATTGAAGGCTGTGGCTTCCTTTATTGAGTCAATCCATCTCTTGTTGGGTCTTCCTCTTTTCCTATTTGATACCAACCTAAAAACAAACAAAACCCCCCAAACAAAAGCATGGTTATATGGAGAGTCATGATTCAGACCCGGCAGCAAATTGTAGTTTGATCAAGCCACTACTTTAAAGCCATGGTTTATCATAATTTTGGAAGGCTGCCGGTGTATTTGAAGTATTAGGATGTCGGCGCCTGGCACCTGAAGACCCACTCCTGCCTCACATAGATATTATTACGATTTGTAATGGTATTGGCCTATAATGACCAAATATAAAACTCTTCTCAAATTCTTCTTTTCCCTTTTGTCTCACTATCCTTCGAAATTAGTACATCTTTGACTCTTGCTAGGCTTAGCATTTCCCTCCCGCTCCCTGAGGGCGAGGGGCTGCGAGAAACAAACTGCCGCCTGCAGAAACAGTGGCGGGTGAATTGATGAGAGTCCGTCCTTTAAACCTGGAGAATTTGAGAGCAAGGTTTGCCTGAATCGTAGGAAACACTATCGAGCTACTGTGGTATTGATTTTAGACATAGGCTTAGGATTTGTAACCTCACACTTTCCCCCTTTTGTCTGGCTTCGAGCTCTGCTGGAAGCTATCAACAGAATCTATTTTAATTGTTGCACTGCCTCGGAGGGTGGTGGCGTCCCCGTCTTTGGAGGTCTTTAAGCAGAGGCTGGATGGCCATCTGTCGGGTGTGCTTTGATTGTGGGATCCTGCATGGTGGGGGGAGGGTTGGGGTCACTGGGGATGTGGGGGGGAGGTAGTTGTTAATTTCCTGCATTGGGCAGGGGGTTGGACTAGATGACCCTGGTGGTCCCTTCCAACTCTATGATTCTAGGATTCTAATGAATGAGAGAGAGAGAGAGAGAGAGAGAGAGAGAGAGAGAGAGAGAGAGAGAGAGGCTTATTAAACGAACTGTGTAGAGTTGCATATCCACTGTAGGGCCCAATGGAACCTGCCTGAATCATCCTGGCAATTGCTCTGCAACCTATGGTTCTAGAGTAGGGTTGCCAGCTTCAGGTTGGGAAATATCTGGAGATTTTGGAGGTGGAGCCTGAGGAGGGTGGGATTCAGAGGGGGGGGACTTCAATGCCATAGAGTCCAATTGCCAAAGCGGCCATTTTCTCCACGGGAACTGATCTCTGTCGCCTGGAGATCAGTTGTAATAACAGGAGATCTCCAGCTGCCACCTGGAGGCTGGCAACCCTATTCTAGAGCCAAATATGGCTCTCTGACAATGAAAATGAGTTCTTCAAGTTAAGGTATATTGGACGGGCAGGGGGGATGATAGACCAACCAGAGCTTTTTGCAAAGATTTTACTGGACTAAAGGGCTATATATATAAAGGGCTTCATAAGAGATGCTTTATGGAGATGGAACTGACAGAGACACGGGGGACAAGATGGAACCTTGTGGGAGCCAGAGGTCAAGGGGCTGAGCAGAGGCCAAGGGGCTGACCGACCTTCAGGGCATGTCAACAAACCACAGCAAAACAGTCCAGAAGGTTACCACGTTCAATGGTATCAAAACCTGCTAAAAGGCCCAGGAGACCTTCCACCACTGAAAGATGTCCCCTGCCAGCACTTCCAAGGCTGGTGGAGAAAAATGGAAGAAAATGGAAGGCAAGCTGGAGTCGCTCCAGCCCACAACATTACTTCCAGTGAAAAGCCGGAAGTGATGTCATTGCATTGGGATGATGTCACTTCTGGTTTACTATCATGATGACACCATGCAACCAATGAAAACCAAAGCAAGAACCCAAACCAGTGCTCTCAGCTCTTGCTCTGGGCTTTGTAAGTAACAAATTAAAAAAAAATGTGGTACCCTCTAGGATTAGAAGTCTGTGGTCACTACCACCACCAGGCATAAAGAGTGGACAGTCTTTCTTATATGGGGCACCAAGTGCAGATCCTACCTCTTCAGATTAAGCCCCCTGAATGGCAGGAGAATAACCCTGGTCAGTTGTAAACGCTGCAGAGATGAACAGAAGCCTTTTATGCATGGCTGTTTCCCTCGCTGTGACTTTCCCTCTGATGACTTCGGGTCTTTGTTTTGATTATGCATGCCGTTTTGTACTGTCAAAGGTTGCCTCGCTCTCCCTCTGCCTTTCCCCACATTTTGCTCGTGTTTTCAGAGACCTGTTTTATCTCGAATTTGAAAAAGTGGACAAAACGTGGGGAAAGGCGACCTTTGACAGTTGGAAACGGCATGCTTAATCAAAACAAAGACCTGAAGTCATCAGAGGGGTGACTGCGAGGGAAACAGCCATGAACAAAAGGCCAGAGTAATTCTGATCCTCCATTCTGTTAAAGCCCCTGTGGAAAATATGCTTCCCCAAGTATTAGTTTTGATAACAGTAATGGTGGGCAGCTGTTCTGGAAAAATACGTAATCACTTTTGGAATGATTCCCAAAAGATGAGAGAAAAGGACTAAAGAATACCAATCTTTTCAAAGGAAACAAAACTGACCCTCGTAATTACTATTTAAGTTTGCTAGAAGTCACTTCCAACCGACATGCTTTCTATTGAATGAGATGGAAAAATGGGCTGATGTAACATCTTTGCAGAAGAAAAATTAAAGTTTGGGAAAGGGAAAAAGCATGATTGATGAATTCTTTGTGCTTAATCATTTGATAAATAAATGCACCAAAGGATCAAGGAAGCATCTGTATTAAGCTTTTGTTGAATTTGCTGCAGCTTTTGATAGGATTAATCCTGACAGATTATGACTAAGGTTGTGGAATAGTAATGCTGACAGATGTGTATTCATTCTAGTTAAGAAACTTAATAGAGATTCATCAATGAGGATGTGAGTTGGAATTCAGGGCCATCTATTTGGTTAAGTTCCCTCTGTCTGGGGGTATGGCAGGGCTGCTTGTGATTTACCCATATACAGGCTATTCCCACAACAAGTAGGAGTAGAGTAAATAACATAAGAACATAAGAACATAAGAAAAGCCCTGCTGGATCAGACCATGGCCCATCAAGTCCAGGCAGTCTGTTCACACAGTGGCCAACAAGGTGCCTCTAGGAAGCCCACAAACAAGATGACTTGTAGAGGAACAGGGCTTTTGCTTGCTTCTGAGACTTACAGTTAAAGTTGGTATGGGGTAGTGGTGAGAATGCTGGACTAGTATCTGAGAGACCCAGGTTCAAATCCCCACTGTGCCATGGAAGCTCACTGCGTTACCTTGGGCCAGTCACTTTCTCTCAGAGTATCCTACGCATAGGGCTATCATGAGGATATGAAGAAGAGAAGAATGATGCTGTAAGATCCTTTGGGTTCCCACTGGGGAGAAAAAAACAAGGTATAAATATCATAACAAATAATATTTTCATGAAGCCTTTCATTCCACCATCCATGAAAAAGCCTACATAAAAATACTTCTAGAGAAATTATAACATAAAACTAAGGCTGAGACAAAATGGAGAGCTCCTTTTCACGAAACCTTTTACCTCTCAATGAAAAACTGTCCCTATAGTGAAATGTAATCTTAATTAAGAGATTGGAACAGAGGAGGCGCAACTAACAGGAAACCGGAAGTTACAAGGAGACTGAGAAAGAGCAAGCAGACATTAGGGAGGAACTGTTGACTTTTCTTTGTGTTACAGAAGTTCAATAAATACTTTGTTGTACCAATACCTGAAGTCCCTGGCATTAATAAGACATGGTGTCAGAAGTCTGAACCTTCGCATTCTGGCAATCTTTTGGGGTCTCAGGCAAACAAGGTGACAGTGTTCATTCACTGTGCTGGAAAGTTGGAAAGGAATGCATTCCTGCTTTCTTAAGAATACTGGGAGTATATCTGTGCTGCCTTACAAGGGATGGTGTATGATTTGAATCACAGATTGACACTGGCAGCGTTCAGGAACTTCTAACTAGACTTAGGGGAACATCTTCCAAGGCTGTGATAATTTCAGAAATGCAGACCCCTTAGCAATTCAACGTAGGTTCAATAGTAGCAACCTGTCACCAATGGTTCTGCATCTTGTGCTGTTCCAGTCTTTATACAACTTCACACCTGGCAAGTCAGTCCTAAGTAGGTAGCAAAAAAGAGCTGGAGGTTTTTCTTAGCTTATGGTTGACCATTCTATATGTCTCATAAGTTGTATGAAGTTTGATGAGTCACAAATTGTGGACACCTACAACAACACACTGACAATACATAGTACTGGTAAGGGGCTACTGATGGAACACCTTCCTGGTTCCAGGAATTTCAGTCACAGCCTCACAGGTAAACAACAAAAGGTTTCGAATCATATCTAAGTTAGCTGTGGAAATTTTGTTGCCAAAGTAAGAGTCTAGCAGACTTTTTCCAGTTCTTGGATCATCTGAAGCAGCCTGAAAGCAACACCTCCCAAAATGAAAACAAACCCCATTCCACCTCCATCTTATAAACTTTCAGCCCATTCCTGAGTTGATGGCGTGCGGAGTCGGTGGGGAAGAGGCGCCTCTTCCTAAGCCAAATCGAGCATGCTGTTAACGGCTTTTTTTTTTTGTTTAACTGGGGCTTTTCTCCCCATAGGGAACAGTGAGGCTGCGCCTGCTAAAAAGCAGGCGCAGCACCGCCATTCCTGGCGCTGGCATACCAGGCCGAACCAGGATAGGGAGCTGCCTAACCGGGGGCTCCTCCCAGCCCGCCCCTGTAACGCCCCCCTGCGCCAGTGTGGCCACTGTATGCCATGGCCTGCGCCACGGAGAAGCCATGCTGGAGGAGGGGCAAGGAGCGGCTCCGCGGCGCTTGGGCGCCAGCAGAGCCACCCTCCCCACCAGCGTAAGTGCATGTAATCTCGTGATTACATGTACTTATGCTGGCGGCGGGGTCAGGCTGCCTCCTAAGAGGGTTTGCCCCCCCCTCAGGAATGGGCTGTTTGTCTTATAATTAATTATACTGCTGGTCCATGTGGGCAAATATTATCCAGTCTGATCAGCAAGAGGTCTTCAAGGTCTGGGCTGAGATCTTACCTAGCCTTGCTACCAGAGATCCTTAAATTGAAGATACGGGTTACTGATCTTGGGTCTTCATGCATGCTAAACATGTATACAAACCATGACTATTCACCTGGGAATGGTGCAAAGGGCATGTGTGGTGTCACCTAGTAGGATTCTCACCTTCTCACTACAATCTCTCTTGCCTCCACAAGTTTCCTTTGCAATAATCTTGGGTCTACCCTCAATTCTTCAGTATGTCTGCACTGAGCAGGTTTTACAGCAAACCAGCAGGATAAGGTTCAGATAGCAGCCAAGCTAGGAATTCTGGACAAAAACACTGCCTAGCCATTGGCGATGCATTACTTTTGGACAGTTCTGAATCTTCTGAAATGGCCTCACATTATTAGAAAGGATAATTAGTTGTCTTCTTTATGTGGGCCGTTATCCAATCAACCTTTTCCCTGCCCCTTATGCCTGGATTGCTGTTCACTCTTAGTCATTTGTGATTTTCCCCTGCACAGAAAGGTTTCTGCAAGGCCAGTGAAAGAAAAGGCCATTGGCCCTTTGACAAGGTGGCGAATGCTTATTAGGGAGGACAGCGGACCCAATTATGGGACGATCCATTCTGTTCCCGCATATTACTCGCCAGGGAAAGACTAAGCTTTATCTTACATCATCTGGCATGGATAAGAGTGTGTTGTTAACCTTTACCCAGATAAAGACCTGCCTTCCTGCTGGATCATTAACTGATTCTCTGATTCATCCAAGAGCTAGTTCCAATGGAGAGTGGCTCAGCACAGGCCACACGGCTTGTACAATGGCGAAGGTGCCTGACATAGCATGACGATTTTCCAGGTAGTAGTACAATTTATTTGTATGTGGCCAGAGGCCTTCACAAAGCATCATCCACAGAGTAGCACATTATAAACAAAAAGAAACCTATACAAGAAAATAAAATCTGAAAGGATTAACACTGATATAAACCACCCAAAACAACATCATTTATGGAATTCTGCTCTACTCTTTACCTGGCTACTTTTACACTCTGACCTCCCCTTTCTTGAGATGCCTTTTTTATGCAAGCTTGCCTAAATTTCCTCCCCATGGCCTGGACCACGGGCAGATATGCCAAGGTCCCCTACGAGAAAAGGCTATGTTCCTGTGCCTCTGGACAAGTCGAAACCGTGGCCCATGTATTGCTACACTGTGAGCATGGCTTACCCTTACGGGAACAGATCATTGAACCCCTTTTGAAAGATTGCCCTAGTGGCACCGATAAGGAGCTAGTTAGATTCCTTTTAAATGACAGCTATCCTCAGGTTACTGCAGGGGTTGCTAGCTTGTTGGGACTTATTTAAAACTTTTTTAAACCTTGTATATGATCTAAGGAAGAGACTTGTTCAACATTTTAAAACCTCCTTTTAACCTCAATATGTATGCATGTATTTATTTTTTATGCCAATAAAGGTCTGATTTGATTTGATTTGAATTCTGCTCTAGAGCTGTCTACCTTAGCCCTTATTTTCCTAGCTGCCAGAGAAAACAATGGTTCTGTGAGATATGTTGTGTGAAGATTGTATGAAGATTTTCTACTAGAAGAGCCTTACGAGGAGATACATATAGTGCACACAGGAGGGACTCGTGTTTCCTACTTTGTTCCTTTTCAATACTTGCTTATATTTTTGTCAAAGGCTGCAGGTCCAAAACAGAGCACCTCTGGTGGCCATACTGTTCCCAGCTAAACCAGTTCAACGCATCGGTGATTTAAACCCATTTTGGAGAACGGTGGCCTGCATTCGGTCTCTCCATTCAGCAAAGTTTGAAGGCTTTCTTGGAAGACCACTCTGATCCTGTACTTTTTGCATTTCTGTGGCCCTTTGACCCTGCTGTTTACAACATTTTTCTTCATAATCTCATACACGTGCATCCTTTGGGAGAACCCAATTTATGTATATGACAAAGTGGGATCTAGTCCACAAGAAGTTATGCCAGATTAATAATAATAATAATGAAAAAAACAAAACTTGTTAGCTATTAAGATGCCACAAGTCTCTTAGGCTATTTTTCTGGTTGCCCTGGGAAACAAAACAAGTCAGACCTGATTGACTCTAATACTTTGGAACAATTTGAAATTCATTTATAGAACTTGACAAAAGCTATTCTTTACTTTAACAATGTAACTGAATTCAATCCACTCTAAAACTTTGGAAGGAATATTGCTGGGTGTGAAAAAGGTTTTAAGATGGCTCAAAGGTGGGAGACTTGGGAGGGGGGGCAGAAACGTACCCAAATGGCATCCCAGACCACCATAATATCACTTCTAGCTGTGTAACTGGAAGTGATGTCACTGTGTTGTGGGATGCTGTACGATTTTCCTGAAAGCCTTCCCATTTCCATTCTATCAAGCAGTGGTAGGGGATTGAGGCCAAGGGTAGGAGGTTGCCCTGGCCTCTCTACTCAAGGTACCATCTAATCCAAGTTACATCCTTCTAATCCCATTGACTTGAATGGACTTAGAAAGTATAACTCTGTTTAGGAGTGTAGATGCATTCATAGGTCCAGAAAGGCCTGGGACACTTCTAGGTTTTGAGGCCTCTAGCCATTTTTTTTGCCGATAACTCACATCTGATTTATGTCGACCTTTGGTGGGGTTTTCAAGGCAAGAGACATCTTGCTTGGAGGTCACCCATTCAAAAACTTGCTAGGGTCAACCCTGCTTAGCTTCTGAGATCTGATGAGATCAGGCTAGCCTGGGCCACCCAGGTCAGGGAAATAATATAATATAAATAATAATATAAATATTTAAAAGTACAATATGTGAAAACAAAAGGAACAAAAAGAGTGTGAGACATAATTTAAATATTTTATTTTCTAGCCCTTTTCAATGCCTCTTTTGAGCTGGAAGCCCAGGCCTTCTTACCCCCCCCCCCCCAATATCTGGCCCCGTAGGAATGCACCATAAGCCTGCAACACATCCTTTCCTTTCCTTTCTTTGCACCTGCTTTTTAATTTTTAAAATATTGAACACCCACCTTGATGACAAACTCTGGGGGAACTCAGAAGATTATTCAGTATTTTTTGGTGCTAATAATTGCATGGCTGAAGTTTTGGGAATTTCTCTAGGGACCAATATCACTGGCTACTTACTATCTTTGGCATAACTATGTGACTTTTTTTAAAAAAATGTTGAGTGGTTGGTAAATGTATAGTGTAAATTAAAGCAAAAAGTAAAAATGCCTCCAGGAATAGATCAAATAGATCTATCTACAACTGACTTAGCCAGAAGGTGCTGTTGCACCAGTGTTTGTAGTTGAAGGGAAAGTCATGACGTAATTCTCACTACTGTGTGTGTGTTAAGTGCCGTCAAGTCGTTTCCGACTCATGGCGCCCCTATGAATGAAAGTCCTCCAAAATGTCCTATCTCTGACAGCCTTGCTCAGATCTTGCAAATTGAAGGCTGTGGCTTCCTTTATTGAGTCAATCCATCTCTTGTTGGGTCTTCCTCTTTTCCTGCTGCCCTCAACTTTTCCTATCATGACGGTCTTTTCCAGTGACTCTTGTCGTCTCATGACGTGACCAAAATACAACAGCCTCAGTTTAGTCATTTTAGCTTCTAGGGTCAGTTCAGGCTTGATTTGATCTATAACCCACTGATTTGTTTTTTTGGCAGTCCACTATTGTACTTTGACAAATTCTCCTGCTCTTATAACAAATCCAGAGTGCCCTCTCTTTCTGGTTCAGATTTATTTATTTGGGTTTGGCTTGAGTTTTGGCCTACCACCTAAAGGTAGCATTAACGGTGCCAAAAAATCTTGTGCTCCAGAAAAAGATGAGGCTGGATTTCCCATGCATCATATTTTAATGAGGCATTATAAAAGAATTTGATCTCCTCAGTGTCCAGAAATAATAAGCCGAAAATAACACATCTGCATGCAAATTCTGTTAAAGGTGAAATAGCCCGTGGGTTGTCACTTCAGAGCAAATGATGAGTATGGCGTGATCCATCCATATGAGTCGCCCAGAGCCGAGGAACAGAGCTTTTGTGTGCCTCGGTATGAGTTACGGAGGGGAGAATTTCATCAAGAGAATTGTTGTGCTTGTTGCAGCACACTCAATGTGCATCTGTCTGATAGTCACCAGAGTAGAGGAAAGCTATCTACATTGCACACCCTGGGCCCTCCAGACCTATGTGGGTTAGAAGGGATTGTACACGTGCTGTTATGTTGTTCTGGATTACTCAGGTCAGGCCTGATTCAGATATAAGCATGTTTTAAAGAAGCCCTAGCTGTCTAGTTAGCTTTCCCATATCATTTAATTTCTAGCTGGAGGTACACTGCTATAAAGTTTAGGCTTGTTAAGGGTATAGTACACAAGTGAATACTATTTGTGAATCTCTTCTTCCATTTTAAGCTTTTTAAATTAAAGCATTCTTAGCCCTGACTTGGATGGCCCAGGCTAGCCTGATCTCATCAGATCTCAGAAGCTAAGCATGGTCAGCTCTGGCTAGTGCTCGGATGGGAGACCACCAAGGAATACCAGGGTCATTATGCAGAGGAAGGTAATGGCAAACCCCCTCTGTTAGTCTGTTGCCTTCAAAACCCTACTGAGTTGCCATAAATCAGCTGTGACTTGATGGCACTTTACACACATAGCATTCTTACCATTGATTAAATCAACAAAGCATTATACAATCCATCATTGTGACACGGATAATTAAAGGAGAGCGATTACATGAGTCCATAAAAGTCTCTTACCCCAAAAGCAGGTCACAGACAAGGAGCCCCTTCTGAGAAGAAGCTCTTGATCAATGCAACTTCCCATATTTATAAGATTTTTAAATAATCTAACAATAAGGGTTAATATTTGGGATTAAACAGGAATATTAATCAAACACGAATATCCCAGGACAGTTTTTTCCTTTTGTTCTCCCCCTCCTCCATGTTTCTGTGTCTCTGGGGGCTTGGTATCAGCTTACCAGGTAGCTTTAGGTAAGATTCTGTCAGTTTCAAGTGTTTTTGTTGTTTTTTAAAAGTTCGTTGGAGTCCCAGGTCCTAGGCTCAATCCCCAGCATCTTCAGTTAAAGGAACCAGGCAAGTAGGTGACGTGAAAGACCTCTGCCTGAGAGAGCCACTGCTGGTCTGAGTAGACAATACTGACTTTGATGGACCAAGGGTCTGATTCAGTATAAGGCAGCTTCATGTGTTCATATGTCCTATCTTTAACAGCCTTGCAAATTGAGGGCTGTAGCTTCCTTTATAGAGTCAATCCATCTCTTGTTGGGTCTTCTTCTTTTTCTGCTGCCCTCAACTTTTCCTAGCATGATTGTGTTTTCCGGTGACTCTTGTCTTCTCATAATGTGACCAAAGTACAATAACCTTCTTGCAAATTGAGGGGCTGTGGCTTCCTTTATAGAGTCAATCCATCTCTTGCAAATTGCAAGGGCTTGCAAATTGAGGGCTGTGGCTTCCTTTATAGAGTCAATCCATCTCTTGTTGGGTCTTCTTCTTTTTCTGCTGCCCTCAACCTTTCCTAGCATGATTGTGTTTTCCGGTGACTCTTGTCTTCTCATAATGTGACCAAAGTACGATAACCTCAGTTTAGTCATTTTAGCTTCTAGGGTCAGTTCAGGCTTGATTTGATCTATAACCCACTGATTTGTGTTTTTGGCAGTCTACGGTATCCTCTAACACCACATTTCAAAGGAATCTACTTTCTTCCTATCAGCTTTCTTTATTGTCCAGCTTTCACACCCATACATAGTAACAGGGAATACGATGGCATGATTTAACTTGAATACTATTTAGTTACCTTTAAGTCACCTTTCATTTTTATCTCACAATTAGCCCTGGTGTCATGATTGTCTGACAAATTCCATTTTCAATCTATCAAGCAATTGCGAAGAAACTGATTATGCCAGCTAGAATTTTCTTAACGTGTCTAATCATTTCTTTGTGATTCCCAAGAATTGCCCAGTGCATTTATTTTTATGGGCTATAGCTATCACAAAATGTGCCAAATCTTCCATTGTTAAGTCAGCCAAATCAGTTCAGTTTCCACATTGCCTTCTGTTAAAGCAGCTTCTCCTGCCCAGCTAGCCTCCCATTCAAGAAAAACTGGCAATAAAGGCCTCAGGCAGTGAGTCAGTTTCCCCTCTCTACACCTATTCTTAGGTTGCAGACATAGGACTCCTTACCTATAAATTTCTTTGCTGATAGCAGTGTTTTCTTTATTGCAAATCTTAATAGGTTTGACTAATGACAAGGAGTAGTGGTTAGTGTGCAATTGTTATTCTTGCCAGTGGCAGCAATAGAAAAAAAGTTTGATTAAGCAAAGTGAGTTCGGGGGCAAGGTAAGCTCTCCTACATGTATAAGCTTTTAGGGAAATGGTGCTCCATAAAAGGGGCAAATTAACGTTCCATGGGTGAACATGCCAACCCTTCCCTATCCTGGGGAATAAGCAGTGAGGTAGCCAAGTTTGCAGATGACACCTAATGACTGAGAAAAGTGAAAGCCCAGCAGAATGTGAAGCATTCTAATAGGACCTTTCCAAACTGGGGGAATAGGAAAAACAAGCCAAAGAAATTTCAAGTGTGTAAAGTGTAGAAGAATGCAAATTAGGGCAAGTAAACCTAACTTCATATATACATTGAAGGGGTCTGAACTGCTGTGATTATCTTGCAAGGAGATATTTGGGTCAAGACTCTAGGGGACGTCAACTCAGTATGCAGAAACAGTGAAAAACAGAAAATTCCATATTAGAGATCATTAGGCAAGAGAATGAAAATAAAACCACATGTATTCATAATTCCTTTATAGAAACCTCTAATGTGGCCGTATTTTGAATATTGTGTTACCCATGCAAAGGAGGTTGGAAAAGATACAGGAGAAGGCCATCAGGGGCTGGAGCACACTCCACATGAGGAATGGCTAGAACATTTTGAGACTTTTACAGTGCATTCCTAAGGAGACTTACTCCAGTCTAAGCCCATTGAAACAAATGGGCTTAGACTGGAGTAACTCTCCTTAGGAATGCACTGTTATTTTAGAAAAAGATGAATAAGAGAAGATACTAGAGATTGATCAAATACAGTAGTCTAATCCTAGTGTTACCATGGCGTGGATCCAGGTGGTCAGATCAGCTGAGCCAAGGTAGAGGGCCATTTTCCAGGTTAAATAAGTTAGAAGAAAGCATTTTCTGTAGCTACATTGTTTTGCTTCTCTAGTAGTAATGTTGGGTCCAGTATAACCACTAGGCTCTCGATGAAGTCAGGAAGGGTCATTCTTCCCAATCAGCATTACCTCCATCTCGTCAGTGTTCTGTTTCAGTTTGTTCACTCTCAGCCATTTAACCACTGCATCCCAGGAAATTTGGATTGAGAGAAATAGAACTGGGTGTTGTTAGCATACTGATGGCATCCGATTCCAAAAGTACAAAAGAGTTCTTCTCAGGGCTTTACATAGGGATTGAACAGTATGAGGGATAAAGCTGCACCCTGTGGAATCTCGCAGGACACATTCCATACCGACGATAACTAGTCTCCAATGGCAACTCTTTGAGTCCAGTCCATAAAGGATGATTTAAACCAATACAAAATTCATTCCCTGATACCTGATTCTGCCCCCAAACATTTCAACAAGAGATCATCTCTACTCATGATTTATTCAGCTGCATGAATGTCTTTATTCAGGTAAAATAACAACAATCCAACTATGATCAGATAAATCTTAGCAAGTGATATGATTGCAAAGCACCACAAGGAAATAATTATACCTAGTGGTGTTTGTTGTTCATTCCATTAGGAGCCATGGTGGACTTTTCCAGATGTTCAGATGTTAAATGGTTTTAGTCTGTCTTTCTTTGCTGTCATGCTGTAAAGTTTTCATTTAGGTGGCGAAGGTTCACATCTTCTGTAATAGAAAATGGGAACTTTATAGCATGACAGGAAAGGAAACTCAGACTCATCTGAGTGTTATCTAATTCCTGAACATCTGGAGTTAATGCCTGAGGCATACAAAAACATAAAATGTTGGAGAGTTATGATCAAATTTCTGGAGTCTGCACTTTGCAAATACTACATTTGGCTGGTTATCTTGCTGGTATTGGAGGTTATTCCTTCAGTAGCAGAAGACCTATGTTGGAAATAAAAATGATAGAGTCTCTGCTGAAGTACTTGAAAAAAACCCTCAGCCTGTCATTTGAATCCTCAGTTTTTGTGATTGATTGTCTCCACAAGTCACAGTCCTTGATAGATGTTTAATTGTACTTATTGATGTCTGTCAACTTATGTTTTTTGCTTTCAAACCCTCCTACTCTTAAAAACAGCACAATTTTCTTTTTGTAAAAACCTAGGAACTCATCTAGCCTTGGTTCTTCAATCATAACTCAAATAAACTTTTCACCAGGGAAGGAACAGGGCTATAAAATCAGGATTGTGAAGAATTGTGGAAGCATAGGTCTAGAAGTGAAGAAGCCAAATCTAGCCTCCTGTAAAGTACTGAGAACAAGAGAGGCTATTTCCACTACAAATGATAATGTACCACATGCACACTGGTAGAGGAACTATAGTAAATCATGCTAGAGATGCTAGAAGGGAAAGCAATGCATTTAGTATTAAACCAATTGTGATAAGTCAGAACTTTTTCAGCGGATGGATTTCCATACTTCTGGTTGTCTTGCATGAGTGTGACCCATGTTTGTAAAGTATCATATATGTTCTAGATATCTAGTGCATTTTATTTCTTCCCTTCTTCCAAGGAGTTCTATTTATTTGATTATTTAAAACATCTCTATGCCACCTGTCCACCCAATTCAGGGTCCACAAGGCATCAAACATTAAAACATTTCAAAAATTTAAAAGCATTTAAAACACAAATACTCTGAAGATGACCAGAGTGGTCAGGTAAGTTCATATGGGAGTAGGCAGCCCTTCAGTTATTCTGGCCCCAAGCTGTATAGGGCTTTAAAGGTCAATACCAGCATTTTAAATTGGACCTGGAAGCAAACTGGGAGCCAGTGTAGATCCACAAGATGGGAGCAATATGGTCCCTACAACCCACTCCAGTCAACATTCTGGCCAAAACATTCTGCACCTATTGTAGTTTCTTGTCAGTCTTCAAGAACAGCCCCACATAGACTGCATAGCAGTCATCTAATCTAGATGTTACCAGGGCAGGCACCACAGTGACAAGATCTTTTCTACCCAGGAAAGGCCAGAGCTGGCTCACCAGTTGAAGCTGGTCAAAGGTGCCCCGGGCCACTGCTGCCACCTGTTTATCTAATAGGAGGCCTGGGTCCAGCAGTACCCTCAAGCTACAAACCTGTTGCTTTAGGGGAAGTGCAATCCCAACCAGAACAGGAGGCATCCTGGTTCCTGGATCAAACCTCTGTCCTGGATCAAACCTTTGTCAGGATTAAGTTTCAGCCTGTTAGCCCTCGCCCACCCCAAAACTGCCTCCAGGCACCTGTTCACAGTTTCCACAGCCTTCCTTCAAGGAGAACTGAAACCACCGCAAAATAGTGCCTCCCAGTCGCAACCCTGAAAGGTGGTCCAGAAGGCTATCATAAAGGATGGTATCGAAAGCCACAAAGAGGTCCAACGCCATGTCCGCACTGGGCGTTTGCGGCGCCGACATCTGCGGGCTTTCCTTGCATGTCCCCACTTACTCTCAACTGAAGGATTTCGGAAGCGTCATCAGAGCACAATTTCTCCGCAGTAAGAGGATCCGCTTATACGGCGAAGTAAAAAAATGAAGCATCTTTCTCATCCGGAGCTTAAAGTGGGAACATGCAATCAGTGTTGAATCCACTTCCTGCTGCCAGCCAACCCCCCCACTCCTCCCGCCTCCCTAATGGACTCTGGACCAATCGCCGTCCTCTTGCTTCGAGCGCCGACTGGGCATGCGTGGGAGCCCGTTGATCCCGGCTTATCACATGCAGCAGATAAAGGCGGCACGGTGGGAACAGGAATTTAAACTCGTCTTGGATGCTTTTGTACTGGACGCGTGTAAATAGCGAGGTAAGTTGCTGGTGTGTTCACGGGCCAGGAGAATTAATAGGGTTGCACTCCCCCTGCCTGTCTCCTGGTGCAGGTTATCCACTAGGGCAACCAAGGTTATTTCAGTGAACATGGTTCTCCCTTCCTCATTCTGCCCTCACAATATCCCTAACTGCACCCACACATCTTTGGACATTACATTAGTGCTATGAGTAACAATCATTCACCTCCTGAATTGTCTGGTCCACACAGGACAATCTAGCTATGAACAACTGCTGCAACACAACAATAGGATGATATTCAGCAATGTGTGGATAAACCCCCTGTGAGGTAGATTTGACTGAGGAAGAGTGACTAGTCTAAGGTTATCCAGAGAGCTTCATGGCTGAGTAGGGTTTTAAACTTGAGTCTTTCAGATCCTCCTTCAACACTCTAACCATTACACCACACTGGCTGCTTCTACAGTGCTTTTTTTCCTTTGGTGTAGTGGTTAAGAGCTGTAGACTCTTATCTGGAGAACTGGGTTTGATTCCCCACTCCATGTGAGCTGCGGACTCTAATCTGGTGAACCAGGTTGGTTTCCCACTCCTGCTCATGAAGCCTGATGGTGACCTTGGGCTAGTCACAGTTATCTTAGAGCTCTCTCAGGCCCACTCACCTCGCAAGGTGTCTGTTGTGGGGAGTGGAAGGGAAGGAAATTGTAAGCTGATTTGATTCTCCTTAAAAGGTGGAGAAAATCGGCATATAAAACCAATTCTTCTTCTTCTTCTTCTTCTTCCTCTTCTCTGCCTTTGTGTTTTAGTGCTTTCAGTTGAAGTGGGAGTACCATCAGTTTTTTATGCAGATGTGCCCTAAGAACTACCCTTTCATGTCTCCTATAGCAAGTGGCCCAATGGCAGAATTTCAGAAAAGCAAACCAAATTGCTCCCAGCCTAGCACCCATCCATACGAATGTGTGAAAATTACACTCTACATGGTTCAAATATGCAAATAAAGTGTTGGCCCATGAATATGGATGCATTTTGACCAAGTTCTTTTATGCTGAAAATGGTCCCCATCTCAATCAGGAGAACCTTTTCTGTGCAGTTGTTCTCTGATTAATAAAAAGGGATTCACTCATTTTTTTGGCAGAAGTTGTTGCAGCAAATCTCTAGAAATATACCAATGTACATAAACTGACAATCAGATCCATTCAGTCTCCATTACTATGTCTCATCAGGGAATATCCTGCCAAGCATAAAATTCACTTTCCAATATTTAGAGTGTGGCAAATAAAGAGATTTTTGTGATGTGCTGCACAACATTCTTTGATTCATTGTCTTGCACTTGCCATGTGAGAAGTACCGATACTCTTTTAGGCCTTTTATGCAGGGATGTTTCCTCGCGGTCACCCCTGCCAACTGCTTCAGGGCTTCCTTTTGATTATGCATGCCTTATCAGCCTGTCAGGGGTTGCCTCGCTCTCCCCGTGCATTTTGCCTGCATTTTCCAGATTCTGGCTAAAACAACATCTGGAAAACACAGGCAAAATGTGCAGGGAGAGCAAGGCAACCTCTGATGGGTGGAAAGGGGATGCATAATCAAAAGGAAGCCCCGAAGCCGTTGGCGGGGGTGACCGCAGGGAAATGTCCCTGCATAAAAGGCCCTAGAGAGTTCAATGCAGTGGCAGGTTCCCTAGTGCCTTAGGCACATGGGTTGCTCTTTAACAGCTGGCTCACAAGTTCTGAAAGCATTCCTGTTATATGCCAAGAGAGAGCCTTAGTTCAGGTACACAATGCAGCTTACCTTGATTGCATATAGAAGGTTAAGGGTCCACCATGTACTCAGCTCATGGGATGTATCACTTGCAGGGTGAAGATGTGCTAAATGGTTCTAAATGCTAAATGGTTCTCCAAACTCCTCTGTAGATGGGGTTATAAGACATATTATCAGACCCCCCTCTCTTGCAGGATGCAAACAAGGGAAGCTGAGCGGAAACTACTGATTATACTTGGTTTCAGTAGGATCAAACGAGGACCTAAGATTTTTTGATCTAAAACGTACCAAATTTTAGAATTCAGAGAAACCCACCTTTACCAAACACTCTTGAAGTTGACTGTTACCATAATGTCTTTGCATGTGAGTTTCTTCAGACATCTGGCTGGTTGCTTTTGGAGCACATTAAGGGACAAAATTCACAGTGGGTAGCCGTGTTAGTCTGTTTGCAGTAGTCAAAAAGGGCAAGAGTCCAGTAGCACCTTAAAGACTAACAAAAATATTTTTTGGTAGGGTATGAGCTTTCGTGAGCCACAGCTCACTTCTTCAGATACTGAAGTATCTGAAGAAGTGAGCTGTGGCTCACGAAAGCTCATACCCTACCAGAAAATATTTTTGTTAGTCTTTAAGGTGCTACTGGACTCTTGCCCTTTTTGATTAAGGGACAAAGTAAACATTGCGATGCCCATGGGTTCGGTCCACAGATGCCCCAGCACCATTTTAGAGAAGAATCTGGCCATTAAAAAATGTAGCAAGTGCTCTGTCCGGATAGGGCCTGCAGTGTGGTGGGACCAGGCAAACTTGTCCCCCACCTGTGCCTTTTCAAGTGCCAAAGCATCCCCTTCCGTGGCTGTTTTGGCATTTGTAAAGGATGTGTGTGTGTGTGTGTGAGGGAAACAAAATCACCTGGTCCCACTGCCACACAGCCCTCATGGCATTTTAAATGGCCAAATTGTTCTCTTAAATAGCATCAGCATCCATGGGTTGGACCTGTGGATGCCGTAACATGTAGTCTGGCCCTAAGTTGTCATGTATTGAGTGAGACCATTGGCCCATTGTCTGCTCTAACTGGTAGCAGCTCTCCAGTGTTTCAGGCAAAGGTCTTTCATGTCACTTCCTACCTGATCCTATAAACTGAAGATGTCAGAAGTTAAACATGGGACCTCTTCTTTATGCAAAGTAGATACTGTACCACTGAGTCACCACCATTCCATTTTTGAAAACAGAATGCTGGACCAAATGTTCCTCTTAAGATTAATTTCGGTGACCAAAACACCATTCAGAATTCTACAAGTTCTGGCTTTTTTTGGGGGGGGGGGGGAAAGGGTGTAGTTATACCTGTGCTGGTTCTCAGGCTAAATTTCCAGGATATGTTATGTGAATCAAGATCTCTAAATAGTACAAAGCACCTGCCAACCTGCCATATACTAATGCAGAGTACCTACTCAGCTGCAATTTCCTTCCTGCCAGCAATGTTCTTTACATTAGCCATATAGGACTGTCCTAACACAAAAGGATGAACAGACACTGATCGGGCTAATCTAATTATTATGGCAAGAATAGAAATTGCAGGGAAATGAAAGAAATCTGGTAGTCTAATAGACTGGTAGTCCAAGGAGAGTCTGGAACACATTTCTTATAGTTAGCTAATCCACTTAGTTGGACACAGGGATGGGGAGAGTCGAAGAATTTATTTCAAGAAGAGCTGAAGCCCTTTCAATGTTAAATCTTGGCATTTTTCCTAAGGACTGTATGATTTTGTTATTTGTGATGATATTTATGAGCGCCCTCTACCTTATATTTCACATTCATTAGGTGTGTTACTCTATGAATATGGATCTTCATTAACAAGGATAATGGCAAAATTGGTATTAAAACTGGATAATCTAGACAATCATTAAGTAAACCAAAAAACTATAAAAGACAAAGAAAAAACAATGGACAAGTATTTCAATCTTCCTGGACATTTTGGCCATATTCAGTCATTATAAGTAATTTGGGTTGCCAGCTCCAGGTTGGGAAATTCCTGGAGATTTTGGGGGTGGAGCCTGAGGAGGGTGGAGTTTGGAGAGGGGAGGGACTTAAATGGGGTATTACATACAGCCCACCTTTCAAAGCAGCCATTTTCTCCAGGTGAACTGATCTCTGTTGCCTGGAGATCACCAGCCACCCCTAGAGGCTGGCTACCCTGCAAGTAATCGAACCTGGACTCATGAGACTCCTGCAGGAGAGGGGAAATCCTGTTGGCAGCTCCTCATCCTCCTTTCTGTCTGCCGGCCTGCAGATAAGAGGTGGTAGTGGAAGGGCTAATGTTGGTGGTGGGCATGCAGATGCATGGGCTCAGCTACCTTCTCCTTCTCTCCCTCTTCATGGTGAGTGTACATTGCCTGTGCATATACAGATAATGTTCCTCTCTTTGGGGAGGGTTTAAACTCCCCTTACTCCATTGTTTGTAGTTTTGCTGCAAACCTAGTGGGTGGCCAAAGTTGGATGAAATATCTGCTTTCTGTAGATTTGGCTCCAATCCTCAGATTTAATAGTCTGCAGATGGAGCCATGTGGACAATTAGGCATTTTGGTAGAATTCACAAACTGGAACTGGCAATCGTGAGGAATCTGAGCCTGGTTTATTCCTTATCTCATGTGGAGCAGAAAAGTCATACTTCCCGGTTGAGAACGTCTTTGATCTAAACAGTTGTAAAAATCCAATTTGTGGGTGAGGAATAAATTCTCACCGCATTCGGATTCCGACATTATAACATCCTGAAATTAGATGGAAGACTATGGTGGAAAGTGCCATCAGGTCACAGCTGACTTATGGCGACCCTGTAGGGTTTTCAAGGCAAGAGACGTTCGGAGGTGGTTTGCCATCGCCTGTCTCTGCGTGGGCTGAGAGAGAGTTCTGAGAGAACTGTGACTGGCCCAAGGTTACCCAGCCAAGAATAAAGCAGGCTTGTCATAAACGAACATACTCTGTCTCAGACCTTGGGCCCACAAATCAGAGGCAGACACAAACATGCGTGAGAAAAGTGTTAAATATATCCCTCCAATATCCACTGCATCTCTTCTGCAGTTGCCTAAGATTACAGCGCTTGGAAGTGGATAGGGAGGATATGAGAGGACAAAAACTTGAAGAGTCTTCTTTCAAGGCTCTTGGAAACTAACACACATGGATGGCAGGCCACATCTACATGGAGTCAGATTTGGCTCCTATGCATTGGAAGGCAAACATCAGGAAGAACAATTTCCCTAGTTGCTGGGAGCCAGACTAGACAAGATAGAGGGAGGTTCATAATAGAAATGCCCATAGTTGGTTTTTTTGTTCAAAATCCCTGATTTGTATCAGGAGAGCAGCACTGAGAAGGGTGGCCACTTTAACCCTCTGCTCCACACCATTTTCCCATTGCACCGTGAAGCTGTTTGCCCTGTGGCAGAAAGTGCTGAGGTTTCCAAATGGGTGCTGCATGTTTGCCTCTCTGTGGTAAATTAAAGCCTCCATGTGCAGTGCTGTGTACTGGCTCAAGTGTCTGACTAGTATCTGAGGGTCATAGGTTCGATTCCCCCACTCTGCCATGGAAGCTTGCTGGTTGACCTTGGGACATTCACATACTCTCAACCTAACCTACCACACAGGGTCATTGTGAGGATAATGTAAGCCACTTCATGTCCATATTAGGAAGAAAGATGTGGTATAAATGAAGTAAACAAACAAGCAAACAAACATATGCATCAGGAAAGTGACATAGGAGAAAGTACTAAGCTCTTTTCCAACATATGGCCTCAATATGAATCCTTCCTATTTGCTTTTATACCTTAAAAAAGGAGATCTGATCATGGATCTCCTCCTGCCATATCATTTAGTTTGGTCGAAAAATCATGAAGCTTGTCTGAGATGGAAGCCTTTCCAGGGGTTAAGCAATTATCACCTGACTTGCTCTGGCCTAATGGTGAAAAGAGGTTCCCTTGCTCGGTGTGTGATTGGCTTCCTTGAAATTCCCCTTTTAGGCAGAGCTTGATGGTGGTAGCTAAGCCAAATTCTTGACTGATATCTTTCAGGTCACAAATTCAAAATCTGGTGTGGGCTTGAGTCCTGAGACAAGGGTATACAGGGAAAGTGTGCATCCATGTATGATATCATTAAGTCTGTATACACGTGGAACACATGAAGCTGCCTTCTACTGAATCAGACCCTTGGTCCATCGAAGTCAGTATTGTCTACTCAGACCGGCAGTGGCTCTTCAGGGACTCAGGCAGAGGTCTTTTACATCACCTACTTGCCTAGTCCCTTTAACTGGAGATGCCGGGGATTGAACCTGGGACCTTCTGCATGCCAAGCAGATGCTCTACCACTGAGCTACAGCCCCTCCCCAAGTTATTGTATGGTGTATTGGGATCCCTTCCTGCTAGTTGTGGCTTCCCAATGTGTATCCATGTGCTACTATATATAGAATCATAGAGTTGGAAGGGACCAACAGGGTCATCTAGTCAAACCCACTGCACAATGCAGGAAATTTACAACTACCCACCCCCCACCACACACATTCTCAGTGACCCTTACTCCATGCCCAAAAGATGGCAAAAAAACCCCTCCAAGATCCCTGGCCAATCTGGCCTGGAGGAGAATTGTTTCCTGACCCCAAAGCGGTGATCAGCATTACCCTGGGCATGTAAGAAAGGGCCACAGTCTTCATATGTGGCAGTTTATACATGAACACATGAAGCTGCCTTAAAATGCATCAGACCATCACAAATTCAAAATCTGGTGTGGGCTTGAGTCCTGAGACAAGGGTATACAGGGAAAGTGTGCATCCATGTATGATATCATTAAGTCTGTATACACGTGGAACACATGAAGCTGCCTTCTACTGAATCAGACCCTTGGTCCATCGAAGTCAGTATTGTCTACTTTGATGGGCAGCGGCTCTCCAGGGTCTCAGGCTGAGGTCTTTCACATCACCTACTTGCCTAGTCCCTTTAAATGGAGATGTCAGGGATTGAATCGGGGACTTTCTGCATGCCAAGCAGATGGCTCTCCCACTGAGCCATGCCCCCTCCCCCATCTTTTAACAGCCATGTAGGTAATGCCATATATGGAGCAACCCTTAATTAAACACAGAACCTTAAAAACATCATACCATCCTCCAGATTCTGAAGGATAGCAGCGATCTTGTCAGGCCTGGATGTCTGAAAAACTTAACCCAGTTCCTGCCTGTAGATGGCGCTGTGTAAACATCATACACACCCAAAGCTTTCCAGTAAAGCTTTTTTTCCTGAAGCTTATTTTTGTTGCCACACAGTTCTAGAACTATGTGTATAAACCCTGTAATAAAGGATTTTCAGTTTTAGAAACAAGTTGTTGATTACAGAAATAATCGATGCCATCAGCAGTAAATATGATTCCGACGCTGGCAGAAGACTCGCTTCCTTCACTTGTTCTGTTCGTATAATTTACCAGGGAAAAAAATCCCAGTTCACTTCTTGCTTTGCGGAGGAGGTTTACACTAAATGTCTCCAAAGGTGACACTTGGGGTAAATAGATCCCCAGTGAGAAAGAGTTTGCTTTCAGCCATACAAGGAGTATTTTATTAGAAAGGAAACACCTAATCTTATAATCTAAGCAGATGGTGTTTTCAGACAAAAGAAGGTAACCCTACCGCTCGTCTGCTATGGGATCTCAGCTTGATAATGGCTTAGAAATTGTTTTTGTTTAATCCCTGCATCGTTCTCACGTGTCCTTAAGCTTTAACTGGTCACGTACATACAAAATTTGGAATTCCTATCATGGGATTATTAGAAAGGAGAATATAGCTCGGTGTGCAGCGTCAGGGAGGTTCATCTGTACTAGTTTGGAGACAGCAAACGCTGTGAGTAGGGCTGTCAATAACTCAGACTAAAACAAAATATCCCTGGGTTTGTTTATGATCAATAAAGGCACGTTTTAATCTGCCATTTGCTTGGTTGCCCTGGCTGGATGGCAAATGAAACCCAAAGTATGCCAGTTTAAAATTGTCCAGATGGAATAACTATTGATAGTCATGTCTGCATAGTTGCTACATGTGCCCCCTTTTTAGTAGTTTAGAATAGGGGTGGGTAGACCTCAGGCTTTTTTTCTTTTAAATTGAGACCATAACCCTCCAACTGGAACCGATATACATTAATAAACTTGGGCATGGTGACACTCGCCTGCTGTGCCCCATGAACTGTGTACGCTGAAGATGCATATACAAATACAAATCTACATCTGAGTTACTACAGATTTGGACTTTTAATAATTACTCCCCCAATGGCTGGCTAACAGTGCCATCCTACGCAGAGTTACCCCTTTCTAAGCCTAATGATAGTTCCAACAAACTGTATAACCAGAGAACATCTTTTATTCTGCTCCACACGCACACACACACAATCCACACCTTTTTGTTTACCTCACATTTCTGGGAGATTGTCATAAAACATAAGTTACTTTTTCACACACACACCCACACACATACACACACACACACACACCTGCCTTATACTGAATCAGATCTTGGTCCATCGAAGTCAGTATTGTCTACTCAGACTGGCAGCGGCTCTCCAGGGTCTCAGGCAGAGGTCTTTCCCATCACCTACTTTCCAGTCCCTTTAACTGGAGATGCTGGAGATTGAACCAGGGACCTTCTGCATGCCAAGCAGATGCTCTACCACTGAGCCACATTCCCTCCCACACAGAAGAGCATGTCTTAGTCTAGCAGTTTTTCAGTACCAGAGCTCAGTCCACAGTCCTCCCACTGCACAAAAAATGTTGCTACTGGTCCCCCACCAGCTCCCACCAACTTTTCGTCCTTCCAACAGGCTCACAGCTAACCTCCCTTCCTTCTTAAAAAGGAAGTGGGCTCTAGCCCATGAAAGCTTATGGTTTCTGCTCGTCTTTAAGATGACACAAGACTCCTGGTTTCACTGCAACAGGCTATCTACTTGAATTTATGAGGTAAAGAAAGCCTTTGTTGTTTCTTTTGCAAACAATTTACTAACATGTGAAAGGGATAGAAAGTTGATTGGCAGATAACTCCATAAATTTGCTCCAGGAGTGAAGAGAGAAGCATGGGCTGTAGAGGCTCCTACAGTTGCTGCTGGAGATTGACAAAAGGGGGTGAGTAAGAGGATCTAGGAAGACTTTTCTGAGCAGTAGCTTCCCACATGGATGCAAGAGAGAAGAAAGCAACGCTAGGCACCAGAAGAGAGATTAAAAATGGTGTATCAACTCAGTCAACCAATCAGATGTGCAGTATCTTCTGGAGGGGAAGGGGGATGTAACAGGCATCAGAAACCTCTGATGAACTCCTGGTTGCTGTTGTGGGGATAAAACGGAGGAGAGGAGAATGATATTGCATGCCGCTTTGGGTGAGAAGTAGAGTTGCCAGGTCCCTCTTCACCACCGGTGGGAGATTTTGGGGGTAGAGCCTGAGGAGGGCGGGGCTTGGGGAGGGGAGGGACTTCAATGCCATAGAGTCCAATGGCCAAAGCAGCCATTTTCTCCACGTGAGCTGATCTCTATCAGCTGGGGATCAGTTGTAATAGCGGGAGATCTCCAGCCACCACATGGAGGTTGGCATCCCTAGTGAGAAGAAAAGGGGGTGTCTATCCAAAGAAATAATAAATAATTCCAAATCAGCAGGCAACTAACTGGTAACTAACACTGTCCTTGAGTGTTACTCCTCTGAAGATGCCTGCCACAGCTGCTAGCGAAACGTCAGGAAAGAAAATACCAAGACCACGGTTACACAGCCCGGATAACCCACAAGAACCAATGAACTCTGACCGTGAAAGCCTTCGACAACTTTTTTATTATTTGTATAAACTTGTGGGTAGAGCTTAATACTCCTGACCCAGGGTCAGCCCTGGTTAGTATTTGGATGGGAGACCACCAAGGAATACCAGGGTTGCTGTGCAGAGGAAGGCACTGGCAAAACACCTGTGTTAGTCTCTTGCCATGAAAACCCCCAAAAAGGGGTCGCCGTACATCGGCTGCGACTTGACGGCGCTTTACACACACACACACACACACACACACACACACACACACAGAGCTTAATACTAAGGGTTTTAGTGGTAAATTGTGAAGAGCTGTGACTGTTTTTAATAAAGATTGATTGATTGAGGGACTATCGCCCATGGAGGAGTAGAACACTTGCTGTATAGATTCTGTCCTTGGCATCCTGAGTAAAAGGAGAGAAAAGAATCTTAGGAAATCTCTCTGCCCAAGCACCTGGGGAAGTGATGGTAGTCAGTGACAACCAGGTGTATCATTGCATCGACTTGGTCTAAAGCAGTTCCTTTGATAACCTACTGTGGGAGAGAGGGCAAGCACCTTTTCCTTGTAAACTGTACTGGGTGAACAGATATGTCAAAATAAGCAGAGTCTTGCTAGATGGCACCGGTATGCTCTTTGCAAGGAATGCAAGCTGATGTACCTCTGCATTCTTTTATATCCATACCCCTTCAACATTGGGAGCTAGATAATCTTCACAGGGTATCAGTCTTCATAAGAAGGCATTTTCCTGTCAGAGGAGAAGAGTTGGTTTAATACCCCATTTTTCTCTACCATAAGGAGTCTAAAGTGGCTTGCAATCGCCTTCCCCCTCACAACAGGCACCTTGTGAGGTAGGTGGGGATGAGTTCAAAGAGAACTGTGACTAGTCCAAAGTCACCCAGCAGGCTTCATCTGGAGAAGTGGGGAATCAAACCCGGTTCTCCAGATTAGAGCCTTCCGCTCTTAACCACTACACCATGCTGAGGGATAGCGCAGAGCAGATCTGCCAGCCCATGAAGGCTGGAGAGACAAATTAAAAAAATGAAATCTAGTGTTGGTTATTCTCACAATGAGAGATTTTTTTTTTAAAAAAAATGTAAATCAAAGCACCTCTGGCATCTAAGGTCCTGCCAACTTGTAGTGCATTGATTAGACTTCTTTGCGCTTCACAGTATTCCCCATCCCCGACTCCTGCACCTGTTTACTGCGGGACCAAGTCTGACGTATATGGGAAGGAATTTAATTAGTTACTGCGGCATGCTGGGAAGGTGTTGAAGATCTAAGGAAATGCCGGTTTCCCGTGCTCGGATGAAAACAGGTTGAGCTGAAAAGGACGGGAGCTGCGCTGACAGCTCCTGCCGGGAAGGGAGGGCACAGCTGGCTCTGACCCTGCCTGTTAGCAGGAAGATTATGATCAGGCTTCTAGGATGCCCCCCAACCTCTCGCTCTTCTTCAGACGCTGGAGCGATTGCGCCAGTGGAAAGGGATTACTTATCTGATGGAAGATAAAATCCGCAAGGTCATGCATGCTGAAAGCCTGCTGACGCTTACTCTTAAGACATAATCAGAACATTTGCAATAGATTTTCCTACTGACCTTGCTGGATAATACAGGCAGGGTGTGTGCAGACTGCAGGCGAGCAAGGGGGAGCCAGGCAATCAAGGCCGGGAACATGACAGTACGATACCAGCTTAGGAGTCCAGAGCCCGAGACTTCGGGAGGCATGCCCTGTTTCACCTAGCTGATGCCACAAAATAGATACAGCATAAGCCTCTAATTAGAGCAGCAACCTGGCCCACAAAATTCTCCTCGGTATTCTCTTTCATGACAAAGGTTGTCTGAACATTGTCGAATCTAGATCTGAAGAGCTGGCCCTTTGGGTTCCCAACACTGCTTCAGCAAATGCCGGGAGATTTGGGGGATAGTGCCCTGGAGAGCGTGGAATTTAGGGCGGATGTGATGTCACATCTGGGTAACATTCTAGGCCGCATAAGGCCTCTCTTTACCATAGAGATCAGGGGAAATTCCTAGAGTTTCAATATGTGGAGACCATTTTGTCTCCTGCTCCTCAATTTCTTAGGGATGGGAAACTAAGGCTGGGAGGCAGGTAAATCCCTGCCCCAGGTGGGTAAATGGGATGGCTACTCCTACGCCATTTGCTTGATTCCTATTGCCCCTCTTTCTGAAAGTGCTCTCTCTGTACACGAAAAAGTATACGACATACTAATGTGCTTGAGAAAACTCTGATTTTTTTTTTCCTGAAAATGAGAAGCAACTTGACTGGCGAGAAGGCGTGTGCGCTTAATTCTTTCTTGCCAGTGATTTTCCTGCTCCAAATCATGTGCCTGCTTTTCCTTCTGTGGATTTCCAGATGTTTACTCTCATAAACATTCCCTTGGAACCTTCCAGGGGCAAATGATGCAGAGGGGATTTGGGGAACAACAGCCAGGCAAAGAAGGGTTAAACATCCAGTCTCCCCACTGTGGTTTCATTCTCATCTCTACATTTCTCCCCGATGCATGCACAGGGGAGCTTTTTATTTGAAAAAAGAATGGTGTCAGACTCAGTTATGTTTGTGTATAACACGCAGCTGTCCCTTGAGGCAACTTCTTGAGGGAACATTAAATTGAGGAAAGGAAACTGTTTTTTATGGATAGACAAGGAAAGGTTGATACAAGCATAGAGGGGAGGGAGGAGAGATTGTTTGTTGGGGACAAGACAGGGGAGACAGATGTTGGGGGTGTGGAGGAGGCAGTAGCTTCTAATATAGCAACACCGGGTGGTGCTCATTGCTAGATAAAAATATTCTCAGCTTTGTACTGGCATTTGTTTCTTCCAGACTTCGAGAACACATCCCCTCTCTCAGTATTTCCAGTGCTCCGAACATCCTTCTGCATCTATCAAGGGTGAAATGGTTAGATTCCCATTGTAGTGAGGGGAAAACTGCTGAAGGAGGAAAATCTTCCTCTTGGAGAAAGGTTCTTGGGAGGTGTTCTCCTCAGGGAAACATTCAAAGGAAAGAAGAACTGGTTCTTGTAGGTTATCCGGGCTGTGTAACCGTGGTCTTGGAATTTTCTTTCCTGACGTTTCGCCAGCAACTGTGGCAGGCATCATGAAAGAAGAACTGCTCTTTCATGGCAGGATTTGACGCATGGAAGATAGTAGCTTTGTTCAGGTTTGCCGTATCGAAAAATTTGCTAAATTCTCACTTCTGCAGGACAGTGAGAAAGGTTTACTCTGGGGGGGGGGGGACTTAAAAAAGAGAACAAAATAAACCCAGAGAGGACCACAAGTGCATAGGCATGGTGGTGGAGAGAGCCATGCATCTTGTCATCAGTGACTGCAGTCAAGTGCCCATGGCAGTCACAGTCACTATGCACATGCTGACTTAATGGCAATAGAAAAGAGCAGGAGTCCAGTAGCACCTTAAAGACTAACAAAATTTCTGGCAGGGTGTGAGCTTTCGTAAGTCACAGCTCACTCCATCAGATCTGAAGAAATGAGCTGTGGCTCACGAAAGCTCATACCCTGCCAGAAATGTTGTTAGTCTTTAAGTTCCTATTGGACTCTTGCCCTTTTCTACTGCCGCAGACAGACTAACATGGCTACCCATCGTGATCTGTCTTAATGGCAGTGAAGACGTTAACAGGAGGGAGAATTGCGCTGAGGTCATCATTTGTATCCTGGCCTGTGTGCTTTGATAAAAGCAATGGACGTGAACATCAGAGAAGAAACAGATACCTTGTGGAAAGAAAAAGAAGAAAAAAAGGGTGAGTCCGAGGCATCTCACAAAAAAGATTATATGTCCACAGTCATAAAAATAAGTAAAAGCTGCTGAAGAGTGCCAAACAGCTGTGAGTTAACCTGCTGCATGTATGTCATCTTCATTTCATAAACTACTGGATCTTTGTCCAAGTCAATTGACTTCTTCTTAGAGTAGTCAGATCCCCCCCTTGTAGAATGAGGTAGATACCAACACAGAGTCACAGACCAGGTATCCTCAGCCAGTCTCCTTTCTAGAGCTTTGTCCCTATGGTTGTTTATTTGCATCATTTATTCAATAGCTTCCTTTATTTTTCTTCAAATGCTGTAAGAGTGGGCTATAAATATTCCTCCAAGTACAAGCTCCTGGAGGCAGTTGCTCTGCCTCTGACAAGCCCAGGATCTGTAAATCGGCATGCCACAAACTCTTTCATTTGAAACCATTTGTAAGGCTGCCTGAATGGATAAAACTGTTTGTCTGTTCTGCAACTTGAAACAAAATTCACTGGGGAAAGGGTCTCTAACGAAATGGATTTTGAATCGCACCTACCTGCCATCGTGCCTTCTGACACCACCCAGGAATAGGGTTGCCAACCTCCAGTTAGTGGCTGAAGCTCTTCCGCTATTACAACTGATCTCCAGGCAATAGAAATCATTTCCCCTAGAGAAAATGGCCACTTTGGCAATTGGACTCTATGGCATTGAAGTCCCTCCCCTCTCCAAACCCTGCCCTCTTCAGACTCCACCCCCAAAATCTCCAGGTACTTCCCAACCCAGAGCTGGCAACCCTTAGGGTTGCCAACCTCCAGTTAATAGCAGAAGATCTCCTGCTATTACAACTGATCACCAGCCAATAGAGATCAGTTCACCTGGAGAAAATGGCCGCTTTGGCAACTGAACTCTATGGCATTGAAGTCCCTCCCTTCCCAAACCCCACCCTCCTCAGGCTCTGCCCCAAAAATCTCCCGCCGATAGCAAAGAGGGACCTGGCAACCTTAGCGACCCTACCCAGGAAACAGACAGGGCTAAAGCCTCATTACTATGAGTCAAAAACTGACCATGGGTCATGCTCAAAGATATTTATGGCAACTTCTCCCAGTATCTATGACAAATTCCTATACAGGGTGTCTTATGAGTTTTGATGGAGTCAGTGAGAAAGACTGTTCGAGAAGAACAAGGAACAGTGACCCTGCTAATCCAGTCAGTCTCTTCTCTAGAACAGTGAGGGTGTGCTTGTGCAATTCAACTAAGGGTTGCCGTTTGACAGGACAGTTAGATTTTTAGGGCTGCCAACCACCAGGTGAAGACTGGAGTTCTCCCAGAATTAGAACTGATCTGCAAGCTCCAGGGATCGGTTCCCCGGAGAAAATAGCCTCTCTGGAGGGTGTGCCGTCTGGCACCATATCCCTGTTGAGCTCCCTCTCCTCACCTCCCCAGACGTAGCCTTTCCCAGGCTCAGCCCCGAAACCTCCAGGAAGTTTCCCAAATGGAGCTGGCAACCCTAGTGACATAATCTCTCAAGAATGACCGGTCAGGCACAAGATCCTGACCGACAGAAGGGCGTATGTGACTGAAGCAAAGTGCACAGGGGCAGAAGGGGGACTGGCAGGCAGTTGTCTAAAGAGGGATCCTCCCTGGGCTCGTAATGACAGTGAATCGGGAAAAGCGGATAAAATAAAGTGTGCCCTCCTCAGCCATAACATAACAGCAAGAGACATGCTGGAGAGTTTGGGGGGCCGATGAGGAATCTTGGATACAGGTCAGGGACAAACGCATGCTTTCTGGAAGGGGCCCGTCGCAAAAGGCAGGAACTCTGATTAAATATGAACCGTTCAACTCGGTTCTCAATGTAATTTTCAGAGTTTTCCTCTGAGGCTTTGGTGCAGCTTCTGATCTTTGTTTTCCTCCAGCAGGTCAGGACAATAAGCTACTTTTGGCCCAATCTGTGGGTATATGTGTCACAGTAGTTTGAGGGAGAGGCGAAAAGATCAGCCAGAAGGTCAACCACAGGTTAGGTCGAAAGGACAACAGAAGGTATGCAACAGTTGAAAATCAATGAAATCTCTGCTTGTTCCCCTCATGAAGATTAGGTGTCCTTCTATGTGCAGAAATGCATCTTGGATTTAACAGTGGTTTTTTTTCAGTATTCTCCCAGATTTCCAAATTTTCAGTTGGCAAAAACGGAAAAAGGCCTTGGGAAAAAAATGGAAAAACACACACATTCCCCTCCCCTCATTTTCCTGTTTTTTCCTGGAATCCAGGACAGTCAATCTTACCTAGAATAAGCGACTGATTTTTAACCTTTTATGTCACAAATTGCTTTCTGCTGCTTGTTCGGGATGAACTCAGGGCTTTGCTAGCAAGTGATTTGGCAGGAAATGACCCAAAGCTCCCTGATTCTTTTCTGTTTCATTCACTGAATTTTATCCCCGAGACTACAGAAGCAAACAGTGCACCAAGAAGCACATTGGAGAGTGCCACACTGGCGATCACCAGCTTAGGCAAATTGCAGGATGCATGATTATGAATACACTGAAGATCAGTAATACCTCTCTCAACTAAAACCATCTGCAGATGAAAGAGGGATGTCTAAAAGGACAGATGTCCATTTTTCAGGCAAAACAGCCAGATGAATTAACCCATATATAATATATTCTAAACAGTTCTGAAACAAAGGTATACTGAGAGACAGTGTGGTGTAGTGGTTGGAGTGCTGGACTAGGACTGGGGAGACCCACGTCTGAATCTCCACTCTTCCATGGAAGCCTGCTGTGTTACTTGGGCTAGTTGCACACTGTTGTCCTAACCTACCTCACAGGGTTGTTGTGAGGATAAAATGGAGGAGAGGAGAACGATAAGCCTCTTTGGGTCCCCCACTGAGGGGAAAGGCGGGGTATAAATGAAGCAAATAATTAAATTGTGAGGATAAAACCAGAAAGGGAGAACCAGGTATGTTTCCCTGAGCTCCTTGGAAGAACGACGGGCTATCAATGCACTACACAGACATTAATTTTATCTGCAGCTTTCTGAGTGCTGAGAAATCAAATGATTAAAAGCAAAACAAAAACCTCTTGCACATATAATATAAAGCTCTGTTGTTGCCTGGGTGCTCCTGATGGTGCAGACCAAGTACTTAAGCTTTATGTAGGCCATTTATATTTTAGGCAGTAACCTTTGTTAATACTTTAGCCTTATGATATACAGATGGGCAAAATTAATCCCCTCCTCTGCATACATGTAGGATGATTTTTGTGTGGGGAGCACATTATATTGCAGTCAAACTGCAATTAATCCTTATTTTGGTGTCCAATGGAAGATGCAGAGTTGGAGGGGGAAGGGCACTAGGGAATCCTCTTGGGAGAGCAATCTGGAATTTTTCATTCTTCTTTTCGCTATGTAATGCTTTTGAAAAAAAGCTTTTTTTTTTTTTGTTTTGTTTTATTGTTGTAATCTTTCATTTAAAGAAATTCCTGCTGGAAAACTCTTTTAATTTGCTCGGCAGAGCAGAAATAAACTGCCATATCGGAGATCTTTTAATATCACAGCCAGACTTTTAATAAATGCGAATTTCATCAGTTTCAATTTTTTTTGTTTGTTGGCGAGATAATTTTGTATTAACACATCACACTTTATCACCCAATAACATTTAGTCCCTGTAATCTTATGGCAGGGTAATTTCTGTCTCGGGGTCCCCTGTGTCAAAATCTGCTCCATCCCATTACTGCCCTGCCTGTGCAGAGTGTCTTGGTTTGGTAATGAATATTCCCGCTTTGAAGCTTTTATCTACGTATTACAAAATGAATGAATGAATCCAGAGTTTAGCTAGAGGGGGGTTACTGCATCATATTGGTTTGTTAATGTCGTCGGAATAAATGTGACAAGCACACACTGATTAGAAATGTACGACAGAGGAGGGGAGAAACTTCTCCTGACTATGCAGCCAAAGCAGACAGGAATTATTCTTGCGACATCTTCCATTATATGCTGGAATCGATGGATGTGGGTTAATGCTGTGGTGTTCTGGAAGAGCTGCTCTGGATCGCTTGTCATTTCTCAGGTGGACAGTTTAGGGAGACCTGCAGGACTTTCACCCACACCCCCTTCCCCCATCCTCCCAACCCATTGTTCTTTTTTTCCTATTGTGTGTTTCTAATCCACTGAAGGCATTTTCCCATCTCAGTAACCAGGAGACTGGAAAGGCCCTTTTCATAGGAAGCCTGTTGTCTGCGAGTAGGAGGTTACCTGCTTTGATACCAGAAGATATTCGCTTAGAGCCAGAGCAGTTTTCAATGCGTGGAAGGACTTCCAGATGTGTTGCATGGCTTTCTTGCCTCCCCCTCCTGCTGTTGCCTCAAATGCCCCCCCCCCATTGCTGCTCCTGAGACATTTTTGGGTTGCAGTGTAGCCAGGGGAATGGGGGAGATGAAAAAGTCATGCTCCATGAGTGGAAGTCCTTGTGGCCACAGAAGCACACCTCTGGATCCAAGCCTCTGGGTTGAATCCAGGCAGCTTTTCCACAGGTGAAAAAGAGAATGAGGGTGGGGTGGTGGGCTTTGATTTGTCATCAGCTTGCTGCCTTTTGGGTTGCTCCCTCACGAAAGGTAGCCTGCTAGCATCGACCAGGGCATGTGCTTTCTTTGTGGTTGCACCCTCTTTATAGAATGGGCTCCCTAGGGCAGGGGTGTCAAAGATAAGGCCTGGGGGCCGGATCCGGCCCTTTGAGAGCTCTTTATGTGGCCCGTGAGTCAGCTGAGGCAGGCACCCCCCCCCCAGTCCCAAGGTGTCAATTATAAAGGACAAATTAAAAAAAATACTGTATGAGTGTTATTGTTTTAAATATGTTTGTATTTTAAGTTAAAAAAACCATTACCGTAATTGGCTTCGCCTGTGTCATCTATAGTTTGTATCTCCGGTACCTGGCATTAAATTTTATGGTACACATGGCCTGGCTCGACCAAGTGACATTTATATCATATCCGACCTTTGTAACAAATTAGTTTGAGACCCCTGCCCTAGGGGGTGAAGAGGAATGTTGTCCTTGGAAATTTTCACTGGAGCTTTTAATGGGGTGTAAATTGCAGGGCATTTTATTAGGTTGGCAAGGGAATTGTGGCTTTATTATTACTTGAGGATTACTAATTATTGTTCAACAGACAGACAGGTAGGTAGACAGACAGACAATGCTGGGGATCATGAGACCTGCATGAAGAAAGCCTCATAGGACAGCAATTGAACGAGAAAGAGCAAAATCACTGACTGGATTCAACCCATTAGAACACTGCCTGTTTCCCCCTATGGCCTGCAGTACCTGACCTCTTTCCTAGGGTTGCCAGCTCTGGGTTGGGAAACAGCTGGAGATTTTTGGGGTGGAGCCTGAGAAGGGTGAGGTTTGGGGAGGGGAGTGATTTCAATGCCATAGAGTCCAATTGCCAAAACGGCCATTTTCTCCAGGCGAACTGATCTCTATCTGCTGGCGATCAGTTGTAATAGCAGGAGATCTCCCGCTAGTACCTGGAGATTGGCAATCCTATCCACTGAAGGGATGGACCCAAAACCTCAGGCTCTGACTGGGCATACACATTTCTAGAAGCTGTTTGGAAGTCTCAGCTTGTCAGAAAGCCATGGCTAGATTGGAAGCAAGTACAAGTTATAGAGACCACTTTTCATAAGGCCTTCATTGGCTCCTGGTTTGTTTCCAAGTGCAATCGAAAAGTCCAGCTATGATCAACAAGGTTCTACATTGTACCTGGTGGTTACCTGAAGGAGTGCTTCATTTCATCGGAGTCTGCCTGTCAATTAGAATGTCATCAGAGGTCTTATGCTGTGTGCTCCCACTTTCAAGAGGACAGGACGGAGGGTGAACACCAGGGGACGGGTCCTTTTCAGTAGTGGAGCCTAAACTCTGAAACTCCTCTGCAGAAAAACGTGCCTGGCACCAAATTTGTAGGTTTTTAATTGCTGGGAAAGACATCTTTATTTTCCCAAGTCTTCCCTTGCAGTCTTTTATCACCTGACCTACTTTTATCCTGCTGCTTTATTAGAAGACTTTTTCCCAGTTTTAATACTGGTTGTTTTTAATATTTGAAGATATTTTCCCATTTTTCTTCATCTGATGATGTAGGGTTGCCAACCGCCTGGTGTGGCTTGGAGAGCACCAAGAATTACATCTGATTTCAAGACAACAAATATCACTTTTCCGGGAGAAAATCTCTGTTGTGGAAAATGAACTTTATGGCATTATATCCCGCTGAGTTCTGTAATTCCCAAACCCAGCCCTTCCAGGTCTCCACCCCCAAATCTCCAAGACTTTCCCAATCCAGAGATGGCAACCCTATCTTTTAAATTGCTTTGATATGCAATTTTATTTATTATTCAGTCTTATACCCCGCCCTCATCCCCATGTGATGTTGTTCCTTCTGTTTTGATGTTGTTCTTTCTGATTTCTCATTTCATTGTGATTCAATGTTATTATTATTTATTGTGATATGTTAATTTGTAGATACTCCTATGGAGAGGTGGGGTGTAACTATTTCAAACAAATAAATAGAACGCATTCAAGATTTTGTAAATGTTTATATTGCTTGTTTTAGTGGCTGTTTTACTGCTGGGAATGTTGCTGTTGGGGTTTTATTCTTAATGTCAAATAAATAAATAAATACCTGCTATCTTAAGGTGATTTCAAGGTCTGTTCCAGAAATAAATTATGAAGTTGATCTAGTGCAGCCTGGCTGTATACCCAGGTTGTGCACAATCCATCTTGTGTGCATTATCTCAATGTAATTCTTATCACCATCCTGTAAGATAGGTTGGTATTATTAACCACTTATTACTGATGAGGCGCTGAGGCTGAGTGAGCTGCTTTACCACAGATAAATCACCCCCAGCTCCTCTGAACAGTTTATATCTTCAGATTAATGGTACAGCTATGGGCACCTGCATGGCATCACAATTTTCAAATGTTTTCATGGATGACTTAGAGCAACACTTCTTTCGCTTTTGCCCATTAACTACTGTCCTGTACCTAAGATTTATTGATAACATTTTCATCATCAGGACATGTGGGAAGGAAGCTCTAAAGAGATTCCGCTGGAACTTCAACTGTTTTCACACCAACATCCATCTTAGCATGGACCATGCCACACAACATTTCCTGATCTTACTGTGAAACTGCGCAATTCATGCAAAAGCACCACCTTATACTGAAAACCGGTGGGAGGATCACCAAGGTTGTGGCAGTCCTCACAAGCAACATAATGACTCCACCAGTGTAGCCAGTCTGCTACACTACTAGACTGCTACACTGCTACACTGCAGTCTGCTACACTACTAGACTGCTACACTGCTATACTTGCTGTATCCTATGTGGAACATGTTGACTATTTTGTATTACTAACTGCTATACTGGCTGTATCCTAAGTGGAACATGGTGACTATCCTATATTAGTAACTGCAGTCAAAAATTATTTGTATCAAGTCTTCTTGACATTTGGGGACTGATGAAGAATTGAATTGAAGACATTTGAAACGGACGTATCCCCGAGTCATCTCTTAAAGCATCATCACCTGTGCTTTATTATCTTCAATACTAATACATCAGTTACTATTGGACTTTGTAGACACAATGTGATTTATTTTTGTTATGTTGTTGCTTATTGTAGTTTTTCCAAATAGAACTTTTTTGCACTTTGTTATTATATTGTTGTGTCGCTCCTGTGCTAATTTCCTGTTTAGTATCAGTACAGTGGTGTCTTCTTTTTTAGTAGTAATCTCCAGGTACTAGCAGGAGATCTCCTGCTATTACAACTGATCTCCAGCAGATAGAGATCAGTTCCCCTGGCGAAAATGGCCACTTTGGTAATTGGCTTCTATAGCATTGAAGTCCCTCCCCTCCCCAAAATCTGCTCCATCCCATTACTGCCCTGCCTGTGCAGAGTGTCTTGGTTTGGTAATGAATATTCCCGCTTTGAAGCTTTTATCTACGTATTACAAAATGAATGAATGAATCCAGAGTTTAGCTAGAGGGGGGTTACTGCATCATATTGGTTTGTTAATGTCGTCGGAATAAATGTGACAAGCACACACTGATTAGAAATGTACGACAGAGGAGGGGAGAAACTTCTCCTGACTATGCAGCCAAAGCAGACAGGAATTATTCTTGCGACATCTTCCATTATATGCTGGAATCGATGGATGTGGGTTAATGCTGTGGTGTTCTGGAAGAGCTGCTCTGGATCGCTTGTCATTTCTCAGGTGGACAGTTTAGGGAGACCTGCAGGACTTTCACCCACACCCCCTTCCCCCATCCTCCCAACCCATTGTTCTTTTTTTCCTATTGTGTGTTTCTAATCCACTGAAGGCATTTTCCCATCTCAGTAACCAGGAGACTGGAAAGGCCCTTTTCATAGGAAGCCTGTTGTCTGCGAGTAGGAGGTTACCTGCTTTGATACCAGAAGATATTCGCTTAGAGCCAGAGCAGTTTTCAATGCGTGGAAGGACTTCCAGATGTGTTGCATGGCTTTCTTGCCTCCCCCTCCTGCTGTTGCCTCAAATGCCCCCCCCCCATTGCTGCTCCTGAGACATTTTTGGGTTGCAGTGTAGCCAGGGGAATGGGGGAGATGAAAAAGTCATGCTCCATGAGTGGAAGTCCTTGTGGCCACAGAAGCACACCTCTGGATCCAAGCCTCTGGGTTGAATCCAGGCAGCTTTTCCACAGGTGAAAAAGAGAATGAGGGTGGGGTGGTGGGCTTTGATTTGTCATCAGCTTGCTGCCTTTTGGGTTGCTCCCTCACGAAAGGTAGCCTGCTAGCATCGACCAGGGCATGTGCTTTCTTTGTGGTTGCACCCTCTTTATAGAATGGGCTCCCTAGGGCAGGGGTGTCAAAGATAAGGCCTGGGGGCCGGATCCGGCCCTTTGAGAGCTCTTTATGTGGCCCGTGAGTCAGCTGAGGCAGGCACCCCCCCCCAGTCCCAAGGTGTCAATTATAAAGGACAAATTAAAAAAAATACTGTATGAGTGTTATTGTTTTAAATATGTTTGTATTTTAAGTTAAAAAAACCATTACCGTAATTGGCTTCGCCTGTGTCATCTATAGTTTGTATCTCCGGTACCTGGCATTAAATTTTATGGTACACATGGCCTGGCTCGACCAAGTGACATTTATATCATATCCGACCTTTGTAACAAATTAGTTTGAGACCCCTGCCCTAGGGGGTGAAGAGGAATGTTGTCCTTGGAAATTTTCACTGGAGCTTTTAATGGGGTGTAAATTGCAGGGCATTTTATTAGGTTGGCAAGGGAATTGTGGCTTTATTATTACTTGAGGATTACTAATTATTGTTCAACAGACAGACAGGTAGGTAGACAGACAGACAATGCTGGGGATCATGAGACCTGCATGAAGAAAGCCTCATAGGACAGCAATTGAACGAGAAAGAGCAAAATCACTGACTGGATTCAACCCATTAGAACACTGCCTGTTTCCCCCTATGGCCTGCAGTACCTGACCTCTTTCCTAGGGTTGCCAGCTCTGGGTTGGGAAACAGCTGGAGATTTTTGGGGTGGAGCCTGAGAAGGGTGAGGTTTGGGGAGGGGAGGGACTTCAATGCTATAGAAGCCAATTACCAAAGTGGCCATTTTCGCCAGGGGAACTGATCTCTATCTGCTGGAGATCAGTTGTAATAGCAGGAGATCTCCTGCTAGTACCTGGAGATTACTACTAAAAAAGAAGACACCACTGTACTGATACTAAACAGGAAATTAGCACAGGAGCGACACAACAATATAATAACAAAGTGCAAAAAAGTTCTATTTGGAAAAACTACAATAAGCAACAACATAACAAAAATAAATCACATTGTGTCTACAAAGTCCAATAGTAACTGATGTATTAGTATTGAAGATAATAAAGCACAGGTGATGATGCTTTAAGAGATGACTCGGGGATACGTCCGTTTCAAATGTCTTCAATTCAATTCTTCATCAGTCCCCAAATGTCAAGAAGACTTGATACAAATAATTTTTGACTGCAGTTACTAATATAGGATAGTCACCATGTTCCACTTAGGATACAGCCAGTATAGCAGTTAGTAATACAAAATAGTCAACATGTTCCACATAGGATACAGCAAGTATAGCAGTGTAGCAGTCTAGTAGTGTAGCAGACTGCAGTGTAGCAGTGTAGCAGTCTAGTAGTGTAGCAGACTGGCTACACTGGTGGAGTCATTATGTTGCTTGTGAGGACTGCCACAACCTTGGTGATCCTCCCACCGGTTTTCAGTATAAGGTGGTGCTTTTGCATGAATTGCGCAGTTTCACAGTAAGATCAGGAAATGTTGTGTGGCATGGTCCATGCTAAGATGGATGTTGGTGTGAAAACAGTTGAAGTTCCAGCGGAATCTCTTTAGAGCTTCCTTCCCACATGTCCTGATGATGAAAATGTTATCAATAAATCTTAGGTACAGGACAGTAGTTAATGGGCAAAAGCGAAAGAAGTGTTGCTCTAAGTCATCCATGAAAACATTTGAAAATTGTGATGCCATGCAGGTGCCCATAGCTGTACCATTAATCTGAAGATATAAACTGTTCAGAGGAGCTGGGGGTGATTTATCTGTGGTAAAGCAGCTCACTCAGCCTCAGCGCCTCATCAGTAATAAGTGGTTAATAATACCAACCTATCTTACAGGATGGTGATAAGAATTACATTGAGATAATGCACACAAGATGGATTGTGCACAACCTGGGTATACAGCCAGGCTGCACTAGATCAACTTCATAATTTATTTCTGGAACAGACCTTGATATCACCTTAAGATAGCAGGTATTTATTTATTTATTTGACATTAAGAATAAAACCCCAACAGCAACATTCCCAGCAGTAAAACAGCCACTAAAACAAGCAATATAAACATTTACAAAATCTTGAATGCGTTCTATTTATTTGTTTGAAATAGTTACACCCCACCTCTCCATAGGAGTATCTACAAATTAACATATCACAATAAATAATAATAACATTGAATCACAATGAAATGAGAAATCAGAAAGAACAACATCAAAACAGAAGGAACAACATCACATGGGGATGAGGGCGGGGTATAAGACTGAATAATAAATAAAATTGCATATCAAAGCAATTTAAAAGATAGGGTTGCCATCTCTGGATTGGGAAAGTCTTGGAGATTTGGGGGTGGAGACCTGGAAGGGCTGGGTTTGGGAATTACAGAACTCAGCGGGATATAATGCCATAAAGTTCATTTTCCACAACAGAGATTTTCTCCCGGAAAAGTGATATTTGTTGTCTTGAAATCAGATGTAATTCTTGGTGCTCTCCAAGCCACACCAGGCGGTTGGCAACCCTACATCATCAGATGAAGAAAAATGGGAAAATATCTTCAAATATTAAAAACAACCAGTATTAAAACTGGGAAAAAGTCTTCTAATAAAGCAGCAGGATAAAAGTAGGTCAGGTGATAAAAGACTGCAAGGGAAGACTTGGGAAAATAAAGATGTCTTTCCCAGCAATTAAAAACCTACAAATTTGGTGCCAGGCACGTTTTTCTGCAGAGGAGTTTCAGAGTTTAGGCTCCACTACTGAAAAGGACCCGTCCCCTGGTGTTCACCCTCCGTCCTGTCCTCTTGAAAGTGGGAGCACACAGCATAAGACCTCTGATGACATTCTAATTGACAGGCAGACTCCGATGAAATGAAGCACTCCTTCAGGTAACCACCAGGTACAATGTAGAACCTTGTTGATCATAGCTGGACTTTTCGATTGCACTTGGAAACAAACCAGGAGCCAATGAAGGCCTTATGAAAAGTGGTCTCTATAACTTGTACTTGCTTCCAATCTAGCCATGGCTTTCTGACAAGCTGAGACTTCCAAACAGCTTCTAGAAATGTGTATGCCCAGTCAGAGCCTGAGGTTTTGGGTCCATCCCTTCAGTGGATAGGATTGCCAATCTCCAGGTACTAGCGGGAGATCTCCTGCTATTACAACTGATCGCCAGCAGATAGAGATCAGTTCGCCTGGAGAAAATGGCCGTTTTGGCAATTGGACTCTATGGCATTGAAATCACTCCCCTCCTCAAACCCTGCCCTTCTCAGGCTCTGCCCCCAAAACTGGTGGTGGTGAAGAGGGACCAGGCAACTCAGCTGATTATATGACCTTATGCAGATGTTGAGAGGGAGGGCATCTTGACCATCTTCTGGGCATGGAGTAGGGGTAACTGGGGGTGTGGGGGGAGGTAGTTGTGAATTTCCTGCATTGTTCAGGGTGTTGGACTAGATGACCCTGGTGGTTCCTTCTATGATTCTATGATTCTATCAATGAAAGAACTTTTGTGACATGTGGCAAACTCTTGTAAAGGCCGACTTCCTTTTCCTTTCTGAATCTCTACCTGTCTCTCTCTATTTTCCCACTTCTTCAGACGTTTTGTAGGCAGCCCTTTTACCAGTAAGGGGCTAGATGTTTCCTAACAGCCAGAAGCCCTGTTCACTTGATCCTTCCAGGGTGGGAACAATGCCCGGAGAGGGGAATGAGCATGGTGGCCCTGACCCTCTTGAATATCCACATTGCCCTTTGGATAGAGGGTGTAAAACAATCTTTCTGTCTTGATCATGCTGCTGGCAGTAACAACTGACATTAAGCAATGGGAAATATCTAGAATGGGCAGGACACTGGCCCTATATGACAGATTAAAGTACTTTAGATTTTCCTCTCCAGACCATCAATCTTGTTGTCACTATAATCCACATGTCAGAGACATACCTAGCTCCTGGCACATGTCAAAAATGTGGCTTGGTCTTTCTCTGCTTTTATTTTTTTCTTATTTTTTTGTAAAAGCATAGGAAGGTAACCAATTTCACTTAATTTAATATGTCTCGCTCAGAAGTCTAAGGATAAGGTGAGCTCATTTGGCATAATTATCTGATGTGTCAAGAATGTGCAATTCAAGGCAATATAACCATCCCGGAGCCGTCACACCTTAGACAGCCTGTCAGCTGTTTGATGCTGGAAGGATAAGAAAAGCACCTGTTTCCTCAAGCAGAAAATAGACTGTAAGAAAAATGTTAAGGACTAAACTGCTATCATGTTTTCCTGTTTAGCATATGCTTTCTCTTCCTGCTCCTCTGCCCTCCTTTCTCTTCCTTGTGCGTCTGTTGCAAGACAGCACAGTGTGATCTGGAATTCACCAAATGAGGGCAATTCATAGTTTTGTTCTAATGGGCTAAAGAAAAGAAACAGAGACACAGATGAAAGATCAATCAGTAGCTCTTTGTTGTATACACTAATTTTTAAAAATTGTACCCTTCTTTTCTCTCTAACGAAGACCCAAAGCAACTTATATCATCATCATTCTCCTCTACTTCATCCTCACAACAACAACTCTGTGAGGTGGGATAGGCTGAGAGAGAATGACTGATCCAAGGTCACCCAGCTAGCTTGCATGGCAGACAGGGGATTCAAACAAGGGTCTCCCAGAGCCTAGTTTGACACTTTAACCACTACATCGTGCTGACTCTCAGCATGGAAATGACAAGTACCTCTTCCATCATTAGAAACTTGAGACAAGACACAAAGACCTGCTATAACCATTCTGTCCTATTTGCATTAGAGTTTCAGAGACGTTGTGGCAAAAACATAGAGATTCCATCCAGTAGAGAAGAACCATAGAGTTCTATGATAAAAGCATAGAGTTTCCAGTGATTCCTAGAGCAACGTGATGCCACTTCCAGGTTTCCCCTGGAAGTGACATCATGGTGTGCACGACACAACATTTTACATTTTTTCTCCCACTGCCATTTGGAGTGACAATAGGCAAGAAGGTGTGCCAGCAATAGGTGTCCTGCTGCAGCAGGAGGCATGATAACCCTATGGTTGAGCATGGATTTGGCTAAAGCTGGACCTCACCGGTCCGAGTCCAACGTTCTGCCCACTTTACCACTCTGATGTTTTGTGGAGATTGGGTAGTGTTGAAGGGAGTAGGAACTGTGAAAGTTAACATTGATTATGTTAGGCAAGTTCCAATTTGTGGGGTTCCTTAAATCCTTTTGGGACTACTATACAATAATGAAGTTCTATCCATGTTACTCTCAACAGCTTTTCCCCTGGATTTTATGAGTGCAACTGCATAGGTGCTTATCACTAGCAGCCAGAAGCATATACTTGTGGTCAGGTCCAGGAGTAACAATCTGATTTTTTTTTTTGTCACTAGCTTTGCTGCTAAATCCTTGTGACCTTAGATAAGACTATGAGCAGTTATATGTTTTATTTGTCTGGTTTTGGTATTTCAGCTGTGGGTTGCTTTTCACACCCCAAAGATTCCTGTTTTACAGAAAATGATGAACATTTGTCCTTGGATTATAAAACTCACAGAAAAGCTGGTAATTTTTTCCTGGCCATATAATGCCTTTATATAACATAAACAATTGAAACAGAACAATAATAACTGCCCCTGTCACCAGAAGGACATTGCTGGATTTTTTTTTTTTTTTTAGCAATCATTCAGATTACTTCAGGTGGAAACCCCATAGTTTTAGGTTTTTATAATGACCCATATTACGGTTCCTATTTTCTCATCAGTGAAATTTGGTGAACATTATTTACCAGCAGTATTTAATTCCTGGACAGAGAGATGCTGGGATCTAAATCCATCTAGAAATTGCACCCTCTGTTGGTAACTCCGAAGTTACTCAACATTCTGGAAATGCTATCCATACTAAGGATGCCATGAATTTTGCCATGAACAGGTTTGTCAGGCGACCACCACACCATATCCTGTTACTTGAATTGGACCCAGAGGGGGGGGCATTAGCTGTTAAAGGGACTCCAGAAGGGGAAACAAGTGATCTTTTGTCTATGTATACAAAGGGACACAGACCAACCGATTAAAACAAAATGAAATATTTATTTACTAACAATCAACACACTACTAGGAGCAAACCAAAATAAAACGTTAAAACCACCAATAAACCACCCTCTCCTTCCCAATACACTCTCACTCACACTACGAGGATAGGGTAAGGAAGAGAGAAGAGGCAAGGAGAGAGAAGGGAAGACATTTAAATGGGCGATGGTACCTGATCCAAAGGGAATAAGAAGCAGAGGATTGTGGGGAGTCTGTGCAGCAGAGGTCCAAGGCCGTAGAGTGTTGAGAAGAGGGGCCTGTGAAGCAGTCGTGAAGGTTATCCAGGCAGTGGGAAGACCTGACACACTTTCCACTGACTTGGGATGGTCTTTTTATGGGGAAAGGTCCAATAGCTAGACATACCTCACTTTCTCAATGTTGGGATTGGTCCCAGATATGAAGTTTGAATTTGACCGGGCAGATTAAAAGTAACTGCTGTAAAAATCCCCAGATTTGAACCTGGGGAGACCTCTGACGGTCGGGAAAGGTTTGCACAATCAAAAGGAAGCCCCGAAGCAATCGGTGGGGTGACCATGAGGGAAACAGCCTTGCATAAATGGCTTCAGCTTGCATGTATTGCATAGATATGTCCTCAAAAGCAGTTTAGACTGTAATTGGGTGTTCACCGAGCCTCCTGCAGAGAGGAACATGGATCCATTAAATAAGTTTTGTAGAGCAGGTATGAGAGCCAGTGTGGTGTCGTGGTTAAGGTGTCAGAATAGGACCTGGGAAACCCAAGTTCAAATCCCCACTCATGCCATGGAAGCTTACTGGGTGACCTTGGGCCAGTCACACACCCTCAGCCCTGACCCTGGCTGTCCTCCAAGGAATACCAGGGTCATGATGCGGAGGCAGGCAATGACAAACCACCTCTGAATGTCTTTTGCCTTGAAAACCCTATGGGGTTGCCAAAGGCAGCTGTGACATGACAGCAAAGCCCTCTCCTAGGGTTGCCAGGTGGGTGGTTTCGGTGGGCAAATTTGGGTGTTTGAGTGCTAAAGCAGCCGTGGCAATGTGGCGCTTCTGGGGGTAAACTTGGAAGCGACGTCATCGTGTGCACGTGGCTGCATACACACATAACCACCCCAGCCCTGCCCTCTAAAACCTCCCGCTGATCGAGTGGGGGAACCTGGCAAACCCCCCCCCCAAAAAAAGAGCAGGTACACATTAATAAAATTAATGGTTCCCATTGTTAGAAAAGTGGGATAAAATATACAAAACAAAGAGTAACAACTATTATTTAAAAACAAAACAAGGAAGGAAGGAATTAGTTGTACACCATTGCAAAGAGAGCTTTATTAGGGATTCTTTGTGCTGTTTCTAGGAAGAAAAAAACACTGGCTTGTAGCGAGCGGGCTCTGCCAACGGGCTCATCCTAACCCAGGACTGGTGCCCTGTCTTTTAATGGATTTGGACCTTTACCAGTAAGTATTAAGGATCACATTTCCTCTCTCTTGTTACTCTCCAAAGTTTCCTTTAATCTGCCTTTTCTTTAATAAATGGTTTTGGAAAGGAAATCGACATTCATTTCCCACTCAAGATAGATGCCAGCATAAAGTTTTGCTTTGAGTGCCGTTAGTAACAAAGAAAGGCCGCTGGATTTCATCTGTCTAATAAATAATGCCTCTGGTTTTTACTCCACTGATGAAAATCCCTTCTTAGGAGGCAGGAATTGAATTACAATCCAAAAGACCCTGGTGATACTTGCTGGCCAAATCCAGTGTGATCTGACTGCTCTGGACTGCTAGCATGTTAGCCTTGCCCCCGGTATGTTGACAGGACCATCCTATGAAAAGTCACTCCAGTCTAAGCCCATTGAAATCAAGGGGTTTAGATGGGAGAAACTCTGCATCGGATTGCACAGTAAACCAGGTAGCTGCTAACTGCAAGATCTATCAATTTCAACCTAACTGCAGTTGCATCCACAGGGATGTGGTTAAGAGTGGTGGAGCGGTGGAGTCTGATCTGGAGAACTAGGTTTGATTCCCCACTCCTCCACATGAGCGGCGGAGGCTAATCTGTTGAACTGGATTTGTTTCCCCACTCCTACACACGAAGGCAGCTGGGTGACCTTGGGCTAGTCACACTCTCTCAGCCCCACCTACCTCACAGGGTGTCTGCTGTGGGAAGGGGAAGGGAAGGTGATTGTAAGCTGGTTTGATTCTCCCTTAAGTGGTAGAGAAAGTCGGCATATAAAAACCAACTCTTCTTCTTCATCATCTCTCAAACCTTTGCTTCCAAACTGGAGTGCTTATGTTTGGCACATCCACATGACTTCATTCACCCATCATATACGTCCCAGATTTCCCCCTGCTTTGCTCTGGCCTTTCCCAAACTTCCCTGAAAGATTGTAGCCCAAGTGAATTTGCATACCATGTGGATGGGAAGGTTTGTATTTTCAAACCTCCCACCCAAGGATCAGAGAAACAACTGGGATATGTTGCGTGCCCCAAACTTTTCCTGCCCACTGCATGTCCTCTCCAAATTGCACCTCTAGGTACTTTTCCACTTATAGAGCTCAAAATATATATTTGCTTTTCCAAATGTTCATTTGGAACCGTGCCATGGAAAAGTGGTTTGGTTGGTGGTAGGTGGAAAGGGGTTAAACACTCCTCTCTCACCTCTAATGCCCCCCTCCCCAAGCCCCGCCCTCCTCAGACTCCACCCCTAAAATCTCCAGGTATTTCCCAACCTGGAGTTGGTAACCCTATGCTGTGGGCCTAATCAGGATCAGGCCCTTATGTCATTTTAAAATTACTTTAAAATGATGTTATCATCCTTGTTGCTGCTCTGAGGATGCCATCAGGTCTAGTTTGGTCCTTAAGCTCTATTAAAAGGGCAGGACATTTCTTTTTCCCTTCATTTTTGGCAACCTTATTTGTCTAACAGTATTACAATTTGATTCATAGGGTCACCATGAGTCGGAAGCGACTTGGTGGCACTTAACACACACACACACACACACACATAACAATTAAAAGACATTTCATCTTAGTTATTATTCAGATTACAATAATATTATTTCAATGTCCATAGGATCCAACCATATCAAATAAGGATGGCTTTTTTTCACCCTTTCTGGCTTTCCTTTCATTTCCTTTCACAAGGCAACCATCAGCTTGATGTACAGTCTAATAGTGGTTGTTAGACTGGTCAATGCCAAAATATACTGTTTGTGCCTCCCTAATAGACACATGATGGACCATATTGGTGTACGCTGTTTTGAGCAATATTTTCTCAAATATGTCAGAAAAACCCTCTGTAATTATAGGGAAGAGTCTTTTTTTTTTTTTTTTGCTAGCCTTCTATAATCTACAGCATCTGGAGTGTATTTTCAAACCTCCCACCTGTAAACAGTGTTGGTGCAACAGCCCACATTTCTGAATATCATTTTGGGATCTATCAATCACAATTTTATTCTGCCCTTCCTTGAAGAAGCTTATGGTGATTTACAAAGGGTTGGATCCAGCAGCAGATTTTTACTAATTAATGGGTGGGGGGATTTTCACCAAATCCCCTCTTCCACTGAAGATTCTACCTTATGCTGTTCCTGTGGATCTTTCCCTCCCCAGCAGCATTTTGGAGAGTGGGCTGCAGTAAGATGGGGGTGGTGAGAAAGTCCCAATTTGCTGATGGAAATCCATCACACCATCTGATCTCCAGACAACAGCGATCAGTTCCCTAGGAGAAAATGGATGCTTTGGAAGGTGGACTGTATGGTATTATACCCTCCTCAAACCCTGCCCTTCCTAGCCTCCACCCTCAAAATCTCCAGTTTCTATAATTTATCAAAAGTTAGATATCCAGTTAGCTGGCCAGAGATGTGCTCATTTCCCCTTGTGTTAGTGGGCAACATAGGGGCTTTGTGCTTGCGCCTATTCCCACACAAGCAGCAGAAAGATGCAGGCAGGCAAGTTCCTATTCATCTCCAGCACAGAACGAGCCAATGCTACTTCTCTGAAAATGCCTAATAATAAATTCAACTAAAAATAATTACCTTGTTGTAAATTAGGTATTAGCATATGAATCGGAGGGCTTAACATATGAAAAGGCTTTTGATGCCACATAAAATTGATATAGAAAATGACTGTAACAGAATAACAAATTAGAATTTAAAAGGCAGTTTTCTCGGGTACAGACTGAAGGGTTGATGGCTGGATGGAAATGCCTGTGTTGAAGATGGGCAGGGAAGGAGGGCGAGAGGAAGAAGAGCAGCCCCGCCAACTTTAGGGCCTTTCCTGGTCATAATTGGAGAGGTCATTAATCGTTTCTTCACCATTTCTGAACACCAATTCCCAACTTTCTATCTTACATGATCAAGAAACAGGACTCAGGGTGGTGCTGTGTTGATAGTGGCAGGTTTCATTCTCAATATCTGGATGTTTGGGGATCAGGTTTAGCTCCTCCTCCTCTCCTCCCCTCTTTCTCCCATGTGAGTGAGTAGTTGTCATTCAGTCCTTTGGAGAATAGTAAAACACTGCCCTTGAGGACACTCCTGTAATTGGAGGTAAAGACTGCTTGGCTTCAATTACAGGGAGCCTGCAGGGCAGAACTCCTTAAGTATAAACATTGTTAGTGCCCCTTTAAGATTGCTGGCTTGTGCCCCCCCCCCCCGGGGGGCAACGGGACACCATAACAGGCTTCCATAGGCAGCAGAGACTCACCCAGGGTACTAGCTGGAGATCTCCTGCTACTACAACTAATCTCCAGCCGACAGAGATCAGTTCACCTGGAGAAAATGGCTGCTTTGGCAATCGGACTCTATGGCATGGAAGTCCCTCCCCTCCCCAAACCCCACCCTCCTTCCGCTCCACCCAAAAAACCTTCCACTGGTGGTGAAGAGGGACCTGGCAACCCTAGACTCACCAGACACAATGGTGGCCTTAATTGCTTCTTTATTGGATTTAGCAAGGTTCACACAAGGTTCTTCTTCACGAGCGCTGTTCCCTTCACCTATCCACGTCTGCCTCTGCAAAACCTCAGGGGGCTGAGCTGTGTCTCTGCATTGGGGCAGTTTTACTAGGCTTACCCCTGTTTGGTAGCCTTATCTTGCCCGATGTCCCCTTTAGGTCCCCCTTCTTTTCTTCTTTGCACCCGCCTGGCCTTGCTCAGTCGGCTTGCCTTCCTCCCCTTCCATGTCTCTTCTGATATCTCCCCTTTTATCCCTGGGTAGCATTGCCAACCTCCAGGTACTAGCTGGAGATGTCCTGCTCTTACAACTGATCTCCAGCCAATAGAGATCAGTCCCCCTGGAGAAAAATGGGCGCTTTGGCAATTGGACTCTATGGCATTGAAGTCCCTCACCTCCCCAAACCCCACCCTCCTCAGGCTCCGCCCCAAAAACCTCCTGCTGGTGGTGAGGAAGGACCTGGCAACCCTATCTCTGGGGCCCCACCCATTCTGGCCGAGCCCAGTACTGCCCTCCCTTCTCTGAGCCTTGTTTCTCTCTTAACCCCTTCCTTGCTTTGCCCCATCCCAGCTGGGTTTGCATGGAGCTAGCCAGAGGTCCTTGCTATCCCCCATGTCCCCAGCTAATGCCCTGGGCTGGCAAAGCTCCTGCTGCTGCTGCTATGCTCAGCTGCTGCCCGGTGGGAGAGAGACTGTCTGGCAGTTGGTCCCCCCCCCCCCACACTCCAGCTGGACCCATCAGGCTGCTACTGCCTTCTCACGGTTATAATTTCTTTTATTTTTTCCCAGACAAAACATACAAACATAAACATATAGGTTCTTGTAGGTTATCCGGGCTGTGTGACTGTGGTCTTGGTCTTTTCTTTCCTGACGTTTCGCCAGCAGCTGTGGCCGGCATCTTCAGAGGAGTAACACTGAAGGACTGTCCTTCAGTGTTACTCCTCTGTCCTTCAGTGTTACTCCTCTGAAGATGCCTGCCACAGCTGCTGGCGAAACTTCAGGAAAGAAAAGACCAAGACCACGGTCACACAGCCCGGATAACCTAAAAGAACCAATGAACTCTGACCGTGAAAGCCTTCGACAATAAACATATAGGTTATTACATTATATTGGAGCTTACTTTGAAATTACATTTCAGTTATTAGCTTTTTTGACTTACACTTTTCTATATTCTGGATATATTTTCATATCTAATGATACATTTGAGCACTTAAATTTTTAACGTTCTATTTCTGTTGTTAATTTTTAACTATATGGTTAAAAATACATTCCATTTTTCATACAATGCAGAGATGGATCTATTATGTACTAAAGATGTTAATTTTGCCGTAGTTGCATATTCTGTTAATTTATTTATCCATTCAGTTAAATTTGGCTGCTCCTCTGCTTTCCACTTTCTTGCATATACCACCCTTGCCGCTGTCACCGTATACCTCCATAATTCGTTATATATTTTTGGAATATTATTTAGTAAAAGATTTCCTAACATGCTTTTGGGATGCAATGCAAACTTAATTTTCAATATATATTTTTTAAATATCTGTGTCATATGGCCAACGGTTTTCTTATAAAAGGGGATTGAGACGTTGGGGAAGGGCCTGGATCAGTTTGCGGGTGGAGAGCAAAAAGGCCTCGGAGTGTATGCATGGCAGTGTGCAGTGCACAAAGTTCTTCCCGTATTATTTCTTCACACAACACATAGTTAAATCGTGGAACTCCCTGCCCCAGGATGTGGGGATGGTTGCCAACTCGGAAGGCTTTAAGAGGGGAGTGGACATGTTCATGGAGGAGAGGGGTATTCGTGGCTACTAGTAAAAATGACTACTAGTCATGATGCATACCTATTCTCTCCAGCATCAAAGGAGCATGCCTATTATATTAGGTGTTTTGGAACACAGGCAGGACAATGCTGCGGCATTCGTCTTGTTTGTGGGCTTCCTAGAGGCACCTGGTTGGCCACTGTGTGAAAGTCTGCTGGACTTGATGGGCCTTGGTGTGATCCAGCGTGGCTTTTCTTATGTTCTTATGTTCTAACAACAGTAAAAACGGAGTCAGGCCAAATAGAAGTAGCAGGGATAACTCCAGGAAAAAAAGTGGCCGCAGCCTAGAGTTTATGGACCAGACTTGCTGTTCATTTCTCTGCAGACTAAAATGGCACCAGCCGGAGGCCTTATTCACAATGTAAAGGGAAGAAGAGGACTTGCGTCATATTTGGCTATCTGCTTAGGACTATTCTTCAGTATATTGAATCTCACTTTGGTAGGGTGGCCTAGGTGCATAGTACCCTTTTTAGGAAGGAGCTGAAGAAACCATATTCCTCAATATTGTTGTATTCATAGCAATATATGCTGAAAGTATAAGCCCAACAGTTCAAGTTGTTTTAATTTAAGAGAAAGTAGGCTATTTTAGGCATCTGGGGACTTAGCAGATTTTCTTGGAACAACTTCATAGATTAACTGTGATCAAACACATGCAAGGAGGACATTTTGAGCCACAAGGCAAAGCAGACGGGCTCTTCTTTGATTTGAACCACCTCTGCTTGTCTTCTTGGAAGTGCTGGTGGGAATTACATAGCCATGGTTCTGATACTTTATGTAAGCAGCAAGAATGACCTTTTCTAAAAGGAGTTTTCACTCTAACGTTAGGCCAATTTGACATGAAACTGTACCGGCATGGTTATATCATCTTCACAGTTATTCCTATGGCAATCTGTAAAAACTTCTGGCCATGTGATTTTTCTGGATGGTGAGTTTGCACAACAAATGGCACACCTCTCATGGGTTTGCAGTGGATCGGGCCTCTGCTCGAGATTGTAACCCTTCAGAAGAGGCTGAGGCAGGCTGTTTGCCTTGCATGTAGAGGGTTCCAAGTTCAATCCCCAGTATCTCTAGTTCAAAGGATCAGGCACCAGGTGATGTAAAAGATTCTGCAGAGCTGCTACCATCAGGATAGACAATAATGACCTTGACAGACCAATGGGCTGACTCAGTATTAGGCAGCTTCTTGTGTTCAAGAGTGGTTTTGCCATGTGTTATGTTTGGCAGCAAAAGCATCATAAGGTTGACGCACGGCAGTGTTAAATGATAATAACACCTTCATGTCCCTTCCTATCACCAACAGGTTTTCTTTGATTTGTGGCCTAGCTCCTGACATAGAACTAAAGCAGCGTCCTTTTGATTGTGCCTAAAGTCCGTTGTTATAAGCACCATCAACCCGCTTATGTGTTGTAGCTGAAACAAGCTGTTTCCGAATTAAAATGCCCAAACTTGCATTCATTTGCCATTTTCAAACGGAAAAGTCTGCCAGACTATAAAGGCTGCCCACTAAGTGACAGTGATGAGGATAGATGGAGACATAGTGTTGAACAGCACACATAATGCCAGCTTATTATTTTGTTTTCAGATAGACAGTGCTCTGTTCCCTTTCTTTGTGAACACATTGAACAGAAAAAACAACAACCCTGCCTCCAGATAACTCACTGGATTCCTTGGCTCTCTCTCTCTCCCCTCCCCATTTATGCAGGGTCAATTTTGATGTTCGTTCAAAGCTCTTTTTAAAAATGCGACTTTTAAAATGCCTATTCACGGTCCCAATGCAAAAGGAGAAATTCTACCCCCACTTGCCTGCTCCTTCATTCCTGTTTGCATAGCCATTAGCAACCGCCGTGTGCATAGCTAACGCGCGGCTGTTATTTTGCATGCTTCCTTGAGGGGATTCTTCGAGGTGGGGGCAGAGCAAACACAAAAGGTCACATTAAAGGGGCTCTTAAGAAATGCATAGCAGTTATATGCCGGCTTCGCAGTCACTTCCTGAATGATGGCTCAGTGTGAAAAACTAAAAAAAATATGCAGGGCACTTCAGCCTGGAACACACTGCTAATTACCAAGCATAAATGGCCTCTGTCTCTGTCTCTGTTTCTCTCTCTCTCACACACACACACACTGCAGTAGCTTTTGGAGACAAAAAAAGAAGCTAAAACAAATCCTCCAAGGATGACATTTGTCCATGGCCGCTTACTTTCCTTTGGTCTGAATGGTGGTTTGTGAGATCCAGAGCCTCTGTCCCATGGCTGCAGCCACACATCATGTGCATTTATGTATGGCTGTATTGCATAAGATTCTTCAACAGTTGCAAAATACGTGCACTGTATGAATGCCTTCCACACAACTATTTTACGATGTGAATATTATATGTTACTGTTTGAGAGGCAAGAATGGATGGAAGGGCTGCATGACAAGATGATTTCCAAAGACAAACTCAGACCACCTTCCATATACATGGCCTACCTAGTACTTGACAATGCCTTTTTTATGAGTCCCTGTTAAGTAACAAAACATGGTTCGTTACAACCCTGGTGAGCTATCATACCAATCTCACGGTGGCTCAGTAGGCCTGCTCATTTCCTTTGATCCATCAGACTACATCTCTGTCAACCATTATGGCTGTGAAACTAAGCCAGCATCTCCCATGGGCTGAATAGTCCTCCAGTGCCTATGGCATATTGTCTGGAACAGAGATTTAAGCTTTAAAAATGAAGACTGTCTACGAAATTTGGTCTGAAACTTGCATGTAACTGAAAGCGGGGAAAGAGAGGAGGTTTGGGAGATGGAAGAAGCTGAGTGGCTGTAAATGATGCTGCAAAATACAGATGATGGGGAGAAAGGAAGGGGAGGATATTGTCAGTAAGGTGAAGTCTGACTGACAGGCAGGAGCCAAGTATATTGTGCTGTCCCATCAGCTTCTCTTTGTGCAGGAAAAGGGACTGTGAAATGGAACCAGGTAATAGTACAATTATGGTGTCCCATTAATAACAACTTCTCTTCTAGGAGACACTTTCAGAGTACATTTTTGGAGGGGATGAGGCAGTAATGAAGTCTCCATCCCTCCCTCTCTCTTTCCCCCTCCCCCTCCCCCCTCTCTCTGTGTCTCTCTCTGTGTGCTATAACTCCTGTGTAAAAGTTTGGAAGTAGTTCTGGCTAGGGTTGCCAACCTCCAGGTGGTGGAACGAGGGCTCAATAATACCACATCACACTGGAGAATCACAAATGAGCATGTAATAATATCAAGGCATTAATTCATGCCATAACAGAAAATCACAACATCATAAATCAATGGTAATATGCAAAAACCTCAAATGAACTGAACAACAAATGTCCTAAATGGGGCGGGATCCTCCCGTCCCCAAAGGTATAATATAATAGTCCCAAATAATGTGTAAAAAATGAGGTCCAAAAGTGCAAACAAGGAGGACGTGTGGCTAGTCGTTGGTGCACATTTCAAAGGCTTTCTTCAGCTCCAACACAGTTCAAGACAACTGTAAAACTTTGTAATCCATTTGGAAATAAACACGTTGTCCGTAGACCGTCAGCTGTAAAATTGACAAACAATCATTCTTGTTTGTCATGCGGGGGGGGGGTGTCACCCGCGGTTGCCCACGTCGCTGCCTGGGAGGGAGAGGGGGCTGAGACGATTTCTTCTGCCTCAGACCAGTCAGAAGGAGAGTCAGAGCTGGTCTCTCCTCCTGATTCAGCCAGTGTGCCTACGAGCGCTCGGCTAAGCTAACACTGGCCTCTGTATCCTCCCCGGCAGTTCTCTCTCCTCCCCCTTTATCCTCCCAGCCAGCGAGCTGACGCCCGGGCCCCGCCTCCCCGCAAGCCGCCTAAATAGCCGGTTACCCAGGCCGGCGTCCTCCTCCCCTCCCTGTCGTGCTGGGCGTGGGGCGCAGTCTGGCCGCCTGCGTGCCCGCCCAGGAATTAGCCGCTGGGCGGGCTGGCCCTCCCCCGCCCAATCCTGTGCTGAGGCGGGAAGGCTCCGAGCTGCCCCGCAGTCATTGGGGTCAAGTCTGCTGCCTGGTGTCGGCGCCGTGGGGCTGCCAGAGCCCCTCTCTCGTCGCCATCGCCGCCGGGCCCCTAGGGGAGAAGAGGGAGAAGCCAGTGGTAAGACGACAGGCTGGGGGGAAGGGGGGGTGCCGGCCGTGAGGTCCGGGGCGCGGGGTGGGAGCCCTGCCCCTGGAGAGCCAGCTGCTAGGTTCGGGGCGCGGGGTGGGAGCCCTGCCCCTGGAGAGCCGGCTGCTAGGTCCGGGGCGCGGGGTGGGAGCCCCGCCCCTGGAGAGCCGGCTGCTAGGTCCGGGGCATGGGGTGGGAGCCCCGCCCCTGTAGAGCCGGCTGTTAGGTCCGGGGCGTGGGGTGGGAGCCCCGCCCCTGGGGAGCCGGCTGCTAGGTCCGGGGCGCGGGGTGGGAGCCCCGTCCCCGGACATTGTTTTACTGTAATATTATTAACCGTTATTAAACAAAACACTTTAAACTTGCTATCACAATCCTATTGTAATTCATGCTTACTGAGAGAAAATATGCGTCTATATGAATTCAATTGCGCATGTAATTTCTTATGTTATAAGCGGTAAGATGGAGGGGGAAAGGAAATCTTTTTATATGGGAAGCCAGTTGGTGCAAGAAGCCAGTTGGTGCTAGAAGGGGGCGGAAGAAAAACCGCCATTCTTAAAGGGACAGTGTCCATGAAGCGAGATTAAAGCAGGCTGCTGTAAGTGAGATGAAGCAGGAGACGTTGAACTCATTATTCAGGCCATTGGGCATGAGGGTTTGAAATGCATGGATCAAGCGGGATTCCTGTTGGAGTAGAATCTTTTTTTGCATCCTGGATGTGATAAGGTTTTGATTTGAACTGCCAGAGAACAAAGAACAGTAAATCGTTATCCGAATGGTGTTGATTAATGTAATGCTGGACAAGGGGCGCCTCAAGATTTTGTGCGCATATGCGCGCCCTATGTTCACCAATCCTGAGGCGTACAGGGCAGGATGAGCATCCAATATACATCAAACGGCACGGGCAGAGGACCGCGTACAAGGACATGGCTGTGCCACAATTACTGAACTGTTGTAAAGAATAAGAAAATTTTTCTTTAACTACGTTAATTCTGGCACAGGTGTTTCCATTTATTGTAGTAACCTCCAGGTGGTGGCTGGAGATCTCCCACTGCTACAACTGATCTCCAGGTGACAGAGATCAGTTTTCCTGGAGAAAATGGCCGCTTTGGCAATTGAACTCTATGGCATTAACCTCCCCCTCCAAACCCCACCCTCCACAGGCTCCACCCCCAAAATCTCCAGGTATTTCCAAACCTGGAGCTGGCAACCCTAGTTCTGGCTGCCAGACAAAGCACAAGAAGATCTATGGTTTTTAACCTTAAATTCACTGTTGCACACCAAGTATGCAGCATTATAATCAAATGTCCCCCCCCAAGCCACAAATTAAAAAATTAGGATATAAAACAGCACTCCAGGCAAGATGATTTTATTTATATGTGGGTATATTTATGATTGATTTGTTTGTTTGTTTGTTTTATTGAATATATTTCTAGCCCACCCTCCCCAGTCAAAACCAGGCTCAGGGCAGGGAACAACAATAAAATCACAAGTGTACATATAAATACCAATTAAATAATCATATTAAAATACAAAATTCCAGATTATTATCCAACTATTAAAATATTAAAATAGATGGTGCATAGCTTACTGTGGTACCCGCTGTGACAAGTGATGTCGTAGCCAAGCAGGCAGGCCACCCCTCTATATATCACCAGATAAGCCAGAAGAAAAGGTGGGGAAGTAGGGAGTAGGGTTGCCAGGTCCCTCTTTGCCACCCGTGGGAGATTTTTGGGGCGGAGCCTGAGGAGGGCGGGGTTTGGGAAGGGGAGGGACTTCAATGCCATAGAGTCCAATTGCCAAAACGGCCATTTTTCTCCCAGGTGATCTGATCTCTATCGAATGGAGATCAGTTGAATTAGCAGGAGATCTTTTGCTGCTACCTGGCAGTTGGTAACCCCAGTAGGGAGGCCGGCACTTATGAACCACCTGCAGCTGCCCTCAGTTGTAGGCCTGGTGAAAAAGCTCTGACAGGCCTTGCGGAACTCTTTCAGGTTGTGCAAGGCCCTGATGTCACTAGGCAAAGCATTCCACCAGGCCGGAGCCACGGCCAAAAAATCTCTGGCTCTTGTTGAGGACGACTGCACACTCCTGGGGCCAGGAACCACCAAGTTACTTTTCGCGGAATGTAATGTCCTTTGGGGGTATACTAGGAGAGGCGCCCCCAAAGATACGAAGGTTGCAGACTGTGTAAGGCTTTAAAGGTCAAAACCAGCATCTTAAACCTGTTCCAATACTCCAGCTTGTAAGCCACCGAACTCCCAGACTGGTCATGGCAACCCCGATATGCAGATACACGACTACTGTTCCAGCCGCGCGCCCGCCCCAAACGCTACTGAGACTGCCGCAGCGTGCACCATTGAAACTTACACAGCCGCTCCTGTGTGCTCCGAGCAGCCGGCAGCTAGGAAGCAGAGGCAAGGGCAACCTCCAGTGAACCTGAGAGACTCCATGTTCCTGTTTGTCCCTGTTCCAGCCGCCGCCATCTCGTGAAAAGCAGACAGTCACGTAGTCAGTGCCAATACCCCCCCTCCCATTGCAACATCAGCAGCGTAATGGGCAATCAGCAGCGATCCTGATATCAGCGATGAGTCGTTCCTCCAGCTATGCAGCAGTGATCCCCAGATGTTAGCAGAGATCGCGCCTATTGTTTAAGAATGTTAAGCACTTCAGCAAGGATCTCCTGGTTCCTCCCGGGTTGCATAAGCCACTGGAATTAGAATAGATTTCTAAATTCTCACTACCCCACCCCGGCAGCCGAAGATTACTCCTTTTGTCACCTGGGAACCTAGGAGGGGTAATCCCCTCACTCCGCCCCCAGAAAAACAGTATATCTGGGGTGCCCAATGCCCATAACGTTACCTTAGGTCTTTTCTGGCATACTTGCCATTACTCTGTTGGTCTGGTTTTGCGCAGCTTGACCACGCTCCCTCCCTCCTCGCTGGCTGAGTCTACGGGAACCCCTTTCCCCCGCCTTTGCTCTTATTTTCTGCTATCTTAGTCTACTGGAACTTGGACAACTCCTCATCTGGAAAAGGTGCAGTACTTCCCAACCAACGACCTCCTGCCACATTGGCATCCGTCCTTACTCTACTACCTTTTATTTCTTAGAATCTCTGTATGTTTGTGTTGCATCATTGAATGAAAGAAACGACATAAACTCTCTTAATTCGGAATCCCTTGTCTGTCTTTATTCTAAAGGTCACAGTTAATGGGCTTTGGTATACATTGGTTGACCTCGCTATATAAATAAATATTGTAATTTGCCACTTGCTCGCTAATTTCCCCATTTAAAGAGCATTTTGGCTAACAAGCTGCAGTCAGCGCAGTTGGCAGAGTTGCAGTTGGCTGTATATGATCTCGGGGCGAGATCATATACAGGAGGGGCCATGGCTCAGTAGTAGAGCCTCTGCTTGGCATGCAGAAGGTCCCAGGTTCAATCCCCGGCATCTCCAGTTAAAAGAGACTAGGCAAGTAGGTGATGTGAATAGACCTCTGCCAGAGTTCCTGGAGAGCCGCTGCTGGTCTGAGTAGACTATACTGACTACGATGGACCAAGGGTCTGATTCAGTATAAGGCAGCTTCATGTGTTCATGTGTGTACATCATTTATTTGTAGGGAAGAGTTAATGAGTGCACACTTTACAGATGAAACTGGGGCCCAGTACATGAATCAATATGGGGTTTAAATTATTTGTGCTGCCATACAGATGCTGAATGTAACATAATTACTCAATGCATGTGCAACGAAAGTCAAGAGTACACTGTATCCAGAGGGTACATTCACTGTAATGTCTGAAAATGGCTAGTATAAGGCAGCTTCATGTGTCCAATAATGTGATGAGAAACCAGTAATGAATGGTTTCTTTGCTCCATGCCTCTGTTTGTCCCTGAATATTTGCCTTTTGTATCTTGGCTTGAAGATGATGGAATTACTAGGTGACCTCAACCATTCCATTTGGTCAGTTCAGCATTATATTCCCTCTGGGGTAACTAACCTTTGCCTTTGCCCCATATAGTTGTTAAATAGCTGAAGTAATGGGTTTTTCATCACTGCTGTTTGATGTTAATATGTTGCAAACTGAAGCAGATGAGATCAAAGCCAGCTGTTGGAGAGCATTTATAATCTGGAGATACTGTTGGAAACAATCTGTTGGAGCTATAAATTATTATTTCCAGACAAATAGCTTTATTAGGAAGAGAACTAAAGTTGTAAAGATGGATCAATTACTTCTGGAAGGAAAAACAACAACAACAGCAAGTCTTATTAGCATAAGTAGCTATAAAACAAGAAAAATGATGCGGGAAACTTTAGGAATGTTAAACTGGGAAATAAAACACACTCAAATGTTTGAATGCCTGGAACTTAGAGATAAGGCTTGACAATATTCTGCACTCTGTTTCCCATGTGGTCCTTTGTACCCAGCACTTCCCAGGGCAGGAATGCAGATCCCTTTTGAGCCTGTGGGCACTCCTAGGAATTCTGAGACCAGACAGTGGTTTTCATTGCAACATGGCTGCAGGGAGGGCACAGCCAAGCACACACAAAAGGCTGCCATGGGGGCAAGATAGGGTTGCCAGGTCCAACCTCTCCTCTGGCGGGAGACTTTCAAGGCACATCTCGGGATCGGGCGGCAATACATGGATGCGCCGACGCGTGCGCGCGTCACTTCCTGTTTACAACCAGAAGTCCTGTCTCGCGAGAGGCCTTATGCCACGCAAACTCTTAGTGAGCTGTGGCTCATGAAAGCTCATACCCTACCAGAAAATATTTTTGTTAGTCTTTAAGGTGCTACTGGACTCTTGCCCTTTTTGACTACTGCAAACAGACTAACATGGCTACCCACTGTGAATTCCCTATCTAAGTTAGTCTCTTGCCATGAAAACCCCCAAAAAGGGTCGCCGTAAGTCGGCTGCGACTTGACGGCACTTTACACACACACACAAATTGCCTCTGCCTGCAGCTGGAATGTGCCCTGTTGGGGAAAGTCACATGAAAACAAACAAGTCCCTAGCCACGGATCTCTTGTATCTCATCCAATTTTGCCCTGAAACAAACTTGTAACTCTCTTATGTTTATAGGACCACATTACATGTCAGGAGGAGGCTTTGCTCTCCTTCACCTCCTTCCTCCCACAATATTCCTCTTGACACGTTCTGCAATGTTCTTTGAATGGCTGTACAGTAATACAGTAAGATCGGTAGATTCCCCCACCTGGCATTTTTAGTTTGGCAATATGCTGGGCAAATGTAACCCACTACAAAATGAATGAATTAGGGGGCCATGAGCAGACCGAGGCCTCTTAGCATAACTAGTCTTCTTGGACTCAGACTGTGAGCAATGATGGCTGTTCAGGAGGTGAGAAAAAAAGCCCAAGAGATTTATATATATAGAGAGAGAGCTTTATAATGTGCCTGTTCTGAATTCATAACCATTCCAGAGAAGCTAGGGAGAATCACACTTTATTCTGAGGGTTAACTACCTGCTGTTGAAATACTAATTGCTGTGAATTGTGCCCATTTATTATTGTACAGAGAGTTTTTCCCCCTCAGCAGGTGAGCAAGGGCTGAAAGAAGTTTAGGCTTGTGCTTTCAATGTGACACAGAGTAGAATTAAGTACCTGGCAAAGACTGGAACAAAATATGGCTTTAGGGGCTAGGAAAACTGTAGTGGGTTCCTAGCTCCTTATTAATTCAAAGGTGCAGATGCTGCCCAAATAAGGCACCTGGATTTGGACAGAAGTGTACCCCAAATAAGCTTTGCCCCTCCAATTATATGTTCATGCCCCTGAGATACTGTTTCTTATACCTTACTAGTGTGGCCTTACCAAAGCATCATTTAGAGACAAAGAGCTGTCACACAATGAAGGCCCCAGAGATTGCACTGATTCACCTTATATAAGATGCCGAGGTAGGGTGCACTCCAAAACTTTGTGTTGATATAAAGTACTTCCAAACAGAACTCTAAGAGACACTGTCCTTCAGTGTTACTCCGCTGAAGATGCCGGCCACAGCTGCTGGCGAAACGTCAGGAAAGAAAATACCAAGACCACGGTCACACAGCCCAGATAACCTACAAGAACCGAAGAATTCTAAGAATCCGACTGATTTCATATTGGTCCCTAACCTACAAATAAAGAATTAAAATGGGAACAGTTCTGCATAGACGAATAAGACTGGATTGTGTCCTTAGTGTTTTGGGCAAAAAACCCACCAGCCACTCCTTGCTATAACTAGGCTGACCATATTTCCTTGAGACAAAAAGGGGACATTGGGATGGCAAAAACTGGACAGAGGTTATGTAATATTCTGTAATCATAAAAAACAAGATGATAAAAAAGTTTTATTACTCAAACATATCGAGCTTTTTCAGTGATAGAACCCATACAAAAATTTGGGTAGACATAGATGGGGACTGGCTAAAATCAAACTAAGAAATTTAAAAATAATATTGTTATTTTATACTACAAACAACATTCCACTATATTTTAGTTCTTTTAGCTAATCACTATATTTCTCAATCCAAGAGGTTAAATAAAAATATTTTTATGCTCCTGGGGCCATGTTTTCTCAATATATCCCAACTATACATCAATAGGAACAAGAGTATATGGATGCCATATTCAGAAAAATAAAGTGCAATAGGAAAATATAGGAAATATCCACTCTAGTAAATAAAAATATTTAATTGTAATACTTTTATATAATTTTACAGCAACATAATAAATATTAATGCACTGCTGATATCATACTGCCCTTGTACAAATCTGTGGTGAGACCACTCTTGGAATACTGTGTACAGTTCTGGTCACCACACCTAAGAAAGGATATTGCAGAGCTTGAGAAAGTGCAGAAAAGAGCAACCAAAATGATCAGGGGACTAGAGCAACTGCCCTATGAGAAGCGGTTAAAACACTTAGGGCTGTTTAGCTTGGAAAGAAGACTGTTAAGGGGAGACAGGATAGAGCTATAAAATTATGCATGGTACAGGGAGAGTGGAAAGGGAGAAGCTTTTCGCCATCTCTCATAAGACTAGGATGTGGGGCCATCTGCTGAAGATGGAGGGTGAGAGATTCAAAACTGATAAAAGGAAGTATTTCTTCACACAATGCACAGTTAAATTGTGGAACTCCCTGCCCCAGGATGTGGTGATGGCTGCCAACTTGGAAGGCTTTAAGAGGGGAGTGGACATGTTCGTGGAGGAGAGGGGTATTCATGGCTTCTAGTTAAAATGGATACTGGTCATGATGCAAACCTATTCTCTCCAGGATCATGAGCATGCCTATTATATTAGGTGCATTGGAACACAGGCAGGATAATGCCGCTGCAGTTGTCTTGTTTGTGGTAGAGCCTCTGCTTGGCATGCAGAAGGTCCCAGGTTCAATCCCCGCCATCTCCTGTTAAAGGGATTAGGCAAGTAGGTGATGTGAAAGACCTCTGCCTGAGACCCAGACAGCTGCTGCCAGTCTGAGTAGACAATACTGACTTTGATGGACCTTGATGGTCTGATTCAGTATAAGGCAGCTTCATGTGTTCATGTGTGCCCATGTACCCTCACATGTACATAGGTTTCCACATTCTGGTGATCATATGTAGGTGAGGGCAGGGCCAGCACACTGATTCCTGCTCTGCCTCTACATGCCTTCATTCCACCCTTGATATGTAGGGTTGCCAGCCATGGGTTGGGAAATACTTGGAGACTTTGGGGGTGGAGCCTGAAAAGGATGGGGTTTGGGGGAGGGGAGGCACTTCAATGGGGTATAATGCCCTAGAGTCCACCATAAAAATGGCCATTTTCTCCAAGTGATCTGATCTCTGTCACCTGGAGATCAATTGTAATCCCAGGAGATCTCCAGCTACCACCTGGACTTGTCAGCTGTGTAGATTTGGTGAGTGAACAGGGCAACAGTGGTAACCAATTGTGAAGTCCTATTCTAGACAGATATGACTGTGAAGGACAGGTGATAGACAATCTGCAGTGGTAACAGGAAGAAGGGTACAAAAGTCCACATAAACTCGGGACCAGGCTGCAGCTCAATTTCACAACCCCCTCTCCCAACATCCTGCTGTAGGTTTGCATAATTAGGACTCCATTCCCCCCAAAATGAATGCAATCTCCTAGTGTGACCTGATAAATTCTCTCTCCTCTTTTTGTATTAGCATTGCATTAGTCAGCATAGGCAGGAGGTTAATCACCATACATGGCTGGCAGGTTGCGTTCAGCTCAGTAGGTATACAGGCCTTCAATACCATGCTGAAAATAGCCCTATAATCTTTGAAATGACAGGAGAAGGGCTTGAAGGATTAGAGCTGTAAGGGAAGCATAGTTGAAAACGTAGTGTGTGAGTACAAATTGTGAAGATTCCGTTAGGGTAATATTTGCAATGATCCTTTGTACATTGTCAGCAAGAAGCAAATCTAACAGAGAGCCAGTGTGGTGTAGTGATTAAGAGTGGTGGTTTGGAGCAGTGCAGTATGATCTGGAGAACCGGGTTTGATTCCCCACTCCTTCACATGAGCAGCAGAGGCTAATCTGGTGAACGGGATTTGTTTCCCCACTCCTCCACATGAAGCCAGCTGGGTGACCTTGGGTTAGTCACACTCTCTCAGCCCCACTTACCTCACAGGGTGTCTGTTGAGGGGTGGGGAAGGGAAGGTGATTGTAAGCCGGTTTGATTCTTCCTTAAGTGGGAGAGAAAGTTGGCATATAAAACCAACTCTTCTTCCTCTTCCTCCTCCTCTTCTTCTTCTGCAATTCTAAAAAGAGTGACACTCTACTAAGTCCATTGACTTCAAGGGATTGAGAAGTGTGTGTCTTTGAAACACTGCATCTCAGCTACTTTTAAATAGACATTATTGATACAGTTGCAGTTTTCCAAGTTCATAGCTTTGATTGACCATAATGGTTAGAGTGTTAGATGACGTGAATTCAAACTTCCTTGGAGTCATGAAGCTCACTGGGTGACCTTGGGCCAGTCTCTTTGCTTCATCCTAACCCACCTCATGGGTTGTTGTGAGGACAAAATGGAGAGAGGGTAAGGTTGCCAATCCCTCATTGGGAAATCTGTAGAGATTGGGACATGGAGCCTGGGAAGGGTGGAGTTTGGGAAGAGGAGGGAGTCCACCCTCCAAAGCTGCCATTTTCTCCTGGGGAACTGACCTCTGTAGTCTCTTGGGTCACCTTATGACCAAATGTTTCTGTTGCATTAGGAGGCTTTTGCCCAGTGGCTGCTTGCTCTTGTATTTGGCTTTGTCCTAAAGAAAGCACAGAATGTTTTCCACATAGGAAACAACAGAGACAAGTAGGATGTCTGGGGGCATCTTGTTCAGAGGCCTGTAAAATTGAACTCTTAGTCCAATTGCTTGAAACTTGGGGGGGGGGGTCTTTATTGGACAGGCAGTACCAGTTACCCTGCAATTTTGTTGCCATTTGGTTGAAAAACAGCTACTCTATCCCCCCCAAGTCCTCCATAGGGAATAATGGAATCCAAATAATTCTGGAATCCCCCAAAAAAGTCCACATCCCAAATGAGTATTGGGGGACCCCCAATTCCCCCAAATACTGGCATTTATGTCATACCTGAAACCCAAATCTGAAAACAGTGTTTATTTTTTCAGGTACACATCCCTTAGTATGTTTTACAGTGGGTAGGAAAAGAAGAAAACAGACAGCGGCAATAGCCTTTATGTTCTTCTGATCCCCAGAGGCACTTGATTGAAATCAGAATGCTATTCTAGGGATACTTTAGTCTGATCCAGCAAAGCAATTCCTATGTGCCTGAGTCCTTAACCCCAGGGGAAAAAAAAACAGGGATAAGGTTTGCTTGATTAACTCCCCGCTCTGAGAAACTTTGGAGCACACAATCTCACTTCCTGCACTGGAAAGAATCAAGCCGGCATGCTCTTTTGGCCGGGCTTAGTCGATAATAGGTCCACAGCTTCATCAAGATATATACCAGGAGAGGCTAAAGAGGAGCTTGTCTTTCCCTTGCCAGCTTTTCATCCCTCCTTATTGAACCCCACCTGACACGCGGACGACAACAATTCCATCCCAACGAGAATGTGTATGAAATGAATTGTGGAACAGCTGTTCATTCCTAATAGGCGATAACTCGGATAGTCTTTGGGCCAATGGTTTATAAAAAAAAGGGGGGAAAGAATATTGTTTTCTCTCCTCCAGGGTTTACAGTGTAATCTCTTTGTGGCAGAGGCCATGTCTCTTATTGTCCAGACAACCCGGCAGCACTCGGGGGCTTTATGGCAATGCACAGAGCTTCTGGATACAGCTATGCTGCAAATAATAAGGTTTGTGCTATGAGTCAGGCCTGCCATTTTCTCCTAACAGAAGCAGACGTGGGTTCCCCTGGAGGCTTCTCCGACAGTAGTCAAAGCAATGCCAGCGAAACCACCTGCTCCCTTATGCTGCAACAGAAGTTCTGGAAACGGTACAGGCCTGAAAACTTTGCTTTGTCAGGGAGGCACTGGTCTGACTGTACAAGATACCCGCGATAGAAAACAGGAAAACTTAAGTGTTCTTCCTCGCCACCCCTTTGTTTTGGAGGCTGGGAAATGATTAATGGTCTCCTTGTACAAGGTTGTCCTCTAAATGGTACTAAACAGCTGGTAATTTTTTGCAATATTTCTCACTTTACAAAGCGACGGTTTGTTGTTTACAGTCTCTTCCGTTCTTTCTCCCTTTCCCTCTGAGGAAATGTCTTCTGGGAATATTCTGTTCTGATGTTTTAAAGGGATTGATGTACAGTTCCCACATGTACTCAGAGACAAAGGAAACATGGATCTAAGGCTTTTTTTTATTATTTAGGTCGCATTCTGTCAACTTCAGAAGATAAGCTGTTCTTGTGAGCATCAAGAATATGGCCCCCTGCTCCAAGCTTTAAATACAGTGTCTTTAAAAAAAAAAAACAAGATAAAAAACCCTTCAGTTTCTGGTTTTGTGGTTAATGGCAGTTCTGGTGCTGTGATCCAAGCCAGAAGCAGCAGATCCATAGGGTTGCCAGGTCCCTCTTCTCAACCGGCGGGAGATTTTGGGGGCAGAGCCTGAAGAGGGCAGGGTTTGGGGAGGGGAGGGACTTCAATGCCATAGAGTTCAATTGCCAAAGTGGCCATTTTTCTCAAGGTGAACTGATCTCTATCGGCTGGAGATCAGTTGAATTAGCAGGAGATCTCCTGCTACTACCTGGCAGTTGGCAACCCTACAGATCCAAGCCAGAGCACCGCCTACGGTTGCCAGGTCCTGCTTCACCACCAGAGGGAGATTTTGGGGGTAGAGCTTGAGGAGGGCGGGGTTTGGGCAGGGGAGGGACTTCAATGCCATAGAGTTCAATTGCCAAAGCAGCCATTTTCTCCAGGTGAACTGATCTCTATTGGTTGGAGAGGAGATCAATGTAATAGTGGGAGATCTCCAGCTAGTACCTGGAAGTTGGCAACTCTAGCACCGCCAGAACCAGATCCCAGCCACGAGCACCACCATTCATTGTGGCATGCTTCTTGTGGCCCCTTGGGGAGGGGAAAGCAGAACAAAAATGTTTGAATGAATGAATGGATGAATGAATAGAAGAACAGAAAGGGCTAGACTGGTTCTTCTAGATAACTTTTACCTATTTCTACTCCCCACTGAATCTTGGCTATAAAGAACTCCTACCGGCCTGCTTGCCTGCCTGCTTGTCTGGCACATTTGTAACCCACTTGTTGGGGGGCAGGGACCCCCCACCTCTGACTGGGATCCACCACAGAGTGAAGGAAAGGTCACTGCACATTTGGGCAGCTGTCCTGGGGGATTGCCCATCTAAGGCATTGCTGCCTGAGCTCCAGATGATTGGTGGTGTCCTCAGAGGAGAGGGGGGTGGAGCCTAGATGCAGAAGCAGGCAAAGTTGTTCCCAGCCCCTTGGGAGGACTTCTGTCTTTGTGAGTGGCTGGGACAGGCCAGGAAAACATGCTCCAATTGCGGTGCTACCTTTAAAGGCACTGGGGAGTAGACCTTTAAGGAAATCTCTGGCTATCTGCTTCAGGTTGTGCAGGAGGGTACCCAGACACAGGAGAAAGCATGATGTATACCTATTCTCTCCAGGATCAGAGGAGCATGCCTATTATCTTAGGTGCTGTGGAACACAGGCAGGATGGTGCTGCTGCAGTTGTCTTGTTTGTGGGCTTCCTAGAGTCACCTGGTTGGCCACTGTGTGAACAGACTGCTGGACTTGATGGACCTTGGGTCTGATCCAGCAGGGCCTTTCTTATGTCCCCTCTCTGTGGCTGAGTGGGTGGCCTCCCCTAGAGCTGAGGTGACCAGGTAGGCAGGGCTGGAGATGCTTCCACACTGCCTTTCTTCCAAGAAGTTCACTCTTTTACAGGATCCTTCCTTCTCCATTTTATCCTCAGAACAAAACTTTGAGGTAGGTTAGGCTGAGAGAGAGTGAATGGCCCAAGGACACCCAGTGAGCTTTATGGCCAGGTATGGAATTTGAACCTCAGTCTTCTATGTCTTAGTCTGACACTCTAACAGCTATATTACACTAGTTCCAAATTACAGGTCCAGTCTGTTTTTGCCTAGGTAATAGCTAGACCTCAATTTTTGTGCTACAGCCAGACCAGAGAGAGAAAGCCCAATGATCACATATCCTTTTATTACTCCTGGATACAGCTCCAACAGAAAGCCCCCTCCTCCTACCAGTTGTGACTACAGAGGCCAGAGGGAGAACAGGAAGCAGTCAGCCTCCCTAAGGAATGATTTCAGTCTTCTCATCTCTGTATTTTTGACTTTGCTTCTCCTTACTGTAAATGAAACCCGTGATTCTTTATTTTTAAAGCATCTTTTTGCTTTCTTGCACGAATTTTCTGGTTACAAAATACATGCAGTCTTCAGTGTTATTGGTGCGTGAATAATTCAGCATCGCACACATATTATATAGATGACTTACACTGTACATATAAATACTGCATACATTTCATATAAAAACCATCCTGTATGATATGCACACACAAAACAAATATATCTACAAAACCAACAGTAAAAAAACAACATAGAAATGAAATTGCTGACAAGAGTATACATAAATACACGAAAGAAACAAAAGAGGGAACACAGTTACTCCTTGACCAATATCATGCTTGGATCTAACTTAACATATTTTCATCTGTGAACTGCTAATATTGAAGTCAAAGGGAGATGAGGCAGCGGCCAGGCTTTATGTCAGACCTTACTAAGAACCGATTGTCCAAGCACCGTTTATTACATTTAATTAACTTTGCATTTGAGTAGTCATTCTGTGAACCAATCTTTGGCTGAAAAGTGGAGTGAAAATATGATAAACATATAGTTTGTGCCAGAGCTCAATGTTAGGTTTTGTCCAATACCAGGATGCAACTTTGCTGTCTGTCTGCCCCCTAAGCAAGATAAGACTGCATAGTTCTCAGAGGTGAATAACTACACAGAATCCCCTGGGCCCTATCTCTCCAATAAGGTTGCCAATGCCAACCTCCAGGTGGGGGCTGGAGATCTGAATTGCAACTGTTCTCCAAGTGACAGAGTTCCCCTGGAGACAATGGCTGCTTTGGAGCTTGGGTCCCTCCCCTCCCCTTCCCAAACCCCAACCTCCCTAGGCTGCACCTCCATATTTCTAGATATTTCATGAGCAGGAGTGGTAGGGCTGCCAGGTCCCTCTTTGCCTCCGGTGGGAGGTTTTTTGGGCGGAGCCTGAGGAGGGTGGGGTTTGGGGAGGGAGGGACTCCAATGCCATAGAGTCCAATTGCCAAAGCAGCCATTTTCTCCAGGTGAACTGATCTCTATCAGCTGGAGATCAGTTATCATATCAGGAGATCTCCTGCCACCACCTGGAGGTTGGCAACCCTAAGGAGTGGGCAACCCTACTCTCCACTTAGCCCCCTCTCCCTTGACAGCGCAAGAGATGTCTGGCTCTTCCGCTCTGTGCTTCCCCTGGCCTTCTTAATAAAGGTCTTCCTGGGGTGTGGGCCATCTCGATGATTCCCCAATGCCTTGTGGGAGCATGGAGGCTTCCTCCAATAGCCTCCATGCTTGGGCCTCCCCTGCTTCAACCCTTTCCCACCTTACCCCAAGCCAGCTTCCTCGGCCCCACTGGCCTAGGGTCCACCTCAACAGCCATTTTGGTCTGATCCTCCAAGGCCTGGCCTGTGGACCCCATACAGCCCCACCTCCCTTCGACCTTTGGTGCCGAGGCTTCCTGCTGACCTCACCCGATGTTTAAGCAATTCAAAACAAAATCACCAGTTAATATTGTGCAATCAAGATGACAACAATGTTATTGCTATTAGAAAATATATATTCAAAAATAATTCTAATAAGCACAACCCAAGTTGAGCAGAACACCACAATAATCATTTACAAATGGTCTGAAGAAGACCCAATGTGAAGACGCAAAAGCGTTACAAATGAGTAAATATCAGGCACAGTTGCTCAGTTTTTAAGAGTCCATAAAGTGCAAATGCAATAATTTAGGCAGCAAAGACCGGATGTAGTGCGATGGAAATCTGGTATAATTCCATTTCATGCAATACTTTCTCAAGCTTCATAAGCCCTTCATTGCTGTGAAGAAAAATGCATGACTGAATGATGCCCATTGGTTGCCATTAAAATCATTGCAAACAAAGTACAATACAAAACAAAATACAATACAAAATTACATACCATCATTTCATGAAGGAGTATACCTTCCTTGTACTCAAGGACGGCAAAGTAAGACGTCTAAATGCTTACATTCACCCAGCCATTTAAAAAGGCTGTGTTAAATGGCTGGGTGAATGTAAGCATTTAGACGTCTTACTTTGCCGTCCATGCGTACAAGGAAGGTATACTCCTTCATGAAATGATGGTATGTAATTTTGTATTGTATTTTGTTTTGTATTGTACTTTGTTTGCAATGATTTTAATGGCAACGAATGGGCATCATTCAGTCATGCATTTTTCTTCACAGCAATGAAGGACTTATGAAGCTTGAGAAAGTATTGCATGAAATGGAATTATACCGGATTTCCATCGCACTACGTCCGGTCTTTGCTGCCTAAATTATTGCATTTGCACTTTATGGACTCTTAAAAACTGAGCAACTGTGCCTGATATTTACTCATTTGTAACGCTTTTGCGTCTTCACATTGGGTCTTCTTCAGACCATTTGTAAATGATTATTGTGGTGTTCTGCTCAACTTGGGTTGTGCTTATTAGAATTATTTTTGAATATATATTTTCTAATAGCAATAACATTGTTGTCATCTTGTTTGCACAATATTAACTGGTGCTTTTGTTTTGAATTGCTTAAACTTCCAATTAGCACTTGTAGCCGTTCTTGATTACAACCTCACCCGATGTGGCAACTCGATGTATCCCTGTCTTGTATCCCTGTGGGAACCAGTTGACTATCCTGATGTAAGAGATGGCTGGATGAATATATATTTGAGTAATATTACATGTACAAGAATCATTGTGGAATTGGATTAGAAGTGGGACTGAAGAAGAATTTGAAATGGCTTGGTGGTACCATTTAGCCCTTCTGCTTGGCTTGGTGGTACCATTTTTGGACCTCCCCTTCTATTTTTCTGATGGTACCTGCTTTGGACCAAGATGGAACCTGAATTTTGAAATTTGAAGATCTACATAAAGGACATGTACTAATATAGGATTTTCTGCATTGTATATATTAGGATTAGGATAGTAGAGTTTTTCACATGTACATTATGATGTGTCACACTGTGTTTTTGTTATTGTAGCACTTAATATATATTTTTGCACTTTGTTGTACTCATTCGCTTCTGTGCTGATTTCCATACCTTTTGGTACTAGTGCAGAGGTGTCTTTTTTGTTAGTAACCTCCAGGTACTAGCTGTAGATCTCCTGCTATTACAACTGATCTCCAGCTGATAGAGATCAGTTCACCTGGAGAAAATGGCTGCTTTGGCAATTGGACTGTATGGCATTGGAGTCCCTCCCCTCCCAAACCCCGCCCTCCTCAGGCTCTGCCCCAAAAACCTCCCACCGGTTGCGAAGAGGGACCTGGCAACCCTACCTGCCACTGATGCTGCCTCCTGTGGCCCAGAATGCAACTGTGCTACCTGATGCGCCAAGAGGCTGCTTTCCTCTGCAGCTGACACCTCCGTCTCCTGCCTGGCGCCTCGAAGTTCCTATTTGCTGTTCATCTGCATACATACATCTTGGACCTCAAACTGAGTATTGGGGGAGATGAATCCACATGCACTCATTGACAGATATTTAGTAATACGCCTGCTCATTCATATATAAAGTGAGAGTTGAGATTCTAAAGAAAAAGTTTTGGATGAGAACAAAAACCTAAAGTTTTCCTAAAGAAAAAAGTTATGGATGAGGAGAACAAAAACCTGCTTCTTCCTTACCTCTTAAGGAGAGCCAGCGTGGTTTCATGGTTAGGAGTGGTGGACTCTAATCTGGAGAACCGGGTTTGATCCCCCACTCTTCCACATGGGCAGCAGACTCTAATCTGGTGAACTGGGTTGCTTTCCCCACTCCTACACATGAAGTCTGCTGAGTGACCTTGAATCAGCCACAGTTCTCTCTGAACTCTCTTAGCCCCACCTACCTCACAAGGTGTCTGTGTTGGGAGAGGAAGGGAAGGTGATTCTAAGCCGGTTTGAGACTCCTTAAAGGTAGAGAAAATCAGGGTATAAAAGCCACTCTTCTTCTTCTTCTTCTTCCTCTTCCTCCTGTTCCAGGGAGAAAGAAGGGGACAGAGTTTGGCTGCCCTCACCTATCCATTCTGCGTTTACGTTAAAAGCTGATCCACTCTCCCCTGCTTTACATATGAGCGAGTGAATACAAGAACATGTACATGTGGACCCTGCATCTTATTGAGTTTGTCCCTGTTTTCTGGCAGATGAGACATCCTAGAAATAGGATATTCCTGTTCCTGGGATCAGTCAGGGCCAGGGACATGGTCCCATACATTAGCACCAAGTAGATAAGAACACCTATCATTGTTCTCCTGACAAATTCCTGTCAGCGTAGCAGCAAATAGGATGGAGGAAATATCTCCCTCTTAAAGCCCTTGACAGATTTGTCTCTCTCTGCCAGGCAGTAAGAGAAAAAAAGCTTGAAATAATGTTGTAGTTTTAATAGAATGACAGTTGCTTTTTTTAAAAAAATCTTTTCTTCAACACCAAGGCTGAAGCTTTTAGATCATAATTGCAAACATTTGATCGGGTTGAGTGGAGATAAGTATCTTTCTTGTTAAAGGAAACAAAACAACTATTTTTCATCCCCCCCGCACAGTTATGGTTCTACTACGAGATATTTAATGAAACAGAAAATCCACGTGTTTCCTTACCAATGGTATGGAACAAGGTCTTTAGCATAATGTTACCATTTGCCTTTGTCTATTGCTGCTTATTATTATTTCTATTCTAGCTCTTACCGGGAAAACCTAAAATGCAATAGGAAGAAGACCTTATGCAATCAGAGAATGAACCATATGTATCATGTTGTTTTTTTCAAATAAATCAGCCCAGGGACAGATGTCTCCATTAATATGTGAAAACATGATGAGTAGCAATTTGAAAAGGTTCCTGGTATCCATCTGAAAGCTCAGGGTGAAAATTCAGTCCATTGTTACTTTATTGCCGTATTGTTTTCTAGTGTCCTGTCTGTTGTGGCCAGCTGTTGTCTTATACAGAAACCCAAAGACCTTTATAGTGCAGTCCCAAGTCGAGATACATCCTTCTAAAGCACAGTGACTCGATTGGACTGAGAAGGGTGTTAACTCTAATGAGGACTGAACTGAAACTGTCTTTGACTTTATAGTAGGGGAAAACCTATGGACTTCCACAGCTCTACAGTGGTGCTTTGGGCTGAAAGGATTATTTGAGTAGGTGTAGCGTCGCTGGTGTCCAACAGAGCCCTTGCACTTCTAGAGTGGGTGAGGAGGGTGCCTTCCCTTGCCACATTTAGGAAGGCAAGAAAGGCAGCCTTATTCATAGAATCATAGAGTTGGAAGGGGCTAAACAGGCCATCTAGTCCAATCCCCGGCTCAGTGCAGGATCAATCTAAAGCACCCCTGACAAGAGTTCGTCCAGCTGCTGCTTGAAGACTGCCAGTGAGGGGGAAAACACCACATAAGAACATAAGAAAAGCCATGTTGGATGAGACCAAGGCCCATCAAGTCCAGCAGTCTGTTCACACAGTGGCCAACCAGATGCCTCTAGGAAGACCCCAAACAAGACAACTGCAGCAGCAGCACCCTGCCTGTGTTCCACAGTGCCTAATATATTCGGTATGCTCCTCTGATCCTGGAGAGAATAGGTATGCATCATGACTAGTATCCATTTTAACTAGTAGCCATGAATACCCCTCTCCTCCATGAACCACCTCCCTAGGCAGCCGATTCCGCTGCTGAACTACTCTTACAGTAAAGTCTCCCCCCACCCAATATTCAGCTGGTATTGTTTCGTCCATAATTTATACCCATTATACCTATTCCCAAAGCATTTGGTGGAGGGAATTCCCCACCTCCCAGCAGATTTGGTTGTGATAGATTCTTGTGAAAAACAGAAAATAGGAAGATGTTACCAATTTATGGAAGGTCAGCTTTTAGAAAAGGCCTCTATATATGCTTTCTGATGAACCCTTATTTAGGAATGCCTTCTGATATGATTAGTCAAAGCATTTTTTTTCTCAGATACAAGATATATTTTAAGCACCGGGAAATGTAGTGACCCTGCCGCCTCAAGAGAGAAGTGCAAACTGTATGTAGCAAGTTATCTTTATAGTACAAAGGCTCTAGGAATGAGAAATAAGCTGCTGAAATGCTAGCCTTGTTTCCCACTTAGGGCTGGATTCATCATTGCTGTTAAATAGCTAATTTCACATAAAGCGAGAAGATATGGGAATTTAATTTGTAAGACTTTCCAGAAGTCTTACGTCTAAGACCTTGACTCACAAATACAAATTCAGTCCAGCTGTACTTGACCATACCTCCAACTTTGTTCCTGGAATAGGTTTATACATTCTTATTTCTTTTAAGATACTTTCGGTAGAGATTTTTTTAAAACAAAAACTCTTCATATTTACACAGATGGGTTCTTTTTGGGACTCTATTTAAAATTCTGTTTCCATTGTTCTTTTGAGAATTATTCTTTGTGTCTTGCCTCCCGTTTGTGACTGTAGATCTTGTCCAGTGATCATAATTTTTATTTATACAGCTGAGTAAGAAAATATTTTAAGCTTTTTTGAATCAGCTAAATTTACTTTTGTGCTCCATTTGTTGATGTTTGCTTGATTTTATAGCTATTTCCCCTCTCTTCTATCCCCAAGAAGGAAAACATATTTGTTTTTACTCTTTCACAGTTGGTTCAGATATTTCATCTTGCAAATCACTGATTTTGCTTGCCTGTATTGTTAAGTTCACTATGACAGCTTGTTTTTTTTTTTTTTTTTGGTGGTATCATATCCAGATTGGTTCACATTTAGTGAAAGTGCGTATGACTGGGATACAAACCAAGTTTACTGCCAGTAGAAGGGCACTTTAGCTGGCGGAGGGAGTAGGTTTTTTTTTTTAATGATTCACACTCCTGCTACAGATTCCCAGCTTACATGCAGTGCTGTCCCTGGGGGATTCCTGACCCTTGGGTGCAGCGTTTCAGGTACCACAGTAGTGTGGGGGTAAGTATTTGATAAGTGCAGTAGGTTACAGTGCAATCCCAACCAGAGTTACACCCTTCTAAGGCCACTGGAATCAACATTAAGTGCAACTCTGCTTCTGTTTGCGCTGTCAGGTATAGAGGGAAGATATCGATCAAGGATCTTCTGCTGTTGCAGAAGAAATATTGAGAGGAAAGAGCAGCTCTTTGCCTTTTGAGATGCTTGATGGCCCTAATCGCACTCAGAGACTACGGCTTTCCTTGCGCCTTCATCCGAGTGTTATTTGTGCTATTTCACAGTGGCACAGATCTTCTGGCTCTGTCACATCAAAGCCCATCATCCTTAATGGAATTTATTTCCACTCCCTGTTGCACACGACTTTTCCCATCTTTCCCCCTTCTGTGTGCTAATTCTTTATGGACAAAGCATTACTTTGCTCGGGGAGGCCTCCTTTGATCACAGGCAGCCTTATCCAGTTCCAGTGACAAGCCCTTCCCGAAGAAATATAGGTCAGCTCCTTGGCTTTTAAAGTGGATGGGATACGGGTGACAAACCACAATTGATCAGCAGTTCTAGAGGCATGGCTGTTGATTATTTGATGGCTGCACACTTTCGGCCCTGATTCTTGGGAGATGGACCTTAGGGGACGCTCTCAGAGACAGGCACTGGCACTGGAGCTGCCAGAGATTTTTTGATAGTTTCAGATAAAGAACTGATCACTTGTAGGATGCCTTCAAAGAGAAAGGACTTAGGTTATCTTCAGCAGTACAATACTTCACTTCCTATTTTCATGACTTTTCCAGTGGGAAAATGCTGGCTTTTCTTTTGCTTTTTTTGTCACTATGCTGTGCAATAAAGTTGTAGCAATTTTACATCGATAGCAGCAGTGTCAAGGATACAAGTTCTGAATAAAACACTCTCCAACTATTTCTGCCAGTTAGGAGAGAAACAGTTCTAGACACCTACACCATCTCCTAAGCATCTTTAGGGAAACAGCTGTAAATTTTACAAGCTTTGGGAACCTGACTGAAGAATCATTGGAGTGGGGAAACAATTTGGAAATCCCACCCATTCCTTCTTTCCCCTTAACTCTCAGCTGCCCTCGACATACTATGCCTCCTGGAGCATTTTCGGTCTCTATCTAGCCATTTCCCCCCCTGCCAATTTACAAAGTCCTTTTTTTTTTTTTTTTTTTGCATACCTTGGGAATTGCGAGACTGTGTAGAAACCTTGGCTGTTATCGCACTTGTATTCCCAGCAATGTATTAAGAGTTTGAAAATGTTATAAAAAACACTGTTCGCACTTTCTATGTATTCCCACCGATGTATTAAGAGTTTGAAAACATTATAAAAAAAACTGTTCGCACTTTGTTTGGCCCCTTTAGCTGTGAAGACGTCTTCCAACCATTTATAAGCCGTGGTATCCAAAACCCCTTTTAAAGCGATGTTTTTTACAACATTTTCAAACTCTTAATACATCGCTGGGAATACAAAGTGCCGAAGCCAAAATCAGGCACCTAAAGTAGGACAACTAGAGCTTTCACAGATGACACTTCATAAGGTATCCTATTTAAAGCCATCTCTCCAGATAGAAGATTTATTTTCTTATTTACAAAATGTATAACCTTTCTGCCCCAAGGGCCACCTTGGTGGCTAACAAATTAAAACATACACGATAAAATCATATTTTCAAATAATTTAACCTCCCCCACATGCATAATTAAAACGATTGGTTCAAAGAAGGTAGCCAATTTTTAGTAAAAGAGGGATGAGGGGAAAAATGGAAAGAAACACAAAACCTTATTGGTACCTTAAAGTCTTGGTGGAAGCTTTTGAGGACCAGCTCACTTTCCCAGAGTAATGAAGTGAGCCCTCAGTTGAAATAGGAAGGATCCGTTTCATGCATGTGTGAAGTTGCCTCTAAGCCACAAAAGTTTATGCCCCAATAAATCTGTTAGTCTTTAAGGTGCAGGGTTGCCAGGCTCCTCTTTGCAACCTCTTTTGGGGGCGGAGCCTAAGGAGGGCAGGGCTTGGGGAGGGGAAGGACTTCAATGCCATAGAGTCCAATGGCCAAAGCAGCCATTTTCTCCAGGGGAACAGATCTCTATCGGCTGGAGATCAGTTGTAATAGCAGGAGATCTCCAGCTAGTACCTGGTTGTCTTATAGAGTCCAATGATAGACAACAAGGAGGAGGTTAAGTTAAAACAACAGTTCTTTATTTAGCTAAACACAGACCTGGGGTGAAATAACCACAGATAAGATGCAGGGTTACTCACCCGAGAACAAAGGAAAGTCAGTATCATTTATGCATTCGGATGGGGCAGGCCCATAGCTGCTGACAAACCGATTGATACATAAAAGCACCAATACACGTTAGGTGTCTACTCCACTCTAATTAGCATAGCCTATAGATATTGCCCAAAGGCATTCACTGAGTGAATGCTTGATCTCGTGAGTTAGGAAGTAGAAAACCCATTCCTAAGGATAGAGGTAATTCAGAAACAGCTTTCTCTACTGGTGACTGGCAGTACCAAGCACAGTGAGCATGATTTGTTGGTTCATGGCTCCCGGATGCCAACTTCCCCAAAGCTTCCATGTGTGTGTATATGAGTACATAGTATTTTATACCAGCCCTTATATCTGGGCATTACAGTACCTGGAGGTTGGCAACCCTATTCAGGTGCCACAAGAATCCTGTTCGTTTTTGCAGCGACGGACCGACCCAGCTACCCCACTCATGGAAGAAACAAGGGAGAGGCAAGAACATGTAGGATGTTGAGAAATCTTTTTTTTTTTTAACAATTAAAAAGAATACCTGCATTGTAAACTTCCAGAACAGGGAATATGAATACTGCTTCCTCAAACAACTGTCATGGGGAACTTTAAGGGAGAAGAACATAGGAAGCAGCTGAGGCACAGGCTTTATATAAAGGTTCTCAGAGAATTTTTAGTGTACCTGGAGCATGTGGCTGGGGCCTTATTCTAGTCTGTGGAGCGTATAGTTTACTTAGCATTACGACTAATCCACCTTGAAATTGATTCCCTTCTTTATGCCTGTCACACTATGTCTATCCCTTGGTAAATGGCTGTCGTCGTAGATCTACGAACATTTTGGTCCTCACCAGCTGTTTTAATCTAACATTATTTCTGTATAGGCTTCTTCTGACATGTCCCCCCCCCTCCACCCACCCAGCATTCATTCTTAAGCCAATTTCCCCACTTCAGCAGTTTATTTTCGAGTTCCTTTGCAGGGGTCAGCAAATGTCATTCACAAAACAGGGATAGTTAACCAATTTCCCACACAGAGGTGTTCTCCTGACCGCATCCTGTGTGTGCTAACAATCATCGCCATGACTGCTTAATACAAATAAGGCAGATTTAGCTTTTGCTCTGGCCTCGGGTTTGAACTACCTTGTCCTTCCTCTGGTCCTTATGAACCTTTTCTGAAATGGGTTGTCTTGGACACCAGCTGGCTTTACTGACATGCCTGCACAATCATAAGACTTTGCTTGCGTTGGGGAGGTCATGGTTTTTAAGGCAGCTGGAGTTGTTACGATGAAGTCTTTTCTCCAGGACAGAGCTACTGCCATGGCCCTCAAACACCATTAATCTCAGGCAGATGACCTTTCTTCCAACTCATTAACATCAAATGCTAAAGAGATAGAGGGCAGAGCCATTATGTAGCAATTTATATGTAAATGCATAAGGTAGCAAATAAAAGCAAGTCCATTGGCATTCATTTAAAAAAGTAGTGTTATTGGAGTGGGTTTTGAAAGGTCTGTGCTTTAAATTTTCCTAAATAAAATAAAGACTTTTTGAAACTTCTCCATCAACTTCCAGCTTCAGTTCTGAGCACACATGAAGCTGAGTTACACAACTGGTCCATCTAGTTGGGTATTGCCAAGTGTCTACCAGAGGCGTTCTAAGGTAGACGCATCGTTCTGAGTTCTGCTACCTAAAGGCCAAACCCAATGGCCTTCATTCTATTTTGATTTTTGGAGCCATCAAATATCTCATAAAATGCACACTTACAAATACAAAACGTCATTGCAAGTTTGATGCTAAATACCATCACAGTATCCAACTGATCATTTCAAGATATAAGTAACACCACCACCATCACTCCCCTGGCTTGAACAAAGAGTTGACGTCTTATTGCAGTTGTTAACTATCTAAGGAAAACCTGGGTCTCCGCACCCAACTGCAGTTATTAACTAAAACTAGCAAATGGTATCTGTGGTTTTCATGGGTAGATCCACATTTTATATAATTACATGTCACCTTCATAGAATCATAGAATCATACAGTTGGAAGGGGCCATACAGGCCATCTAGTCCAACCCCGTGCTCAATGCAGGATCAGCCTAGAGCATCCCTGACAAGTGTTTGTCCATGTACCTCCTGAATTCCTACCTTCTTGACTCTGCTGTTTGTTTTCTTTTCATGTGTGTGTTAAGTGCGGTCAAGTCACTTCGGTCTCATGGTGACCATATGAATCAATGTCCTCCAAAACGTCCTTGCTCTGGTCTTGCAAACTGAGGGCCTTGCCTCTTTTTATAGAGTCAATCCTTCTCATATTGGGTCTCCCTCTTTTCCTGCTGCCTTCAATGTTTCCTAGTATCATTGTCTTTTCTAGTAACTCTTCTCATAATTTGACCAAAGTACGATAGCCTCAGTTTACTCATTTTAGTTTCTAGGGACAGTTCAGGCTTGATTTGATCTAGAACCCACTGAAATGTCTTTTTGGCAGTCCATGGTATCCATCACACTCTCCTCCACCACATTTCAAAGGAATCTACTTTTTTCCTGTCAGCTTTCTTCATTGTCCTACTTTCACAGTCATACATAGTAATAGGGAATGCTGTGGCATAAATTAACTTAATCTTGGTGGCCAGTGACACATCCTTACACTTTAGAATCTTTTCTAGCTCCTTCATGGCTGCCCTTCCCAGTCTCAATCTCCTTCTGATTTCTTGGCTGCAGTCTCCCTTTTGGTTGATGGATGGAGCCAAGGAACAGAAAGTCTTGAACAATTTCAGTTTCCTCATTGTCCACCTTAAAGTTGAGTAATTCCCCAGTAGGCATTACTTTTGTAATGGCTGCCAAGTGAAGATCTGCTCAGTTTATTCTGGAATTAAAAACAAACAGTTACAGCCCATTCCTAAAGGGAGAGCCGGAGCCTCATAGGAACCAGCGTGACCCCCGGCCCAGATGCCGGCATAGGGCGACTTATGCTGGTCTTGGAACGCTCCGCAGCAGCGCAAGCCTGTCTCCCCAGCAGCATATGTCCGGCATGAGTGCTGGCATTGGTGTCCTGGGATGCGTTTCCAGGTGTTTCTAGGGGAGGAGTTGAATTAGGCAGCTTCCTGACCCCTTTCAGCACCCCAAAGTGCCATTTTGCAGGCTGCAAGATACACCTGCCAAATTGTGGTGCAGCCCCATGGAACTCTATGGGGAGTTCCACGAGGTTTCTGAAATAAAATCATTATTTATTTATTTCCAGCTAGCTGCTCTGGCAAACAAAGTTGAAACAAAATTATTTGAAACAAAGTCGACTCTGCTTTTGTGAGGGCCGAGTTTTCACACTACATCGCACCAGGACAAGACTCCAGCCCCAGGCTATTGTTATGGCTTTTGAACAACAGAGCACTTGGCTGATACGGATACATGAACAAAACCATCCTAAGGAGAGTTACACTTTTCTAATTCTATTGAATTTAATTCACTTAAAGAGGTGTAACGCTTCTTGGAATGGTACTGCAAATCTTTATTTTATAAGTAAGGATGCCATAACCCAATGCATCCTCAAAAAACAGGTCCTGCCATAGTCTCTTAAAAATACATCCTTGAAAAAAACCCACACACCTGACTCCCGTAAAAGATGGTTAAACTGGCTCAGCAGCTCTTCTTGCTGGTAGCTTTCACGATGACCTCCACATTTGCTTTCTTTTGCTGCAAACCTCTACCCTGACAACTGAGAGAGTCGCAGCTTTGGCTTTTCCTACTTTAATCAATGAGCGGACTGTTTGTACAGCTGTGCTAATGAAACCTACAGGAAATTCACTACAGTGTGTTCCATTCCAGCATATTGTTTACAGGACAGAAATTAGTCTGCGGTGTATTCCAGTTGGCATCGTGTAAAATTTCTGTCCACAACATTATGGGTGGAATGATGCCCATTTCAACCCGTGTGGCTAGCTGTCCGTAGGAAAAGAAGGAAAAAAAAGCACGGAGCTCTCAATCTCATCCAGTTTGCTATTAATCCTACAACTGGTAGCTCAGTCACACCGCCTGCATAAAGCGTCGTGATCTTTCCAGACATTTTTATTCATTTTATCATTTTTTATTTATCTTTCAACAGCTGCATAGTGGAAAAAGTATTCAAACGAGGGGGAGGTAATAAAAATGCCGCACTGAAGTCATAATGCTGCCATTAAAAATGCAACAAGCTATGGCCTGTAAGAAAGGCTCATTACTACAGCACCAAGCAAAAGGGATCCGAGCAATGCCATCTAAGTTGGTGAAATTACTGAAAGAAAGAAAAACAGCTACCAAGCCGCTCATCCAGCCAGGGCTTGCTGTAAAGGCAGATTTCCATGTAGCCAAGGAACAGTCTTTTGCTGTACTATGGCTTTTATGATCATGAGGAGAAGAAAAGCTTCCAGCTGGCCTAAAGTTGACCTACAATTAGTGTTGCCAGGTCCCTCTTTGCCACTGGTGGGAGGTTTTTGGGGTGGAGCCTGAGGAGGGCGGGGTTTGGGGAGGGGAGGGACTTCAATGCCATAGAGTCCAATTGCCAAAGTGGCCATTTTCTCCAGGGAAACTGATCTCTATCGGCTGGAGCTAGTACTTGGAGGTTGGCAACCCTACTTACAATACATTGTCAGGTTGCTTTTAAAGGGGAGGCACAGCCCCTAGACCTCACACCAGAAGAAAAGCCTTGTCAGCTCATGCTAGTGGTCCATCTTGTCCGGCATTCTGTTTCACACAGTGGCCAATCTGTCTTCCTGGAGGGCCAACAAATGGGGTATAGAGGCCAAGGCCTTCCCATGTTGTTACATCCTAGCCTTGGTATTCAGAGGTTTGCTGCCTCTGCTTATGGAGGTTCCCTTTAGTCTTTAGTGCTAATCCAAAAGCTACAAGTCTAGTTATGCACAACACATCCAATCTACTGATTCAATGAGACCTTTGGGTGCCAGTGTTTGAAGATGGTGAATCCAAAACACCTCTCTTTTCTGTAGATGTCCTTGTAAGTGTGGAGGATTTTGTTGAGCTCTTTGGAGAAGGGGCAGGATAAAAAACAGAATATTGACACCCCTCCCAATTCATACTGTCCCTGAAATCTGGGGCCTTAAACTATAATAACAAAGCTAACTCCTACATCTCAACTTTTCCAAATCCAAACACACCCAAATCTATCCCTTCCTACAGGGCCCAACAATGACCATCTAATTCTACAGTGCAGAATGGGGGGGGGGGGGAAGAGTGCATAAAAGGCTCATCCAATTGATGGACAGTCATTTGCTGGAAAGAAAAGCATGGGGATGGGTCCCAGGTCCAATCCTGGGTGCCTCCAGTTAAAAGGATCAGGTAGTGGGTTATATGAAAGACCTCTACCTCCGACCCCGGAGAGCCGCTCCCAATCCGAGTAGACAATACTGAGCTTGATAGGCAAATGGCCTGACTTGGTATTAGGCAGCTTCATGTATACGCACATGAGGGATGCTTGAACACCCACCAGTTCACTGGTTGTGAACAGGGAGCTGATTTTTCGATGGTTATTTTGACCATTTGTTGATTCATTCATTTGACTTCTGTCTCTTTATTGAGGGTTTAAGCTCAAATTGCCCACCTTTTTTGTTGCTTAAACACAGTATGGCATTTTGTCCCAGTACAGTGTCCTGGAGTAGGCTTTGCCACCTTTTTGGGTGTTTCTGCATAAGTTGTATAAGTTGAGAGCCAGCATGGTGTAGTGGTTAAGAACAGTGGACTCTAATCTGGAGGACCGGGTTTGATTCCCCACACCCCACATGAGTGGTGGAGGCTAATCTGGTGAACTGGATTTGTTTCCCCGCTCCTACACATGAAGCCAACTGGGTGACCTTGGGCTGGTCACAGTTCTCTCTGAACTCTCTCAGCCTCACCTGCCTCACAGGGTGTCTGTTGTGGGGAGAGGAATGGAAGGAGACTGTAAGCCGCTTTGATTCTCCTTAAAATGTAGAGAAAGTCGGCATATAAAAACCAACTCTTCCTCTTCCTCTTCTTCCCTTTAGAGCATTTCTTCCTTCCGCCATCCAGACATACCTGCCATTATTGTTATATTTCCTTCAGTTCCCTGAGCACTGCAAAGTTACAGTGGAAGCACTACAGGTTTAATTTCTTTGCCTGAGACAGAACTATGGACTTGCAGTGTCTTTGTAATAATTTCTTTATAATTTCTTTATTTACAAATATACATGCAGAGCATAAGTGGAGGGAAATAGACATTCCTACAAGGCAGCAGATCCCCTCTGCCACGTTTGAGCCCCAGAAAGAGATAGACGCTGCTCCCCAAGGTATTTTTCTTTCAGCTAAAACAAAGCTCTCTCTTTCTTTCTCTCGGCCAGTCTCCAAATCCAAAACTGCCAACTGCTGTTATTCACATACAACCTGCCAAACACTTTTCTCAAACTCCACTCCTGCTGGTAAATTGTCTAGGCAGGGGACTATCCACAGCTATTAAAGGGATATTAAGTTTCTTTTGTGAAATCTCCAGTTCTAATTGGGCATTAGTTTGAGACAATACCATAGCAAAAGACCCCTTCAAGTAAACAGAGGGCAAATTGTTTTCAAGGTGGCTTGTACTCTTTTGTTGCATCCCCTTTTCATTTGTGTACCAGATCCTATGCATGCTTACCCAAAAGCAAACCCATTGAGTTCACAGATTGCAACCTTAGATGAATTACGGTAGCTGTTTTCTTATCCTTAAATATATTAGTCTCCTCCCTCCCTCCCTTTTTCTCCTTCCTACCTCTTCTTTTCTTTCTTTCTTTCTTTCTTTCTTTCTTTCTTTCTTTCTTTCTTTCTTTCTTTCTTTCTTTCTTTCTTTCTTTCTTTCTTTCTTTCTTTCTTTCTTTCTTTCTTTCTTTCTTTCTTTCTTTCTCTGTAACTTTAATTCTTTATTGCAGGAGATTTCCCTTTATATAAATAACAGAAAAACACAGAATTCAAAAACTGAGGACAGGGAATAAAATATAAATGGACACAAAACATACTAATTTAAAAGGCTGCCAATGTTTCAGCATTGCACAATTAATTCTGATATTGAATAATAGAGTTGAAAGGGGCCATACAAGCCATCTAGTCTAACCCCCTGCAGGATCAGCCTAGAGCATTCTTGACAAGTATTTGTCCAGCCATTGCTTGAAGACAGCCAGTGAGGGGGAGCTCACCACCTCCCTATCCAGCCGATTGCACTGCTGAACAATCCTTACTGTAAAAAATCTCCCCTCTAATATCCAGCCAGTACATTTCTGCCTGTAATTTATGCCCATTGTTGTGAGGATTAATATATATATTATAGTAAGGGAATGATAAAGTACATGCTGCAAAATTATTATTTCTTTACATGTTTTATACACCTTTCAAGCAAAAGAATTACAAAGCAACTTACAAATTAAAATCAACAATTAATATGGTAAAACCCTAACTGCAATGATCTAGAAACAGCTACTGAATAATTAGAGTTGCCAAGTCCCTCTTCGCCACCGGCAGAAGGTTTTTGGGGCAGAGCCAGAGGAGAGCAGGGTTTGGAAGGGGAGGGACTTTAATGCCATAGAGTCCAATTGCTAAAGCAGCCATTTTCTCCAGGTGAACTGATCTCTATTGGCTGGAGATCAGTTGTAATAGCAGGAGAACTCCAGCTGTAATGCCCAGATATAAGGGCTGGTATAAAATACTATGTACTCATATGCACACACATGTAAGCTTTGGGGAAGTTGGCATCCGGGAGCCATGAACCAACAAATCATGCTCTCTGTGCCTGGTATGGCCTCTCACCAGTAGAGAGCTCTGAATTACATTCATCTTCAGGAATGTGGTTTCTGGTTACCGAGCTCACAAGATCAGGCACTCACTAAGTGACGCCTTCGGGCAATATCTATAGGCTATGCTAATTAGAATGGAGTAGACACCTAATGTGCATGGGTGCTTTTCTGTATCAATCTGTTTGTCAGCAGCCATGGGCCTGCCCCATGCGAATGCATAAATGATACTGACTTTCCTTTGTTTCTCTGGTGAGTAAATCTGCATCTTATTTGTGGGTTAGTTCACCCCAGGTCTGTGTTTAGCTAAATAAAGAGCTGTTTTGCTTTTAACCTCCTCCTAGTTGTCTTTATTGGACTCTATAAGACAACCAGGCACTTCACAGCTAGTACCTGGAGGTTGAAAAAACACATGCAGCACGCAGGCTCAATTCAAAGTGTTCCAATTTTAGTATTAAATATTCAAAAAACAACAGAAACTTATATATACAACAAACTAGTAAACTATATTATATAAGAGAACACCAGGCATTAATTTCATGCCTAAATGCTGTCTGATAGACCCATGCTGATGAATATTAGGGAGCAAGGGTTTTATATGGTAGTAGCTGATCTCAATCTCCACTTCCAGGATGGGATAGAGAAAAAAAAAGAGTACTTTTGAAAAGGGGACTCCCCAAACAGTCTTGTTTATGCAGTTCTTTGTCTTGATCTCCATTCAAAGCTTGCAAACTTCCGGGGAGGGATGATTGGCGTAAAATCCTTTAATTTCATTTGATTTCTTTTTTTAAAAAAATTATGATTTGCATGTGATTATTTTCTGGGTGCTTTTGGGCAGCTCTATCTTCAAAAGCTTTGCCACCTGGGCTGTCCCTTTAACAATTGCTGGTTTGTGACAACCCAGGGCACAGAAAAAATAAGTTGTTTACCCTTGGATCTTAAATGTAGTCCCCTATGAAAATGGGTCTCCGCTTGGGTTGCAACTGGCTACCAAGGGTTGACAACTAGTGGGAAGGTGGGGGGGGGGGGCAGACACACGCAGGAACAGTGTTGCACAATGCTGTGGCATCATTCATGGCTGAAAAACTGGAAATGATGTCATGGACTGCAGGACATTCTAGGCCAGGGGACTCACACCTTTTTGAGCCTATGGGCACCTTGGCAACTCTGACACAGCATGGTGGGGGCAGCTACAAAAAGACTGCCACAAAATGGCTGCTGCAGGAGATGGAGCCAACCATGAAATGGCCGCCACAGCTTATTTTCAGTTGCAGACTGCTGTGGTGTCAGCTACCGCCAAAGCAACATTTTAAAAATGTTTTAAAAAATCTGCACTGCCCATCTGCACGGCCAATGGCCAATCAGAGGCCTTGCCAGGCATAAGCCCCCTTGGCCCCATCCACTTTCTAAGAACACTTGGTGGGTCGCATGGGATCTCACAAGGCTACCTCATAGGGTTGCCAGGTCCCTCTTCGCCACCGGTGGGAGATTTTTGGGGCGGAGCCTGAGGAGGGCGGGATTTGGGGAGGGGAGGGACTTCAATGCCATAGAGTCCAATGGCCATTTTTCTCCAGGTGATCTGATCTCTATCGGCTGGAGATCAGTTGAATTAGTAGGAGATCTCCTGCTACTACCTGGCAACCCTACTACCTCATGACATCTTGGCTGCCATTTTGGATTGCCTAGGAGAGGTCTCTTGTTGCCTAGGCAACCCAAAATAGCATCCAATATAGTGGTGATGTAGTCTTGCTAGATCTCACAGTTTTCAACCCCTTTTTTTGCATTTTGCTTACGTCTTCCCCTTTTTAATTTTGAGATTTTTCTGCAAACCCAAACATCCACTGTAACCCTGGGTGGCCGAATTGCCTAGATATTTTTTATCTGGACTGTGGGGCCACCCATGGTTCTTAGATATACAACAACCCAGAAGTAGCTTTTTTTTATTTTAGCAAAAGAAAAACAAAGATGATTGTTTCTCTAGACAGTCCTTTTAGAAAGACAAGAATAGCTGCATCAGTTTCCCAAAAGTGAAGGGTTTAGAACCCTTCAGCCAACTACAAAGCTCAGACTTCTCTATCACTGGCTGTATTCCAACACACAACTGTTTTCTCTCTAGCCTCCCCCTGAGTAAACTGTGCTGTTAACTGTGTTAAAAAGGAACACTTATTAAGCAGCCACATTCTCTTTGTCAGAAGCCTTTACTCAAGGAATCAAAAGATGGCAATCTCTTCAGCTGACACCGTAGAACAGAATTCCCATTCCATAGATTTAAATTGTCTTGCATTATTATGCTGTTTCAAATATAAGCCCAAAATGGTATCAAACAGGTCAAAAGAGACAGGATGGAGCTCATGGGTCGTCATCAGTCTGTCAAAAGGAAATTGCATGTAGTTCAGATCAGAGCCACAGGGAAGAGGGGATTTGTGTTCTTCAGACTGTATCTCGCTGAATAGACCTCAGTAAGATTCTTCTGAGTGGACCTGCTCAGGATTGCGCTCGTAATCCTTCAACTTCTGCCCAATTAACTAATTAAACCCGAGGTCCCTGAACTATTATTAGTACTTTAGAAAGGTAAAAAGATATATCCTTTCAAAATTTGTCTTTCCCCCTTTAAAATTCTAATAGCAGCATGGGAAGCACACTTTTGATTAGTGCAATTGAATAAGGGTGGAAAGGTTAAACCCCATCTTTCCTGCCTGTTACCCTGATCCCAATTATAGCTAATGAAGCAGGCAGTGATGTGTCCATTCCTAAAGAAATCTACTCTGGACTCAGGAGAGTTGAATAGCTATTGGCCAGTCTCAAATGTACCATTCTTCAGCAAGCTAATTGAATGAGTGGTGGCTGGCTAACCTGAATGAAATGGATTGTTTAGATCCTTTCCAGTCTGGTTTAATGCCTGGTTATAGAACTGAAAGGGCCTTGGTCACCCTGGTGGATGACATGTGCTGGGAGATGGATGGGGGGCAGGGCGGGTGCAACCCTGTTGTCAAGAAACAGAGTCCCTTAATGCAGTTTCTTGTTCTTTCAAACATAAAAGTTTAACTTAGAAAATAACTGTGCTGTTGCTTGGGATTTAGCAAGCAGTGACCTTTTGCAACTGAGATAAGATCCCAGGTGTTATGAGGAGGCAGTTTCTATCCTGATTCCCTCTTAGGTCTTCAAGATCAAGAAGAGCGGAGCCACATTCCATTTAATTAAGAGAAAATTATGAGCCTTGTCACATGTGAGAAATGGCAAGGCTTAGCCTGTAGATAAGCCCTACCTGTTTATCACACTTTAACCTTCTGGGTCACCTGGCTAGTAACAAGGTTATGGAGTTAATTGAGATCATCAGCCCCGGATCTGGTTGGTCAATGTGCTCAGGCCAACGCAAATCCTACAGCCATAAAAGGTTATCATTTTCAATTTGGTTTTGTTCTTGGTGCTGTATTCATGGCTCCTTGATCCAACTTTGGACTTTTGGATTTTGTGCTTCCTTTATGGGTCAGATAGTCTGTATGTCCATGCTGCTTCTGGAAAGAGTGGACCTTGACTACTGGGGGATTTCAGCTGGAAGGGTAAACTACTGTGTAGTTACTGCTTTTAATCTGTTTTGTTGTTTTAATTCCTCCCTGCTCACTGTTCTCTTTTTGGCAATATTCTTGCCCAATTTTAATAAATCACTTTAATTATATCTTGGGGTGTTTTGTCTTCAGGCTGCTTCAATCTAACTCCAGTACCTAGTCCAACGTGGCTACACCTCCCAAGATACTTGCTTTGTGAAACTGACGCTCAAAGTGGTCTACCTTGCGGGGGTGATTTTCTTGACTTTAATCCCAGGAAGGTTGGAAGCTTGCCCCTTGGCTTCTGGCTCTGTGGCTAGTTAAAAAGGGCTGGTGGCAGCTGCTAAGGCTGAGGTGTGAGGATTCATACCCCAGAGTTTTGTAAGTTTGGTTATTGCTGACCAACCTCAAGAGAATCCCTTGGACTAGGGGCTCTCGACACCTGTTCATTCTCCTGGACCTCTGGGCGGCTTTTGATACCATGGATCATATTATCTTTTTGGAGTACCTTTCAGGATTGGGACTGAGAGGCACTGTTCTGCAGTGGTCCTGGTCCTGCCACATGGGTGTGTTTCAGAGTGTGCTGCTGGGGGACTGCTGCTCTGCCTTTGGCCTATAGAGTTCCCCCAGGTTCCTTCTTGTCCCCCCCATTTTGAACATCCATGTAAAACCTTTGAGAGAGGTCATCCGGAGATTTGGGCTGAGCTGCCACCAGTATGCAGATAACACTCAGCTCTATCTCATGCTACCAGCAGATCCCAGGGAGGCTGTGGAAACTGTGAACAGATTCCTGGAGGCAGTTTTGGAATGGATGAGAGCTAACAAGCTGAAACTTAATCCCAACAGAATGAAGAAGAAGAAGAGTTGGTTTTTATATGCCGACTTTCTCTACCACTTAAGGAAGAATCAAACAATGGAGGAGCTACTGGTGGGGGAAGGTCTGACCTGGGAAATGAGTTATCACTTGTTCTGTATGGGGTTGTACCCCTCTAAAGGAGCAGGTTCATAGCTTGGGGGTGCTCCTGGACCTGGGCCTCCTGATGGATAAACAGGTGGCAGTGGCGGCCAGGGGTGCCTTTCAGCCTGGTGTGGCTGGTCCTATTCCGAAAAGATCTTGGCTCCATGTTGCATGCCCTGATAACATCTATATTAGATTACTGCAATGCCCTATATGTGGGACTGTCTGGAAGCTACAGTTGGTACAGGATGATGCAGCCAGGATGTGGAATGGAGTTGATTGTAGTGACCGTATCACTCCAGTCTTCTTCAACCTACACTGGCTTCCAGTTTGCTTCCAGGCTCAATTCAAGGTGCTGATATTGACCACTAAAGCCCTGTACAGCCTGGGGCCAACATAACTTAAGGACTGCCTTCTCCCATACAAATCTACCTGCTCACTCCAGTCATCCTCAGAGGCCATGATGCTTCAATTGCCCCTGCCATCTAAAGCTAGACGGGTGGCAACTTGAGAAAGGGCCTTCTTCATTGTGGCAACAAAACTTTGGAACACCCTCCTCAGAGAAATCCATCTGTCTCCCTCTATTGGTGTCTCAACAGATGAAGACTTTTTTGTTTTGTCTGGAACAACCCCAATAGCGGTTATTGGCCCTCCTTCTAGTGTTTATTTAATTGAAGGGTTTATAATTTTAACTGTATTTTTAACTGTTTAAATGTTTTTTTAACGTTTGCAGCCTTGTGGACCCTGATTGGGTGGAAAGGCAGCATAACAATGTTTTAATTAAAAAATTCATATTTAATAGAGATGGGGAGATCCCTGACTTGGTGTTGGGAAGTGCCATCAACTCACAGGGCAGTTGATAAACAGAAATGGTTTGCCATTGCCTGTCCTGCATTCAACTACTAATTGTCTTCAACTACTAATCACGGTTGAGCCTGCTTAGCTTCCAAGATCTGATGAGACCGGCCTAGCATGGACCACCCAGGTCACAGCAACCCCTGCTTTACATCACCTCTTTTTGGCCTGCAGAGTAAATTTTTTGTGGTTCTCGTCTACTGTGCAAAAGATGAGAACTGGGTGAGCATTTATTTTTTGACCCAGAGCATAGGAATCAGCATAGTGGTAGAAATGTCATTGCAGCTCACACAGAGTCTCTCTGTTTAAACACTGCTCACCTCTGCTTGCCTCTATTCCACAGAACCCATTATGAACAATAAATGAAGTTATAGACTGGGAAACCACATGAATGCAAAGAATTAGTGACTGTCCAAATTGTTGCCATTGATAATCCCATGTTGATTTTGCTGTGTTTTTGCAATTATTTCTTTATCATGAGCAACAGAAGATCTCAAAAGGTTTAGTAGGTTCAGCTTTGGAAAACAAAAAAACAAAATTAAATCATCAAAGAAGCTATAAATGATAAGATGCACCAAGTGAGCATTCTTTGATATTCGAATACAGCACAGAGGCTTTTCTTAAAAGTAAATAAAAAGATAGAACACTTAATTGACTTTCATAATTTTCACAAGAATGCTTTTGATAACAAAGAGAGAAATTGCTTCTGAACAAGTCTTTGTATGAACACCAGGTGTGCACTTATCTGACAATCTGAGGATGAATAGACATTAAACGACCAGTGTACATAAGAGAATGGTGAGCAGGGAGGGCAGACTGGAACATTCTTGGAATTTTTTGTTTGCTCTTCCTGTCTCCAGGTATAAAGTTTGGGTCTGTGACACCTGCCCTGTGGCCTTGGATGCGCTAGCCCATTGGATCCAGGTTCAGCCAAAGATATAGTTGATTAGTGATTGTTAGTTATATTTAAATTGTAATTTTTTTCTATTATATTTCAATTGGTTTTTTTTGGTCATTGTTGTGAGCCACTTTGCTTCCCTTCAGTAGCGTTGCCAGCTCTGGGTTGTGCATACTTGTCAATTTGGGTTTTCTTCCCTCACCCATTCCTGCTTCTCCTTCCTGCTGGTCTTTCCTCCTCATCCAACCCCTCCCCTCAAAGCGAGAGAATGCTGGAATACTATGAGGCTGCTTGTTTGGTCAGTTTCACAGTGAGTGTTGGTCAGTTTCAGACTTTGGCTGGATCAAACAGGGTTTTTTTTGTTATCTAGGTCAGGACTAGTGAGAGAATGCTGCCTAAGCAGCTGCTTATTTGGTCAATTTCACAGCGACTGTTGGTCAATTTCAGACTTGGGCCTGATCGAACAGAGCCTGGCTGATTTGCCACCCTCCTTTTAAAGATAGGCATGAAAGCCATTTTTATTCGGGGGGGGGGGGGGAAAGGCCCCTGTGCAGAGTGATTTGAGAATTCGACTGCAAATACTGTGCATGGAGAGAGCAACATATCCAACAGAAACAACTGGTGCATAAAAGGCAATAGGCAGTTCCATAGGAAATACACATCCCATTTCTTGTTTTGTTTTTGAGCCACAATGCAGCAGAATGCTTTCTGGAGGACTACCAGCTTAAGCAGTCACCCTACACCCACACTGCAGGTTTGGAAAATCATGACTCATAAACCCAAACACATCCCACCAGCATCTGTGGTAATGGGGTCCAAGAGGGTCCTGTTCTGATATCCATCTGGGAATATTAAAAACAAAACACAGCTGTCTAGCCCTGGCAGGCAGTCTCCACAAATGACTAGTGGATTGCCTCCCACTTTCACACATTGCGCAGTCGGTTCATTGAGGCTAGTTAAGCAGAAAGACGTTTAGACAATTACTAACTCGTCACCATTTGGATCTACTTCCCAACCAAAGTTACCTTTTGTGTCACAACAGACAGGCATCAGGTTTGATAGTCCAGTCCTGTTGTTGAGTGCCAGGTCGGTGAATGGTAAAACATCTGTCATCCAGGAGGACTCACATCCTGGATAAACAAGCTGACCTGGCATCTATTACCGGGATCTGGCTTGTGGTTTGAATGTAATGCCAATCTATGGCTTAGTGTGAAAGCCATGTGTGAGGAAAGGAGGCAGGAGAGTGAATAGTTGACCCAAGGATCCATCTGGTGTATTTATATAATGACAGGTCATGTTTTGTTGTAACAGCTGAAGCAGGCCTGTATTGTTTAATTTTGACTGAACTTTTATGGAAACATTGTGATTAATGGCTCATATGTGAGATGGTTATATTTGTTGAAAACGTATTAGGCTGAATGGGGGGGATGTACATTTTGTTCTAGGTGTCCATGTGACATCTCTGGGTGTGACAACAGCTTCTGTGGAAGCACTGGACTCACAATTATATTTGAGTTGCAAAAGTTGCTTTAAGAATATTTATGTTCTTGTATGTTTCTGGATTCCAAAATAGAGACCCCAAGAGCAAGGAGTAGTTCAGACAGTTTTAATCTAAGGAGCAATTCCAACAGGTTCATGCAAGCACTCTCAGCTAATTGAACTGCCTACTTGAACATGTGACCTTAGGGAAGTTCTTCAAATTAATACACCAGACTAATATAAGGGAATATCTTGAAAGTATAAATTCTATCATAACAGTCCTGGATACTTATGCTGTAGAAATGTGATTGGGAAAGGAGGCCTACGTAGTAAAAGAACAAAATTTCAGCCAGCCAGCTCTAGTAGTGGCTAGAAGAAGATCTGCGTATGGAACAGAGATAGGGTTGCCAAATCTGGATTGAGAAATTCCTGCAGATTTAGGGGTGGAGCCTGAGGAAGACATACTTTGGGGAAAGGGAGAGACTTCAACAAGGTATAATGCCATCCTCTACAGCAGCCATTTTCTGCTGGGGAAGTGATCACTGAAGTCTGAAGATCAAGTGTAATACCATGAGCTCTCTAGCGTTCTTATGCAGGTTGGGAACCCTAAAAAGAGAGGCCAGAGGTTCTTCTTAGGGAGGTTATTGGTCCTCCAGCAGAACTCTAATCCCACACAGACCATGTTCCGACAGCATGCATGACATTTTTGTATTGGTGCCTGTTGAATGGAGCAAACTTTGTAGGATGAAAGACACATGGGCCAGGAAGACTGGAACCTAGACAAGCAAGCTCATAGCAGAGCATATGGTGAATTGTTGAGAAGCTTAGCAGGAAAAGGAATGGAAAACAAGCAATTTAGATTCGAATCCCACCCTTGGGAGATTACAAGATGGCCTTTGGGTGTACAATAAGTTTAGATGGAGAAGCTGTGGGAGCAGAAAGCAGGACTCTTGCAGCTACACCCTCTTCAAACAGATCCAGCAGCAGATAGAAGCCCCTGTAATCATTTAGGGGTCTAGCCACCGAGGTCCAAAGCAGTTTACAACATTGTTCCCCCTCTTCCATTTCATCCTCACAACAACAACCCTGTGAGGTAGGTTTGAGTGACTAGCCCAAGGTCACCCAGTGAGCATCCATGGCAGAGTAGGTATTTAGATTTTGGTCTCCAAGATCCTTGTCTGACACTATGACCACTTCACCGTCCTGTCTCTCCCTCTTTCCCTCTCCCCAGTTCATCTGAATCTACGCACACAAATCAGGACTCGAGGCACTGTATATGGAACTGTTGCTGAATGGCGCATCACTGGTTTAACAGGTGGGATCTCTGCATGCAATCTGCTTGGAGAAGGAGGCAGGAAAGTCACCAACACACACATATTCAGCAATCACAATCAGTAGGGCAAAGACTGATGGCCTCATCCTGGCAACCATGAGGCCCCAAAGTGTCCCAGGACTGATCAGCAATTGGCTCTGCCACGTGACCCTTCCTGGCATGCCAGTGCCAAGTCTGTGACCAGTTTGCGAACACTGAACTCTAGCAATGTGTTGTGGTGATGCAATTTCTTCTCTCACCAGTTATGTATTCTATGCTGGAGATTGCTGAGGTGCAGTGTGAGATGCTATTGTGGGATGCTACTGGCAAAACATAGTAAGAACAGAGAAACATCTAAATTACTTTTGCCTTTTATTGAATAGCCTCTATTACTGAGTTCCGATGGTATCCCAAAGGAATGGGGCTGCAGACCTTTTTGTTCTCACGATAAGGCAGTAAGAGTCTTTGAAAACTGCAAGAACAGGATAAGGTACAGTTTCCCAATGACTATGCTGGCTAGGGATGCATTCCTTCCACTATAGATGCACCTGTTACATTTCTATCACAAGCTATCTTTGAGTTACCTGTGTGGATTGCTTTATCCTTGCAGACTCACTTCTGACAGTGAAGCTGAGATTCTCTTATGGGCATTATAGTTTAGAGTCCTGAGGCAGGGGGCATGTAAATGTTTGGAGAAGACAAATGTTATTCATTTGTTTCTTTTCATTCCCCCTGTCTGTTGAGTATCTTGTGTCTGTGAAAATTCTCCTTCCCCTAAGTCTCTATTTGTGACTTAAAATTCTAAAAATATGGGGTTAGACCCTCTTGCTGCTGACTTCATCAAGATGCTATCTTAATATACGAGATATATATTCCTTTGTTGGAAGAATAAGCTGTTGAGCTGGATGGAATTCACCCACAAGATGGCTACTTCTTCTTTTGCTGCAGAAGACTTTGAGACGCAGAAGACTGACACAACTTCTCCTCTGGAACTGATGCCCTGTTCTTGTTATGGGGGCAAAGATGAGGTAGTAAAAGGTAAAGGTCCCCTGTGCAAGTACCAGGTCATTCCTGACCCATGGAGTGATGTCACATCCTGACGTTTCCTAGGCAGACTGTGTTTATGGGGTGGTTTGCCAGTGCCTTCCCCAGTCATCATCCCTTTACCACCAGCAAGCTGGGTACTCATTTTACTGACCTCGGAAGGATGGAAGGCTGAGTCAACCTTGAGCCGGCTACCTGAAACCAACTTCTGTTGGGATCGAACTCAGGTCGTGAGCAGAGCTTGGAGTGCAGTACTGCAGCTTACCGCTCTGCGCCATGGCAGTCATATAAATGTATGAGCTGCTGCTGGTTCAACCACCTCAGTATTGTCTGTTCTGATGGTGAGTAGCTCTCAAGATATTAGGCAGAGAAGGGTATTTTGCAACATCTGTAACTAGAGAGACACCAAGGACTGAAACTGGCGATATCTGCCCATAAATTATGTGTGCTACCAATGAGTTGCAGTCCCTCCAGAAAGTCTGGGGTTCTCCATTACCTTCAGCAGGAGTGTTCTAACTTATGCTGTCTCTTTAGTTGGCCTAGGCCATCACAGGTGGAGATGAGCCCTAGGATTACATGGGTTCCTCCAAGGCTCTGCTCCTTCCCACTCCAAGCTGTTCCTTTGTCCACTCCCTACTTTTGTTGATGTTCCACTGGCATAAGGGCTCCATTGATGGTAGCTTCTACCAGTCATTATACTGGCATAGACTCATTCTGCTACCGTATCTTTGAGTTGCCATATCTTAGAACTCAGCATACACTGAGGGACGTGGGGGCAATCATATCTCCACCCAGAGGGTATAACTCAGTGAAAGGATAGCCCTATAAAGTGCTGAATATGGAAGGAAAATGACTTGTTTTCTTGTCAGGTGGAGTTTGCACAGAACACCAACTGAGAATGATGCTTACTGCAGTTTCTTGCAGCTCAAAGTTGCTTATTGGAGCACAGAACTAAAAAGATTATAGTGTTCAAAGGAAATAATTCATAAACAGCAGATGTTTCATAAACTATGATAAAAAAAGACAATATATGCAAGTGCCTTGACTTGGAAAAAGGTATCTAGACAGCACAGCTGCTGAGAAAGCCAAGGGAGGTCGGTTTGCAGAGTGGCAGCAAAATGCACATGCCATGCAGGGGGCTTAATAGGAAATTTCAAACATGAGCAAAGAACTGATCTGAGGAAAATCAATCTTGTGCATTTTTACAAGAAAAAAAAAAACCTGAGTTGGGGGAGAGGACGCAATGGGACAGGAAAAGAATAAAGATGCAAGAGAGCTTTGAAAGAATTTACTGGGATCTAAGGCCAACCTAAAGGGACTTGCAGTTGTAAAGACAGAACATGACCACATCCACCTCTTTTCTCAGATAGGTTTTCTGACGGCACCGTTTCCTCCAGAGAAATAGCAGGAAATTCCAAAGCACGAGGTTTTTGGTGTCGCTCCCTTCCCAGAATGCCTTTGAGACGCAGCTGCAAAAAAAGGGCTTTGATTTCTTCAAAGTGAACCCTTTGGTCTGACTGATTTCATTTCATTGGCAAACTTAGTAAATAATAGAGCTGAGATTTCAGACTGCATCCCTCTTTAATTACCCACTTTTACTTTTCTTTTTTTGTAATCAGCCAGCTCCCTCTTCTTCCAATTCTGGCTCTTCATATGAGAGGCACTTTCTGTCGCTGCTATTGGCACATTTGAAGCTTTATGGTGTTGAAAGCAAATACATGAGGGAAGGACGCTTCATTTTTCTCTGTGTCTTTCTTGTTTTTGTTCTGTGGTGTGAGATTTAGCTTGCTGTTGCTTTTCAGATAAGTGTTTTTTTTTTTTTTTTTTTTTGCTTCCTGCTTGAATATTCTGTTTGGCTGGCTGCAGGGATGTCTGGCTGAGGCTTTCAGATATCACCAGTGGTGTGTCTGACACCCCTTACTGAGGGCAAGCAACTTGTTTCGTTCCAGCTGTGGTTTCGGTTATAAATGTCCGTGGGAAAAATCCATTTCATATTATGCATCTGAAGAAATTAGGTCTGATTCATGAAAGTTTATACTGGAATAAATTTAGGCCGCTTTCACCCAGCCCAAATAATGCACTTTCAATCCATTTTCACTGCACCTTAACGATCGTTTGCAAGTAGATTTTGCAAATTCACACAGTAAAATCCACCTTCAAAGTGCATTGAAAGTGGATTGAAAGTGTATTATTTGGGCTGTGTGAAAGTGCGTATTAGTCTTAAACGTGCCACTTGATTTCTGTTTTATTTTGTTCCATTCTGAAAGCCACACAAACTATCACAACTGAGCTAGAGGTTTGCAAACTAACAGTGCAATCCTAAGAACACCTTACTCTGAGTAAGCCCCACTGGATGGTTATGAGGAGCATTCTGAGTAGACCTGCTTAGGATTGGCATTGCAATTTGAATATTTGGGCCCCCTGCAAAACACACATCACATCTTTTATTGATGAGCCTAACCACTCCTAAATAGTGTTGCCAACCTCTGGGTACTGCTGTGTTCCGTATGGAAAAATACCGAAACAATGAACAAAATTTACAACTAAACCTTGTTTGCTTTTACTGGATGTTGTATATACTTCATACAAACGTACAGTCATATGGCTTATCTCATACACATACATACAGATTTACACATCTGAATACACAGGCATAATATGTCCTTGCAATTTTTCCAAATCTGGTGTAATTGCCAATTTTTCTTTGAGCATTACTTGCCCTTACAATCTATGCTGTGCCATATGCCATGCCATGCCATGCCAACTTTATTTCCCGTGACTGGGTAAAGTTTCAATAATCTTTATCAAGGCATCAACCTAAAAAATAATAATGAAAACATTTATAATCAAATACAAACACCATGTTCATTATTTCGGTATTTTTCCATACGGAACACAGCAATAACTATATACTAGTGATTAGCACTGGTTACCAAAACCTCTGGGTACTAGCTGGAGATCTCCTGCTATTATAACGGATCTCCAGCCAATAGAGATCAGTTCACCTGGAGAAAATGGCCACTTTGGCCCCACATATGCAGAGATATCTTCTATGAAAGTTTACTGCAAAAACAGGATTGCAAAAAGCATTAACTCACCACAGGCCTGCTAGTAGCAGGGAACCCTTCAGCATACAAGAACTAACTTACAGGGAGAGAGAAAGCACAGCAAGAGACAGGGAAAAACAAGAGAGGCATTCAATAAGCTCTGAATAGTAGAAAGTGTACATTGCAGGAACTCATCACTAGAATTCAGTTCAGGATTGCTAAATCTGTGTTGGGAAATTCCTGGATATAATACCATAGAGTCCATTCTCCAAAGTAGCTGTTTTTTCCAGGGAAACTGATTTCTGGAGATCAACTTTAATTTTGGGAGATCTCCAGACCCCAGCTGGAGGTTGACAGCCATTCAAATAGGGATGATAGGCCCTGCCAGGCAACCTGTGGATGACCGGGGGCGGGGAATGGAAGTGGTCATTGGCTGAAACTCTATGGTAAAACCATAGAGTTTTTGGCAATTCCTAGAGAGGAGAGATGTCATTTCCAGGGAAAACCCAGGTTTCCCTGGAAGTCATGCCATAACATGGTCCAATGGCCATTTATTAAAAAAATTCCTCATCTGTCATTCAGAGCAGCAGTGGGAAATGTCAACTGAGGGGTGGGCTGGGTGGTGGTGGTGGTGGTGGCTGACAACTCTAGTTCAATGGACCAAACAGGCCTGTACCAGTATTTACATTAATTAAACTTTCCAAGTGCTGTCTCCTGCACAACAACTCTTGCCCTCTCTTTTGCCCCTGCACATGCCCACTTTGCTGTTTATTGGGGTTGCAAGCCTCCAGGTACTAGCTAGAGATTTCCTACTATTACAACTGATCTCCAACTGACAGAGATCAGTTCTCCTGGAGAAAACGGCTGCTTTGGCAACTGGACTCTATGGCATTGAAGCCTCTCCCTTCCCCAAACTCCGCCCTCCTGAAAATAAGCCCAGGGGAGAAGGGTGCAGGAGAAACAGGGGAGAACCTTTGGGTGCCAAACAGCCCCTGGAGGTTGGCAACCCATCTCTTTTAGGATGCTGGTGCAACCCTCGGTCCCTTGGTGCATCCGCTCTCTTACTTTCCCTTTTCTTTACAATGAGGTATGCTTTCAGGGACCCTCCTGCACGCATTGCTGAGCGCCCTAGTGATGGCCGATAGGAGTTTATGTATTCTGTCGTATGCCTGAAGAACTCCGGCTAAATGAATCTTTGCAGATCAACCTGAGGAAGGATAGTTCCTTAGCCCAGCCTGTCAGTAGTTGTGCTTTCAAATCTGGAGGCCCTCAGATTGAACTCTGGTGTGGCAGTCATCAAAGTAATGGATCTCAGAGAGATACTAGCTGAGCCGCTTTTGTCAGTTCAAGCTGACTCGCCTCACTGCTGAACAGAGAGGGTGTCTTTAGTGTCTTGGCTTGTCAGCTAAGGATAAGGGCGCCGGATTTAGCACCACCGGAGCATAAGTGCCTTGCAGTGTTTCTGGCCCTGTTTCATTGATTTCTTTCCCTTTCTGAAAATGAGGAGAAGGGTCAGCAGCATATTAATGTTCTCCAATTGTTTCATTTCCACAGAGCCAGATGTGTGACAGAACATGATGTTGCACCTGCACGTAAAGGAGGGAGGAGTGGAAAATCTAGCTAAGACTTGGCAATGGAATTTCATCTCATTGGTAAATCTCCTGAAGACAGAAGAGAGAAATATGACTTTTGCGGGGATGCAAGGCGACTTAGTGTCTCGCTCTATTTGGTGAGCAGCAACGGTTGCGAAGAAATCTTGAGTCCAGATTCTGAAAGGCTTCAGATGATTGACAGTGCAGTCCTAAAAAAAGAATTACAACCCTTCCAAGCCCATTGACTTCTGTGGATTTACCAAACTGTAACTTTGTTTAGGATTACAGTCTGAGCACTTTTAAACTCTCAATGGGAAACTTTAGAGGCTTTCCTTCAGCCCCAACAGGCCTGACTCAGAACCTACGTACTATGACTCGGGTTGCCAGCTCTGGGTTGGGAAATACCTGGACATTTTTTTGGGGGGGGGGTGGAGCCTGGGGAAGGCAGGGTTTGGGGAGGGGTGGGACCTCAGCAAGTTATAATGCTATACAGTCCACCCTCCAAAGCAGCCATTTTCTCCAGGGGAACTGATCTCTGTCATCTGGTGATAGGATTGCCAACCTCCAGGTACTAGATAGAGATCTCCTGCTATTACAACTGATCTCCATTTGATAGAGATCAGTTCACCTGGAGAAAATGGTTGTTTGGGCAATTGGACTTTGGCAAATGGCATTGAAGACCCTCCCCTCCCCAAATCCTGCTCTCCTCAGGCTCCACCCCAAAAATCTCCCTTTGGTGGCAAAGAGGGACCTGGCAACCCTACTCTCACAAGTCATTGCGGGTTCTCACTTGTACAGTTATATTTTAAGTGCTATTTTAATGTCTTGATGTTTTAATGTCAAAATGTTTTGACGTGCATTGCCTTGGGCACCCTATTTGGGTGGAAAGACATAAATGTTTTAAATAAATAAATTTTAAAAATGAACTGGGACTTACTTTTAAAAGTACCTGTTTGGTATTGCTCTTTAAATCATCTCCCTTTTAATGGCTGATCAGGCCAGAAGAGAAGAGAAAGTGTATTATTCACACAAAGTCATAGTACTTTTGCTTCCTCAGTTCTCAGTATATAAAAAACCTACTTAACATGAAAAATGCAAGAAAAAACAGCTTAAAATACAATGACAGAATAATCACAAGCATCTGGAAAAGTCATATTGGATTTCTCTCTCCCTGTTTCGTAGTTGCAAACAGCTTACTGGGGGAAAATACCTGGAAAGCCACAAATCAGCAAATATAAAAGTCTAATCTTTTGCCTACTTGCTTCTAATATAGTTCATTCTCCCTCTTCAGAAGCCAAGCAATACTGACTTATAACCTTAAAATCATGACTTTTTAAAGTTGCCCCCTCTCCTATGCTAAAATGCCTGTCTAGGCCATCAAGTCTCATCAAATCTGAGGGATGGCGATTTTGAAAACATCTCCGAGGCAGGGTTCAACCTCATGTAACCATAGATATCAAACAGCAAGCCACTAGAATAAGGATTGTTTCTGGAGATTCCTAAAAGTTATCTTTAACAAATGACTTAAATATATTAAAAATAGACAAGATTTTAATCAGTTAATTTCCAAATGCACAACCTTGTAGAAAAGTAGTTACTCAAGAAGGCTGGGCTAAAATCCTCCTCCCTGAGGTGCTAACTTTCCATGAGCAGAGAGTTTTTCTTTTCACATGGGGGTGCATTCGAGTATGTGGCTGTCATAGAAATGAAAAGGAAAAATCTACTAAAAATACCTGAAACTGGCCCCAGTTTTGGAGTATCAAAGCTGACTTAAGAGCTCTCTTGGTATCCCTTGCAGAATGCCAGTATCTTGACTTTCTTTGGCAGGCTGTTGCACTGTAAGGGGGCTATTACCCCTCCCTCCCAAGGATCAGCCGCTGGGTGTGTACTTTGGGCCAGGGAGGGACCTGGGATGGAACACAGTGGCTGCACAGGTTTGCACAGGGAGTGCCGAACCTTCAGATAGTACTGATGTGCTACTCTGGCAGTGCATTCCTGAGGTGGGGGGCTGAAAGCTCTCTGAAGGCAGCTTGACCCCGCTGCCAATGTAAGTGGCCTCTTATTACGGAATAAGAGGCACTTACGCTGGTGGCAGGGGCAGTTCCATCAGCGCCTGGATGTCCCGGAGCTGCACGCTGTCCCTTTGACGCCACAGTCTCTCTGGGACCTAAATCCCAGAACAGATATGCAGCACCGGCATGGGGGGGCATTCCTGGGGCATTCCCGGGGGTGGAGCTAGCAGGAGTCAGCTTCCAAAGCCCCTCCAGGCTGGAAACTCCCCCTCCAGCAACCTGGCACAGCATTGCTGCCTGCTATGGGGGTGAAAGTGCCATTTTCTGAGAAAAACCTTAAAAAAAAACTTTTTAAAGCCTTTGGGCAGCTGGGAAACCTCTTTGGAGGTACGGAGGCGCCTCGGCTATGTTGTCCCCTGCTGCTGCAAGGCTCAGGAATGAGTTGTGGGTGACCTAAAGGGTTTTGTCTGTAGTCAGCAATCTTTGACGGTTGATTCACCCATCTCCGAATGGTAAGAAAAGTCCTGGGAAGCCAGATCTAAGATCCAACCAGTCCGACGTCCTGTTTCCTTCAGTGGCCAACCAGATGCTCTTGGACAACCGATGAGCAGAGGATACAGGCCCACACATCCCTCTCTTCTTTGCCATTACTTGAGCCAGCCAGTGATGAACAGGTACCTGTGAACTGGTTCTTTGGTTCTCATATCCAAAACTGACAGTGGAGCATCTGAAGAGGTTATCAGCTCAGGGTAATATACATTTTAAAAAACAGTGCTAAGTGTTTTCTTCCTGTTATTAAGGCTATTTTGAATACAGCATGGAATGAGTACAGGGTTGTGGCAAGAGAGGGATGGGATTTGGCTCTTGTTTGATTACGAATATGGAGCCTGAAATGTAACAGCTACTTGGTATGGATGTGTTTCACAGGGCCCGATAACCACGGGAGGAAGTAAAGCCAAAGGAATGGAACTTGTTAAAAGTGAAAATGATGATCGAAATGGAAACAAACCTGAGCAAGCCCAAGGTGTCTGGAGGACGGAAGCTTTTATATGCACATTTGAATTATGCAATTTCCACCCCCTCTTTCCAACAGCTTCTGTTATCTCCTTGCATTTTAAATCTTTCCCAAACAAATCATCTCAGAATGTCAGTTTAATAAAAGGTGTCTTAGCCCCAAAGCCCTGTGCTACTTTGTCACTTTGCTTCCTTTGACTTTCCATTCCCCAGTTTAAAATACAAAAGAAGAAGAAGAAAATCACACCGAAAGCAGTCGAAGAAAGAAGAAAAGGAAATTCAATGTGCCCATCCTTTAAGCATCTGGGTGATAGATTGTGACTGTCCTTGATTATGGTCAGATTCCAGTAAGGAAAGGTCAGAAAAACTTGGGGCTTCAACACCAGCACCTTGATGTAGCATGGAGAGAAGTGGTGATAAAAATGATTAATTGTTGAATTATTAGGCTGGGGTAGGGGAAAAAAGGCTGGAAAGGCAACCAGGTTATTTATTGCATATAGGTGTATACATACATACATACATACAACATTCTCCAATAATTTTGCCCTAGGTGGCTTCCAATCCCCCCAAACAAACAGAAAACCCTCAAAGTATGAAATAAAACAATACAATCATATGGAAGAATACAAAAATCAGTACAAAATATCAAAAGCGTAAAGCAGTACGTCCCAGTCCAAAAGCATAAAATGACACAAAGGCAGAAACCATAAAAGCAGGCAGCCCTGATAACGTCACATAAAAAACAAGGCTCAAATAAACAACTTCCTCTGGAGGAACACCCTCTTTGAGCCCATTCCTGGGGTGGGGGTGGGGGCGAACCACGGCAGCTGGGACGGAGCAGCTGAGAAGCCTCATCAGAGGCTTCCCAGCCACCGTGTAGGGGAAAAGCCTTTTTTCCAAAATAAAAACAGGGGGCAAAGGCTCCCCCCCTCCCATAGGTGCAGGACTGCTGGCATCCTGGGAGACATTCCTGGGGTGAAAGGAGTTTGGAAGTTGCATAGAAGCAGCTCCGCCCTCTGGAACGCCCTGGGAATGCCTCCCGGGATGCTGGCGCAGGGATTTGCGCCAGGGAATACAGGTGGAAGCCCCCCCCCCTGGCCCAGGGACACCCTCTGCGGTGGCGTAAGTGCCCGTTATCCTGGGATAACCGAGCACTTATTCCTCTGCAGAGTTATGTTGGCTCCTAAGCTAACTTGCCCCCACCTTCAAGAATGCACAGGTAAGTTGAAGGAGGTCTCCTTAAGCTGATGGAAGGCATTTGCTGAATGGAATGGTAGGATACAGGGCACCACTTGTGTATCCACCAATATGCATTTTAAGAACCCTTGTTATTCTCGTATGGCATACAGCATTAACATAGAACATACTCCTACCATAAAAGGTATTGTTGGTTAGTGATGTTGTTCTTTATATAAATGCCACTCTCCAGAGACCTGCTTGATGTGGCTTACAAAATAAAACCAATACAGGAAAATCATAAAAAACCATAGTAAGAGTGATCAATAATAAGACATAACAACAATGCAGGGAATTAAAGCACAAAACATGCAGCTGTTTAGAAATGCTATTCATAAATTTGCCAATTTATCCTATTCTAGAAAGCTTTGCACTCACCCTGTTGAGATAGGACAACTGGTTCAACATATAGCATGCAATCTTTTGGACTGCTTAAGACAGGAAGGAAACGTCCCACTAACATGTAGAGAGTTCCACTAGATACTAATTTGTTACTGGGAACAACTCAGAGTGCTGGTTTTGACCTCCAAAGCTCTATACAGCCTGAGACCAGGGCGTCCGAAGGACCGTCTTTTTCCATATGAACTAGCCATTTATTATGATCTTCATCAAAGAGCCTGCTCTGGGTGGCTTAGGATACCCACTCAAAGAGGCAGAGCCTTTTCCGCAGCAAGACCTTGCTTGTGGAATTCCCTCCCCACTCCCATTCACCTGCCACCCACAGTGTTGCATTTTGGGAACTTGGTAAAACCTTTGCAATTTACCCAGGCTTTTGGTTATATTTCTGCTGTTTTAATTAGCAATGCTGCGGAAGAGTGCAATTTCTAGGATTGGAAGACCAAATTGGTCACCACGTAACACTCACCTTTAATATGAAGAAAGCATTATGGCCCTGAGTCTTCTCTGGTTCTGATTTTAATTCTCCCTCCGATCCATCTAACTGGTGGGCTCCCAATGCTGCACTAGCAGTAACGGTGATAATTTGGAGGGAGAGAAGTCTTTACTTCTGTTGATAGCAACAGTTATAGTCCAAAGGAGGATATTGAAATGGGATACTTGCCGGCAGACCTGTCCCTGTTTTGATTCTGTGTTATCGCAGATTTGCACTATTGAAAGTGGCATTTGCCACTGAAAACACGAGGCAGACAAACAGAGCGTGCTCCACTCATGAATGTGACTCCATGTCACCTCCGGCTTTTTTTCAAGTGTGCTACAAGCTTGTGTGTATATGATTCTTGTGACATCCTGTAGGTTGGCTATTCCAGACCGAAAAGATACGGGTCTGAGGTAAGTGGCAATGGCTATGCAGTGTTGCTTGTCTGCATAGACTGGAGGTCACCACTAGTGGCTTAAGCAGTGATTTGATGGTGGAATGCCATTCTAACCATGGTGGAACACCACTGAGAAGGGAGGAGGTTTATGCATTCTTTCTGAAGGACATCAGGAATTGGTGGTGGAGGCTACTTCCACACTCTGTAGGCACACATCTACTGGGTGGACAGCAACACCCATCACAGTGCAATGGCCGCCGACTAAGAGGGGTAGAATGAATGCAGTAAAGGCCCCCCCCCCACTGGTGACAGCACCGTCACTAGGGCAGACAGAGGGCAAACGTTTGATAAACACCAATCGGATTCTCACCACTTGGGTTCTATGAAGATCTGCCTTCTAGGAACCGTCCTCAGTGAAGATTCTGTTTCTGTTATAATTAGACCTACGCACAACTCTATAAGCTATTTCATATCTTGCAGTGTTACATTGCCATTCCATGTGGGAAAACAATGTGCAGTCTCTGTGTAAATCGTCCTTTGCAATTGTCCCACAAGTATGCCTTTCACCAGAAGCGTTTTTGATGGATGAAAATCATGATGGCTGATTTGCTGGAACCGAGGAATGTGTGAAGTGGCTGTAAAGTCACGTCTTCCAAGGCTATTTTCTCTTGAAATCCTCCCTCCCAGGGAAGTCAGATTAGCTCCTTAATGGAAATACGAACACCCCCAAACCTCTGCAATTCTCACAGCAAAGTGGGATAATCTTTCACTAAATAGGCAGCGAAGCTAAGCAAAGAAATCAGCAATTGGCTGGTGAACATACCAGTAAACAGTATTTCAGAAGAGAAAACATTCTTGCAAGGTAACGCTGCATAATGATACAGGAAAGACACTGTGAGCTAAATAAAGATTGCAGGCAAGACTTTAAATCGAGTGCCTGTACAGTGTATATTCTGATCTCTGGGATTCAGTCCTCCATTATATTTCCTTTTGCCTCATCCACCAGCCACTGACGAGCAAGGGGTCATCTGGTCAGTCCCCATATGTCTCCATTATCAGGACACATGCGCCTGGCTGAGAATTTAAGAGCTAATTTCCCAGGGCTCAGCACCAAGATTACACTTTCCGCTTCCGATTGCTTTCAAGGCTTTAAACACAGGAGACTGGCTGTAATATATTCCGTGGCACGGCTATTGATGGGGGCACGGGGGTTGTGATACAATAAGAGGAAAGAGCTGAGGATGCACCCAGTGTGAAAATAATGTAAGGCTGAGAGTCAGAGGGGACAGGCAGATGGAGAGGGAGGAAGCCAACCAGAGAGGAGATGTTGCCCTCCCATGCAGCACACAACTGCCTGGCACTTCTAATGAAATGCTATAACACCTCATCATATTCACTGTTGTTCTTTAAATAAACATGCTTCTTGTTATAAAGGGAACTTAGGAAGATCCTTCAGTTTCCACAAAGAAGTCGAGAGATTTTATTGACGTACATACAGCTTGAGCCTAGAGTAGGGTTACCCATCCCCCGGTGGAGATGGGGTATTTCCCATCCCTGCCTCTTCTTTCCCACTACCACTCATAGCAGTGGTGGAAGAAAAATGATAAAAAATGGCCACCTGATGTCACTTTCAGGAAAAACTGGAAGTGATATCATACCTCTCTAGGAAGTTCCAAAAATTTGATGGGTTTTCGGTGATTATCATAATAATTGGGTTAATAAACATAATTTTGAGGTTAGAGCACCTTCCTTATAAGAATGCCCAGGAATGCGTGATATCACTTACAGGTTTTTCATGGATGTGACATCATGCGATTGCTGATGGTCACCTATGATGTCCCCAAACAACCTGGTCAACCCCTGGTTGCCAAGCAAGACCTGGCAACCTTAGCCCAGAGGCCCTAACTGCAACAATTCCAGGAGCCATCTTAACAATCATGACACATCTTCTTCATCCTGGACACCATCAGTAGGCAGATGGTCTCTCTTCCAAACATTAACTCTTTCTTAACTGTACCATTCTGTGGATGGTGGGGTTTAGTTAGGGGAGGGACCTCAGTGGTGTTCCAAAGCAGCCATTTCCTCCAGGGAAAACCAGTTGTAATTCCAGGAGATCTTCAGGTTGGCCACCTGAGACTGAGCTCACTTCTTCTGGAGGTTTCCCATCTCATTCATTTATCATGATTTAATGCATATGCTAATACATGCCTGAAGGAGTTCAGTACAGTAAAAGTCCAGCTGGTTCTTATATGTAAGGCTTCAGGACCTTTCCCCAAGTTTTATTAGACTGCGCCCTAAGCGGAAATGAGGGGAGAAGTCAGATGGCTGTGAATTCCTGTCAGGACTTCAGCAAGGATTATAAAAGGGTAGCACCATCAGTGTCCACTGGCACACTAGGAAGTTCTGAATCAGTAAAGCAGGGGGTAAAGGTCTGTGTGGTCTGCTGGGAGAAAGAGTTCTGGTGATACTGTTCTCAGGAGTTGGAACTTGAAAAAATTCACCAAAAGGTGCACTGAAACTGGCTGGAGTCTGTTAACCAACAATACATTTTATAGTAGAAGTATGTTCTATGTTAATGCCGTATGCCATACAAGAATAACAAGGATTCTCAAAATGCATACTGGTGGATACACAAGTGGTGCCCTGTATCCTACCATTCCATTCAGCAAATGCCTTCCATCAGCTTAAGGAGACCTCCTCCAACTTAACTGGGCATTCTTGAAGGTGGGGGCAAATTGGTTTAGGAGCTGGTTGCCTTTGCCAGGGCAAGATAAAGGTAATCCTGGACAAAATTTTGATTCCTAAATATTGATTATGAATTGTTAAGAAAAGGTGGCGTGACATAACAAGGGGGGGGTCAATGAAACAAGATAGGGCTGCAATAGATTGGTTGCTTGACCATAGCTTCTGGAGAGGGGAAGATGAACCCAGGTCTCTTATCACCGGTGTCAATCTTTTATAGATGTTAGAGAATAGAAGATTTATGAGCTGCCTTATTGATGAGATGTAACGCCCTAGACTCATCTGAGACACAAGGGCAATACAATAAAATTACTGCAGAAGAATGAAAATGCCCATTTTGTCTGGATCAAATAGACTCCCTAGCCCACATTGTTTTCGCATGTCCACAAAATAATATTGCACGAAATAAATATATCACTCCCTGGATAAAACAGCTGAAGACACTTTCTGAGAAGTGGATACTGCATTATCTGCTGTGAAATAGATCAGTAAATTGCGTGAGAGATGTGGCAACTTTTCTCTTTATAGTGTCAAGGAAAAATTAATTTCCCCCTTTTTAAAGTGTGACTTGGTTTATGGATAGCCAATGTCTGTTAAATCTAGGGAAAGGAATAGAAGACTACAGAGAGTTTATCCTATGAGGACTGCAACTCTCAGAGCTATAGCATTTGCAAAGGGAAACAGGCAAACTGCTGGAATGGATAAGACAACTGCACTGACTTACAAGATGCAAGATGGTGGATTAAATTTGGCATCAACCTTTTGGAATCTGAACACAGGGCTATCCTTGACAATTAAAATAGTCTCATTCCTGGTGTTCTAAAGGAAATTCTCCTGTATCCAATTTATGTGGAGGAGCTACATCAAATTTTAACTGTAATAATTTCTTCCAGGAGATGCAAAAAGCTTTGCTTTATGGATTCTTTCTGATGGTGCTTCAGCTGCCATGGAGGCTGCTAAGGAAGACAATATGCTAAAAATAGAACGGACAGAGAACGGCTAAAGGAAGAAGGTTAGTGTTTTCCACAGTAAAGGAATGATAACAGGAGTGTTGGATGCCTTTCTGCAGAAGGCCAAGCGCAAAATAATTCTAGCCTTTATTTCAGATCTTCAGGATCTGAAATGTTTATGAAGTGCTTGTGCCCCAGGCTTTACAGTTGTGAACAAAATAGATGAGAAAAGGAGGGATAAAGAGAGCTAGAGGCATATTCAATAACTTCTTAAAGTTTCTTTCTGTTGAACTCTTATCCAAACATCTGTCTTTGTTCAGGAGCTGCTTAGCTTCACAATTAAGTTGTCTACCCTTGTTTTTATCATGCTCTTCTCAAGAGCCCAGTTCTGTAGGTCTGTGCATCTCTTTATACTCTCCATATAAAAGGCTGCATTCAGACATCATGGTTAACTGTGGATTGTTTAAACAGTGGGTTGTGCTAAAAAGCACTGCTTAATCTCCCCCCCCCCCCATTGGTGTGTGTGTAAACTTTCTTGACACTCTCCTTTTTTCATTGGAGAAGACATCCTTCCTATTTCCTGCCTTCTGTGTGGCCAGGCCACTGCAAAGGATAGTGCTACTCAGAAATTGCAACAAGGGCACTTAGTGCCAGCTGTGTTTAGCAAGCTAGCTCCAGGCAGAGCGGGTTTGAAATTCCTGTTTGGGGCCAACCACCAATCCCACTTTGTTGGATCATTTGTATTCAGACATTAGAACTAGATGCACCTGGTTTAGAAACCTCTGAATGCAGCCCAAGTGTTTACATGTACATCATGTGAATATCTCTTTTGAGGTCATTTATGAGGAAGTCATCTGGCATGGAGAAAATCTCCATAAAGGAAAAACAGTAATATATGAAGTGAGTTTCTACTTGCATCTGTAGATAATGTGTGTGTGTGTGTGGGGGGGGAGGGGAATCATCTATAATCCTAAAAAGAATGGCAATGTAGACACATTTTCAGAAGGGAATAACAGAATCATAGAATCATAGAGTTGGAAGGGACCACCAGGGTCATCAAGTCCAACCCCCTGCACAATGCAGGAAATTCACAACTACCTCCCCCCCCACACCCCCAGTGACCAGAAGATGGCCAAGATGCCCTTCCTCTCATCATCTGCCTAAGGTCACAGAATCAGCATTGCTGACAGATGGCCATCTAACCTCTTCTTCAAAACCTCCATGGAAGGAGAGCTTACCACCTCCCGAGGAAGCCTGTTCCACTAAGGAACCGCTTTAACGGTTAGAAAATTCTTCCTAATGTCTAGACGGAAGCTCTTTTGATTTAATTTCAGCCCGTTGGTTCTGGTCCGACCTTCTTCGGCAACAGAAAACAACTCGGCACCATCCTCTATATGACAGCCCCTCAAGTACTTGAACATGGTTATCATATCCCCTCTCAGTCTTCTCCTCTTCAGGCTAAACATACCCAGCTCCTTCAACCTTTCCTCATAGAACCTGGTCTCGAGACCCCTCACCATCTTTGTTGCTCTCCTCTGAACACGTTCCAGCTTGTCTACATCTTTCTTAAATTGTGGTGCCCAAAACTGAACACAGTACTCTAGGTGAGGTCTTTCCACAATCCTTTCCACATTGACTAGTATACTGAGGAGGGGCCGTGGCTCAGTGGTAGAGCATCTGCTTGGCATGCAGAAGGTCCTAGGTTCAATCCCCGACATCTCCAGTTAAAGGGACTAGGCAAGTACGTGATGTGAAGACCTCTGCCTGAGACCCTGGAGAGCCGCTGCCGGTCTGAGTAGATAATACTGACTTTGATGGACCAAGGGTCTGATTCAGGATAAGGCAACTTCATGTGTTCAATACCTACCCATGTGTCACAGAATCCTCGTACCCTGCAAAAGATCCTGGGATGTTGTCTAGGGCACGCAGTCAGTTCATATGAAATGGTGGCCAGGTCTATTGAGCCTTATAATCACTCTACATGAACAGAGTGTGTCTTCCTAATACTCCCCTGTAGCTGCACATTAGAAGGGAGAACCAGTTATGATGACCATGTTGACCAGGGTTGGGGTCACTGGGGATGTGGGGGGAGGTAGTTGTTAATTTCCTGCATTGTGCAGGGGGCTGGACTAGATGACCCTGATGGTCCCTTCCAACTCTATGATTCTATGACTTTCAGGACCACTTACCTGTCCATACTAATTGTCTCATTGAGTAACCTTGCTAAATTTCTAAAGAACCCTGAGCTCCCTAGGAACACTGTTTGAACATTACTGACACAGACAGACACATGTTTCTGGCTCTGTGACTCTGTCTCTAAGATGTGCATTGGGCCAGTTTTGCTATTGAGAAATGAAGCTTCTGAAGTCTTGGCCTGTGAGATAAACTTCTAACATCCGAGTATTCATGCAAGGTGATGAGATGTCATCACTGATCAGTATGAAAAATACAAATAAAACTAAGTTGGGAAGGTAGCATAAAGTATGACATACATTAAATGCAGGCAAACTGAGGAAAAGTTTTTGAAGTGTTGGGAAATGAACACTTTATTTCCCATTTTTTCAATATTTATACGACCAACAATGGCTTAAGGCAGTGCTTGAGAAGCAGATCAATGTGTCTGTACATAAAACCATAAAATATAATAAAAACTATAAAACTATCACACAGATACCTAAAAATAGATCCATCCAAATCTCCTGTGCACCATATCACTAGTCACTTTAGAGGTCTGTCTAGACAAGAAGCTGGAAGATCAATTACTTCCCGCTATTTGTAAAATAGCAGCTGTATGCCCCCCAATTCAAATACAAGTTGCAAGATGGGGGATTTGGGGGAAGAGGGAGGCTTTCACGGTCAGAGTTCATTGGTTCTACAAGAACCAAGGAAAGAGGGAGTTTGAGTCTTCCACTCTTACCAAATTTTTCCAATTGAAACTGCCATCCTGATCTTATTAGCTCAGAAAGGGACAAAGGCACAGGCAAAAGTTTGGTTCCTGCAATTCATGCAGGAGTGAAAAAATTCTGGTCACCACACCTAAAAAAGGATATTGCAGAGCTTGAGAAGGTGCGGAACCAAAATGATCAGGGGACTACAGCAACTGCCCTATGAGGAGCGGTTAAAATGCTTAGAGCTTTTTAGCTTAGAAAGAAGGCAGTTAAGGGGAGACATAGAGGTCTGTTAAATTATGCATGGTATGTAGAGAGTGGACAGGCAGAAGCTTTTCTTCCTCTCTCATAATACCAGAACACGGGGTCATCTGCTGAAGTTGGAGGGTGAGAGATTCAAAATATATAAAAGGAAGTATTTCTTCACACAACACATAGTTAAATTGTGGAACTCCCTGCCCCAGGATGTGGTGATGGCTGCCAACTTGGAAGGCTTTAAGAGGGGAGTGGACATGTTTATGGAGGAGAGGGCTATCTTTGGCTACTAGTCAAAATGGGTACTAGTCATGATGCATACCTATTGTCTCCAGGATCAGTGGAACACAGGCAGGATAATGCTGCTGCAGTTGTCTTGTTTGTGGGTTTCTTAGAGGCACCTGGTTGGCCACTGTGTGAACAGACTGCTGGACCTGATAGGTCTTGGTCTGACCCAGCATGGCTTTTCTTATGTCCTTATGTCCTCCAGTCTTAATCTGAACTTCTGCTGCTATTTCTATTTTTAAAACGCTGGAAGAAACCCAATCAGAGATCTCCCAGTGTCTTGTTTAGTGAGACTGTAAAGAAACCCAAACTGAGCAATTTCACATTGTGCTTGGAACACAGCAGTGAGACTTAAATAAGCTTCAGTAGGAAGGAGGTTTTGCCACATGAATGCCACCACTGAGGAGAGTGGCTCCCAGGGGTGATCCCCATAGACCACTGGTCAGATGTACAGGGTTGCATTCTTTCTGAAGGGGTTCCAACTAACCCCCACCCCATACTCTGAGATCATTTCTGGCAATTGATTTCCTTATAGCACACTGATTTTAAAGGACCATTAAAGTAAAGGCGTGGACGCCAATTATCAGTACCAATGACTGCAATATTTCTTCTACTCCAATTACTGTCCCCATCTCTTACCCAGAAGTGCACAGAGACCAGATTAACTGTTAGTGTGAATGAGCCCTTGGAGACAATTTAAGACAGCAATGGGTGTCATGCCACTTTATTTAATTGCTACCGATCCTAGGTAGGTAACGTTCCAGTGAGGTGAATTGTACATTTGGGAACATTGCTGAACACTAACAGCTCTTCAATGGTTAAGGAAGAACAGAAAAACTGCTAATTTTCAAAGGTGCTATGTTCCTCATTATAGCTGTCAGATAAGTTATAATTTAACCTACACATTGAAAAAATATGTTCCCTGGGATGGTGCTAGACTTGATATTTCTCTCTTGACATATATTATTTCTGGAACGAGTGCCAAGCACTGTCTCAGTTTTCCGTAGAAAATGTAAAATACCCAGTGGATCCAAACAAGATGGTAGAGCGATGAAGAAAAAGATATATTTCAGTTCATAGGAATGACTGAATTCTCATTTGAGGCAGAGAGCTGTGGGGTTGTTATTGGTGAAGGGCTAAGGTTAAGTAAACTGCTGAAAAGACTATCGCTCTCTCCAAGGATGGACCAAAAAAAAATAGGGTCATGCTGCCTCCTAAGGCGATTCAGCCCCCAGCCTCAGGAATGGGCTGTATGTTGTAAAGTACCGTCTGTGAGTTTTTTCCCTGCTTCCAGATCATTACATCCTATAGCCTTCAGTAGATTCTGGTACATGTTAGGGTTGTGCACAGAAATTGTACAGAATTCGATTTTGTTCTTTTGTGGGTTTTTCTTTATTAGTTATTTCATCTGTTTGGAGTCTTTGTTTCTTCTAATTTTCATAGGAAACATATTTATGCAACCCCTTCCTCCCCCCCTAATCAAATGGGCCAAAATTCTCAGGTTCCAAACCTCTCACCCACCCAAGGGATTATCCCTGACAAAAGTCAGGCAGATTGGTAATACAAAAATCTCACTTTCATAGTGGGTAAAGAGAAGGCTAAACTGGCTTTTGAGTAGGGTTGCCAGGTCCCTCTTCACCACCGGCGGGAGGTTTTTAGGGCGAGCCTGAGGAAAACGGGGTTTGGGGAGGGGAGGGACTTCAATGCCATAGAGGCCAATTGCCAACGCAGCCATTTTCTCCAGGTGAACTGATCCCTATCGGCTGGAGATCAGTTGTAATAGCAGGAGATCTCCAGCTACTACCTGGAGGTTGGCAACCCTACTTGTGAGAGTTTTCCTCTTTACCAAAAGAAGGGGTGAAGGGGGCTGTTTCGAAACAAAGACAGACTGCACAGGTGGAGTGAGCTAAATTCTGCCCTCTCCCAACCTCACTGCATTCTGCTGCTTTCAGTATTTTTCTGAGCCAGTCAGGCTCTGATACCAGAAGTTAGTTTAGTAAGGAGAAAAAGTGTTCAAACACAAGAATGAAGCACAGAAAGCATAGGCTTGTCCTCACTGACATACTTTGTTTTTCTTTAAAAATAGACACCATTATTTTTTTTAACACATGAACAGGATACAGTTTGTCTAAGTCCCTCCTAGGATTAATAGAAGGTGGAGGAAGACACAATTTGCATTGGGGAAGTGACATGGTTGCTTTTATATGAAGTTAAAGATGTTGAGAGAGTTCGGACATTTTATCCTCATTGATCTCTCTCTCTTTCTCTTACAAAGGGATTTCAAAGGGAGATTAGAAAGAGAGACTTCTGAATTACAGCTAATAATGAAGCTCAAGACAATGCATTCTCCTGGATTGAATAAAGACCTGGGATTCCTGTCTCATTACCAATGCTAATTTCTCCACGCCTACTACCCCTCTGCATATCACACCTAATCCAATCACACCTGCTAATGTCATTTACTTGCTGCTGAAATTTACATTGCCATTGTGTGTCTAATTCACTCTTCTCTACTTAAGGATAGATGGACTCACATTCTAGCTGTATCTGAAGAAGTCAGCTGTGGCTCACGAAAGCTCATACCCTGCCAGAAATTTTGTTAGTCTTTAAGGTGCTACTGGACTCTTGCTCTGTTCTACAGCTATTGACAGACTAACATGGCTACCCATAGTGATCTCTCTCGTGTGTGTGAAAGAGAGAAAGAGAGAGAACATCGCAGAGCGTTTTCATCTCATCTGTTTGGTCCTGCCTTTCATTGGGCAGAGAATTTACCACTATCCTCCCCACCTAGGGTTGCCAGCATGGCCTCAGCAAATGCTGAGAGATTTTGAGGACAGTGCCTGGAGAGAGTGTGGAGAAGATGTAACATCACCTTTTGGTGATGCTGTAGGAATTTTTTCTAATCTTCATCATAGAAACATGGGGGAATTTGTAGAGCTGAGGGCTGGGATTTCCCTGCTGCAGGCCAGTAAACAACAAGCTATCCACATGCCATCTGCTCTGTAGATAGACAGCTGAAAACTAAACGTTTTCCTGTCTCCTGATCATGCATGCTACCTAATGTTTATGTGTGTTCTTGTGTGTGTATATTCATGTGTGCAACCTGCCCCCCCCCCCAAAAAAAAAATCTGGAACACCTGCCTTCAAATACTGAAAGCAAAAAGTTTGTCCCTGGAGAATTGTTCACAAACTGCATCTGAGCAGAACAGAAAACCAAATAGCAAGCAAACAGGACCCCTACCTTTTGGAATTACCACTCGCCAACAGCAAGGCACCGGAATAATGATCATTGCTGAACCTTTTCAGAGATTTACCAAATGTTGCTATTTTTAGTGTTCTGTTAAATTACATAAAAGATTACAGGATTAATTTCCACATGCATCCCCCTAGACTGGATTGCACAAACTGTGATGACAAGGGCAATCAAAGAAGCCCACCATCTGTGTATGATGCCTGCTGGCTCCCTTTCCTCATTTTTGCAGTCTCCCACCTCTCAAGTCTTGTGATAGTGATCCTTTCCCTGCCCCTACTCAGCAGCTGCTCCTTGGTGGTGACTAAGAATAGCTGCCTGAACCACCTACAGTCAGCTGTTGTTCCTTTAAGTCTTCCCTATGTCCTGATGCGCTATCCATCCATTTTTATCCCACTCCTTCCTCCAGAGAGCTCTGGGTGACATATATGGTACTCTAACTACTATACTACTGGGCTAGTAACCCTATAAAAAGTATCGCTTCTTTGAAACATCCACTCCCTTCAATTAGTCTACAGTTTGGAACTCTTTTATCCCTATTTTCTGTTCCTAACCTTTTTTTTATTCTGTTTCTCCTGTTTTCAGATCCTATCTTCCCTTAGTTCAAGGGGTATGCAACCTATGGCTCCAGAGCCAAATGTGACTCAGTAAAGAAGAAGAGTTGGTTTTTATATGTCAATTTTCTCTGCCTTTAAAGGAGAATCAAACCGGTTTACAATCTCCTTCCCTTCTTCTCCCTTCAGCAGACATCTTGTGAAGTAGGCAGGGCTGAGAGAGCTCAAAGAGAGCTGTGACTAGCCCAAGGTCACCCAGCTGGCTTTATGTGTAGGAATGGAGAAACCAACAAGGTTCACCATATTAGAGTTTACCCCTCATGTGTAGGACTGGGGAATCAAACCCTGTTCTTTAGATTAGAGTCTGCCACTCTTAATCACTACACTACACTGGCTCATATTTTCTTTAAGAAAATATATATTGGAGGGGTAGGTGGGATGCTAGAACAACTAGAAGGGAATGGTAAGGAAAGATTTTCATGAGACTAAAAGGGTTTTTAGAGATTATTTCCAATAAAATAAATTATAGAGACAAACTGTTGCCAGTCATTCCATGTGTGAATCATGCACAGATTTCTGCCTGTGCACTAAAACAATTGCACTGAGCACGCTTGTGTACCATAATGGATTGTGAGATTTTATGTGTGCCACTACCTTATAAAGGACACACAATAGCCAGTGTTTGGGCTCCAGAAATTTGATGGATTCTTAACATGTCAATTATTAGTAATATTAAGCTGTATATTTTTCAGTAATGCAAATAAGATTTCTTATACTGGCTCTTTGTTGATCTCTTGCACTTGGTTTTGAGGGCCAGCGTGGTGTAGTGGTTAAGAGCAATGGTTTGGAGCAGTGGACTTTAATCTGGAGAACTGGGTTTGATTCCTCACTCCTACACATGAGCTGCAGATGCTAATCTGGTGAACTGTGCTGGTTTCCCTACTCCTAAACATGAAGCCAGCTGGGTGACCTTGGGCAAGTCACACTCTCTCAGCCCCACCTACCTCACAGGGTGTCTGTTGTGGGCAGGGGAAAGGAAGGTGATTGTAAACTGGTTTGATTCTTCCTTAAGTGGTAGAGAAAGTCGGCATATAAAAAGCAACTCCTCCTCCTCCATCATCATCATCATCATCATCATCATCATCATCAGGTTGCAGAACCTGGCCTTAGTTGTTCTCCTGCACTATTGTACCAACTGCTTCTAGTTACATTCATCTCTGTTTAACATGGTTGATATAGGTAGTTTTTGACCCTTTAAACTGACAGCTGCTGGCTTGGTCCTACTATCCAAGTTAGCAGCTAGGTTCCAGGGTTGCCAGCCTCCAGGAACTACAGTTGCTCTCTAGGCTACAGAGATCAGTTCCCCAGAGAAAATGGCTGCTTTGGATGATGGATTCTATGGTATTATACCCTGCTTAGGCCCTTCTTATCCCCAATCCCTGCCCAGTGTGCCCACCCTAGGATCTACCCCCCCAAATCTCCAGGAATTTTCCAACCCAGAGTTGGCAACCCTTGCTGAGATGGATATGGTGGTGGTTTTTTGTTGCTTCAGGCCTAGCTTCTGTTGACAGTACACCTCTTCAAATGCACACATTCTCAAATGATGCAGTGTTTCAGCTGGGAATTGAACCCGTGTCTCTTATATCCAATTTTCATATTGTCACTCTTTGTAACAAATGTTTGCAGCAACCCCCCCCCCACCAGTAAGAACTAGTATCCCTAGGTAAATTCTGATTTTCAGGAGTCTGCCCTGATATATATAAGCTCTCGCCATGGGAGTGCACATATAAACACAATGTTCATTATGTGCATTTGACCTGGTAACATCAGCATTAACAACGAGTAATGTGAGACTTGGGCCTCTGATTCTTTCCAACAGACCACACTGGCTTTTTAGGGTGATGGATGAAAAGCTCTCAGCAGTAACAACATCTCCCTACTAAGAGCCTGACATTACATTATTATCAATTAGCGCCTCTCCTTAGTCATACTGTGCTGCCTGTCACATTCCACCCACAGTAAAAGAAGGTAAGAATCTGGTTCTGCGGGTTTCCATGTGGAACGGGCATAGACCCCATTGTCATCAGGATTCTGCCTGGTTGTTCCTGCTTACCCACATCTATGCAAATGTAATTAATACCCTCTGAATTAAGCTTCGGCACTCAGAGGGGAAGAAAAAAGAGAGCCACAGTCTGCCTCTATTCCTCTTCTACACTCCCATGGCTGTCATAATGACTGTGTGAAATAATAAGGCTGTTTGGAGGATCATTTAATACCGTTATAGAGCTCTGCTATAGCACCCTGCATGGAAGGATAATCATTGTACCTGCTGCTCTCGGACTTATCAGCAAGAGCAACAATTATCGGCACCTGAAGATAGGCACCAAAGCTCATTCAAGAGCCATGAAATGTCAAAGGCAATGCTGGGAAGAAGTACAGAAACACTTGCCTGCCCCTCCCACTATATTTTCTCTCTGGGACCATAGGAAACCTGTCATGAAGTGGGGCAGCAATGGGCCTACCTCCTCTGCTGTGTGGTCTTGGCTTGTCTGTTGAGAAATAATGGTACATTTGAGAGAAATGCAAGGACTCTTTGTCAGTTGCTGTCTTACAGCGCATTCCTGACTTGCGCCGGTGGCCACACCCAAAGGCCTTTCGAGGCCGGTGACGGCCTACGCTGGCACAAGGGCCCACAGCTCCGGCGTCTGGGTGGTGCACGCCGGCATTTGTGGCCCCAGCGCCGGCATGCAGGGCTGGACGCCGGTCTCTGGCTGCTGGCACGGTAGTGCCGGGGCCGGGCGCCGATGAAGCCTGCCGCCGGCATCTAGACACTGGCAAAGGCCGCTGCGGCGACCTGGGAAGCATTCCCGGGATATAACAGTGTCCTGAGAGGCGTTCCTGGGGTGTAATGGCGCTGGCCGGAGGGCGGGGCCACTGTTAGGTGCCCTCCTAAGCCATTATGGCTTGGGAATGCCCCCTTTTATTTTTGCAGAGCTATGTCACCAGGTTGTGTATCTCCCGTGCAACCCTATGCGGGTTGCATGGATTTTTGGCACCGGGCAGAGGTTTCGGACAGACCAAAACCTCCTTAGGAGGCAGCGCCACTGCACTGCCTCCTAAGCCCAGCGTATGCATTCCTCTCAGGAATGCACTGTTAGTGTGTTCTTTTCATAGTTTTGTCCAGTGGTTAAGGCACATAAAGACTGATGAATGAAGAACCACATAATATGTGTTTACGGATTATTTTTGCTGTATTGCTGGAAACTAGCTAGTTGGTTCGGGCTATTGGTGTACACAAGAGCCCCTTGCTAAACCCATCTGAAGTTCCCAAGCCAATGCAGTTTGGGGATGTGATCTAGGTGTGTGAGTGAACAAGCTGAGTTTTGTATGGTTGCCATGTCGATCAATTGGCCAGGTTATACTCAAAATCTTAGTATGCCACCTCATACCTCTTTGGTATCAGGTGACTCAGATTCCCAGCTTTCATTTTAAAAAAGCACACATCTAGGCCTCCTACATGTGGTGATAGAAGACAAAATGTTCAGACCCTGCTTTTCCTCATTATGTTTACCCTGCTTTCAGATTTCACAAAACCAATGGTTGTATACATTCTTTGAAAGATGTATTTACTTGCAGTTTTCATGAGATAGTTTTGTTTTGTTGTTAGTGAAGTATTTAGAGGTTGTTAGTTAAGTGTTAGAGGTTGTTTCTTTACTACAAAACCATATTCTGATATTATGTTCATATTTTGTATTATAGGGCAGGAGTATATAGGCTTAATTTTAATGTGTCAAGTGAATCTTTTGTGGGATTCTCCCCCGCCAACATTTTGTTTTTCATTTAGCAGAGGTGGTATACATATATGCATAGGCTTGCCAACTCTGGGTTGGGAAATACTTGGATATTTTGGGATGGAGCCTGATGAAAGTGGTGTTTGGGGAGGGGAGGGACTTCAGTGGGGTTTAATACCATAGAGTTCATCTTCCAAAGTGGCCATTTTCTCCAGGTGAACTGTTCTCCGTCACCTGGAGATCAGTTGTAATCTCTGGAGATCTCCAGCCACTACCTGGAGGCTGGCAAGCCTATGTATGCATAATAGAAACAACTTTTAAAAAGAAGTAGAAAAATTCAGAATTGAGTACAGAATGCACATAGAGAATGTGCATGCATAATTTGATTACACACAATAACTTCCTATCCAACTTCAGTAAAGAACCAGGGAGAAGTGACAAAATGCTGCAGTAATGCACACTGGGATAAGCAGCATTCCATAGCAACAGAAAGAGTCGGTAATTAGGGGTGGAATACTACAAAAGCCATAGTTTGTAGCAAGCTCCCCCATTTCCCCCACATGTGTGTGTGTGTGTGTTAAGTGCCGTCAAGTCACTTCCGACTCATGGCGACCCTATGAATGAAAGTCCTCCAAAATGTCCTATCTTTGACAGCCTTGCTCAGATCTTGCAAATTGAAGGCTGTGGCTTCCTTCCTTGAGTCAATCCCTCTCTTTTTGGGTCTTCTTTTCCTGCTGCCCTCAACTTTTCCTAGCATGACGGTCTTTCCCCCCACATACTAAACTGGTTATCTGTATTCACTGTTACGAATAAGGTAGACTAAGACCCAATTATTATTGTATTATTGAAATGCCTGTTCTGATAGGTGTTGTATTATGTGTGCGTGTAAGTGTAACCCATGTCATTTCCCCTTTAGCTTGTTATTTTATGTCTATTCCAAAGGTTTAGCATTTAGGGCATAGGGAGCAAAAGCTCACAGAGCATGGGCAGTGAGTAAAGTTGCTACTGTATGAACCACTGCAAGAGCATCACATTCTCAATCAGCCTGGCCTGCAAAGGAGAGAGAAGGCACCTAGAGCTTGACTGAGAGAGATGCTAATTCCTTTGCAGGCCCAAGACACTATGTATCAGTTTGGGAAATAATTGGTTTCTTTGTTCCCCCAGCATTGTTATTGAAGATTATTGTAATTAAATTTGTTCAAGTTTCTGATTTTGGGATAAGGTAGAAGAAGAAGAGTTGGTTTATTATATGCCAACTTTCTCTACCACTTAAAGAAGAATCAAACCAGCTTACAATCACCTTCCTGATGGTTCTTATGACCAAAAGGGGGACAATGCAATCACACTACCACCACCACCAACAACAACAAAACCCTTCTGCTCACAAATTTTAGTCTTTGTGTCTTCTGGCAGTGTTTTTATTTATTTATTAACAAGCAGAAGGAATGTACAGAATATATAGGGACACAATTGTTCTTGCCATGATGCCATATAGTAGTTCTTTAGAACAGAACATTTAAGAATGCAAATATTGGTCTGATGTAATGTGCCATGATACTAAATGACAAATTGGAAAAGTCCCTTTGTCAGATACAAGTAAGAATGGTTATTCCTATTTAAATCTGATGAAGGGAGCTTTGATTGTTGAAAGTTTACATCCTGAAAATCTGGTTGGTCTCTAAGGTGCTACTGGATTTGAATGCAGATCTTCTGCTTCAGATCAACACTGCTACCCTCTTGAAACTACCTTCATGGAGTCCCCTGCCCCCCCACGGGCAGCATTTCAGGGGGGTTTGTGGCCAAATTGTAGAGGAGAGAAAGTCAAGCTCTGCTGACAGGAATCCCTTCCATCAGCAGAAATTACCTGAGGATTCAAGCCTGTAGGACTTACTTCTGAGTAAGATGTACTCGGGCTGAAAATATTGGTTTGCCAGTATCGGCTATATTTTTTTCCCATATGTTTGTTTAAAAGTGTGGCTGTTTAAGTGTCTGTTTTTCTGGGCACATTTTCCAGCTTCTATGCTCACATGACACAGCCACAAGAAATCCTTTTTGCTTCTGGATGTCATCAACATCTTGACATTAAGGACTGTTTTACAACCCACCAATCAAGGATACTGCCTGATTGCTTTGTTAATAACTGCTCATGCTTGACTTGTGGCAGAAATCGGTGACTTGACTTTCTTTTCTTTTCTCAACGGTTGAACTAAAGCAAGATTAATGGAAAAATCAATACATGTGGTGTAATTCCTTGCCGTTAATACTTACAATATTTTAAAGAACAAAATAACAGAAAAGCAAGGAGGTAAGAAGACAGTAATTGATGGATTACCTTTGATTTTTTTTAAAAGAGAGAATAATTGTGTGTGTGAGTCTGAGATGAGGCACTTAGTGTGCTGACATCATGTTCTGTAACTTTCCGATCCATTTAGTCATGAAAATCACTGTTTTCTGAACACCTGCAAAGTTACACTAAGTGGAGCTGCGTCTTCCTTGTCAAACCTCTAAGATAAGTTGAGATGCAAAAAAGCAGCATATTCTACTTATTCTTGAGAAGACATATTGCTATCACCTATATTTCTGCCACCTGTAGGGCTTGGGGAAAATACTTAAAGACTTATTATGTATTTCCCAGGTTTTCAGAGAAGGCCTTTAGGTTGTTGGAGGAGCACACTGAATGCATAAGTCCTACGTTCAATCTCTGGTTATAAAAGGAGCAGTGCTGGGAAATATCTTTGCCTGTGGCCTTGGAGAGCTCCTGTCAGCCTAGAGAAGTTTCAGCTGTGAAACCTTGAGGCCTTTGTTAACAAATGGGGGAAGAAACAGCTGTTTTCAGGGATGTGGAAGGATCAAAGTGTGTAGGCCAAGTCTCCTGCTTCAGTGCTGCTGCCCAGCTGTGTAGTGGCAGCGGAAATATTTGGGGAGATTGGGGCAGGCACTGGCGTTGTGGTAATGCCATGACATCCCTTCTGGCCTGACTGGGAAGTGATGTCATCATGTCTGGCAATTGTTAGAGCATACCCCTATGCAATAGCATCACTTCTGGGTCACACCATAAGTGACATCACCATGTTGCCAGTGAGTTCCCCCCCCACATCCCCGCCCTGGCTCAGGCTGCCAATCCTAGATCAAATGAATGGCCAGTTCATTCTTCATGCAGTCTTGGTGTTTTTCTTGGCAAAAGCAAAGTTGTCTGCATACTGCTGACAGGGACCTTGAACTCTTGTGTAAGAGATCCCTGTTATTTCTGTTTGCAGGTGTCAGTTCCTACCTGCTTAACCCATTGAGCAATGGCATTACATATGATAGACAAGGTACCACGCGGACACCTTCTGGGGCAGAAATTCTGTCAGGATTCTTTTGCCTCGTGTACAGGAAAAGCCATGGGGTGGGTTAAGTGATGTCATTAGGGTTGCCAGGTCCCTCTTTGCTACCGGCAGGAGGTTTCTGGGGCAGAGCCTGAGGAGGGCGAGGTTTGGGGAGCGGAGCGACTTCAATGCCATAGCGTCCAATTGCCAAAGTGGCCATTTTCTCCAGTTGAACTGATCTGTATTGGCTGGAGATCAGTTGTAATAGCAGGAGATTTCCAGCTAGTACCTGGAGGTCAGCTCAGCCATCCGTTTGCATGTTGAAGGCACACTCCTTTATCTTGGATATGAATACATTCCAAGCAATTTGAGGATTTCAAAGTTTCATGAAGCTGAAGCGAAATAGGAACATTTACTGGAAGCCTATTGCTGTTATCTTTTGGAATCTGTCACTTTGCACATTACTGACACTACAGTGTTATATGTTATGCTTCCTTTGTACCTTTCTATAACTCTTTGACACTATGGTGTTATAAGCTCATTGTAATTGTAACAAGTATCTTGTCATGTTTGACGCAATACAACTTTAGCATACTGACAGTGTGTTATATTATTGTCAGACAAGTTCTGCTTTTTTGGCTTTGTGCTATTTGATTGAATTTTCCCAGTACCTGGAGGTTGGCAACCATAGATGTCATGGTATCCAACCATTGTTCTTTTCCATACATGTCTAATGGGGTCATCACCAGGAGCAATATGTGTATGCCCACTTGCAAAGGTAAGATGTGTGGCAACCAGAGATAGGACATTTTCAGTGATGACACCTTGTCACATTGGCCAATAATGTGCCAGTACCATACTTAGGCAATAATGGTAAATGAACCAATGTGTAAATGTTTATTGTGTGTGTGTGTGTGTGTGTGTGTGTGTGTGTGTAAAGTGCCCTCAAGTTGCAGCCGACTTATGGCGACCACTTTTTTGGATTTTTCATGGCAAGAGACTAACAGAGGTGGTTTGCCAGTGTCTTCCTCTGCACAGCAACCCTGGACTTCCTTGGTGGTCTCCCATCCAAATACTAACCAGGGCTGACCCTGCTTAACTTCTGAGATCTGACGAGATCAGGCTAGCCTGGGCCATTGCTATGCTTGGAATGAGGCACTCTTATAAGTGCCCATGATAGGATAATTCTGTGACAAAGCACCTTATAGGTAGGCTTGCCAGGCCCCGTAGTTCCACCGATGGGAGCTTTGCTGGGATGTGGCCGAGGTGCACGATGCGCACGCACCCTGCACAACGCGGACGCTCTAGCGATCTCGGCCGAAACGCCGAGGTTGCCAGAGCATCTGCATCGCTTCTGGGTAAACCCGAAAGTGACATGCGAGCTGTGTGCGCGTGCATTCATGCAGTGCCTGCCAGCCCTCAGCTGGTTGGTGGGCAGCCCGGTGGACTGGCGGGATTTTACCCGCCACCACTGGGCACTTGCCAACCCTACTTATAGATCATGATGGGTAGCTGTGTTAGTCTGTCAGTAGCCGTAGAAAAGAACAAGAATCCAGTAGCACCTTAAAGACTGACAAGATTTCTGGCAGGGTATGAGCTTTCATGAGTCACAGCTCACTTCTTCGGATACCTGAAGGTGAGCTGTGACTCACGAAAGCTTCTACCCTGCCACAAATCTTGTTAGACTTTAAGGTGCTCCTGGACTCTTGCTCTTTTCTTATGCACCTTATAGACTATTTGTCTTTCATGATAATGGGAATATTTATTGATCTTCCATCAACCCTTTATGTAGTTGTTTTCTGATGGCTGAAATCCAATGCCTTTGGAAGAAGAGGAGAAAAGTCCTCCAGGTTTCTAGCTGCCATTTTGCTATGCATCACCGGAAACCACCTGATCCAACATGGTAGTCTTTCTCTGTGCAGAGTAGATGGAATGAAACTAGAAGCTTCCCCTTCAATCTACCACCTGCAAATACTAGCGGGTGCACGCTTTGTCCTGGTTTCCATGGAGCTGCAGAAAAACTGCATGATCCACCTGGCCTTCAGAAGGGGGTGGGAAATAAAGAAGGGTATATTTATAGAAATGACATGAGCTGGACCATCCTCACGTGGCAGTTGCCTTTCTGCTTCAGGAACGTAAGGTTTTTGTTCCCATTCAATTTATACTTCCTTCTCTGTTGTATTGGATGTTCCAGTGACCGCTGACTATTGCTGTGCTGATTGAGCACAGAAAGTGAGGCCCCATGCTGTTCTGGGAGCCAACAGTCAGGCATTAATAGCTTATGTATGACTGTCGTTCCACCAGCCTATCCCGCCTCCTGCTGAGAAGCATGGGTATAGGTAGATGTCTGCCATCTAATGAATATTTAAATTAAATTTTAAGAATGAACTGTCCCCTGGAGGCCTAATTTAGTCTCTAAGTGTTAAAATGTACGAAATATCATATCCTGGGTGGGGTGGCGGGGGGGAGGAATGAAGAGTTATGGCTGGCTGCTGAGCAAAGGAGTCTATCAAGAGAAGACGTAGTGCTTAATTTTCTTCAGCAAATGTGTTGCCGAGCTTTTTCAGAGAGGTGAATTCTCATTAGCTTTTTCTCAAGATATACAGACTCTGTTCTTGCATCACCCTCATGTCATGGCGCATTAATGGAATATAGTGCTCTTCCAACCAGCCTTTGGAGTTGTTATGCTGACTAGCTACCCTGATGGGGGAAAGTGTAAGAGTATCATTCAAAGTGGAATTTTCACTTTTACTTTATGTTGGCCTGGATCAAGGCCTTGGAGTTTGATAGGGAAAGGAAACATTGATTCCCAAAGTGGATTATGCTGGTATAGACAGTTTTGAAACAGGGAGAAAGCATTCTACAATTATCATTGATTTAGCATTTCATCTTGTTGCTTGGCCAGTATCTTGCTTAAAATAAGGACTGTTTAGAGCTGTCACACAGATTGGTTATAAATGTTGTTGAAGTTACTGGTTTAAAATGGTTTAAGATGATAAATCCAAGATGGTTTGGTAACTGGGGGAAGAGAACAAGCCCCCTACCCTGGTGGGAGTTATCATTTGGTGTTGGTGTTGGTGGAAGCAAAGAGTAGATCAGGTCTGTATTAAACTGTATTGTGCAGCCTCTATGCCCAGTGGGCAGGAAACGGACATCATTGCCTTCTCCCTCCTCTGCTGCCAAGTGATGCCATCTGGTAAGAGCAGGAGGGCCTTCCTCCCATCTTAGCCACCAAGAAATGGCTGGTAGCTTGTTCAGCCTCTTTGCTTGTGCTACCAGTGAATCCTTCATGCCCCTCATGTAGGAAATGAATGATGACGGCACAGGGACAATGCTTACTGGACTGCACTCTTTCAAGAAGTTGCCGTGGAGATAGGTCTGCAGCTTTGGTCTACATAAAATCCTAGCGTGGTAGACAATCGCCAATCAGGATTCAATAGATCATTTAGTAAAAAGTGGCATTCCTTCAGTTCATCCCCCTTTCCTGAATGGTTGGAAGAATGATCATAAGTAAGGTTGCCAGCACTGGTTTGGGAAATACCTGGAGATTTTTGCGGGGGAGGATTTGGAGAGGGACCTCGGCAGGGTATAATACCATAGAGTCCACCCTCCAAGGCAGCCATTATCTCTAGGGGAACTGATCTTGGTCACCTAGAGATCAACTGTAATAGTGGGAGATCTCCAGGTGCTACCTGGAGGTTGGCAACCCTAGTCATATGCCACTGCTTAGGTTTAAGGATAAATAACACAGGAAAGGATGTCCTTTTATATAAACTCATATAGTAACTATGGCAATGACAGGAACACCCCCTCAAGATTGATTACCTTGCTTCAACATGTGTTAATAAACATAAAACTCACACTGCAGGAAAAAGATATGGCATAAGAAGCAGAGATTTATGCTCAAGATTCCTCACCCAAGGTCGACACTTGTTTTACTGCTTTGCTTTCTAATATGCATAAGGAAGGGCGCTTCTTATGAAAGTGTCTAGAAGAATTAAGCCCTTGAAAGGATTGTGTAGAGTGTGAGGAAGAATCAATGAACTGCAGTGGCAATAAATACAAGCCGTGTAGCCTTCCCTATCAGTATGTAGGGGGAAAGGCACCAGCCACGGAATGGACCTTAGGGGCATTGGTAGGGTTGCCAGGTCCCTCTTCGCCACTGGTGGGAGGTTTTTGGGGTGGAGTCTGTGGAGGGTGGGGTTTGGGGAGGGGAAGGACTTCAACGCCATAGAGTCCAATAGCCAAAGCAGCCATTTTATCCAGGTGAGCTGATCTCTATCGGCTGGAGATGAGTGGTAATAGCAGGAGAATGGCAAGCCTAGGCATTGATTGTTTTCTGCTGGCTACTTCCAGGTGGAGGGCTTTGCTCATGTGGTGATCCCTTCTGATCTAAATGGAAGACAAACAAAAGGATCAATGTGGTGCATAGTCCCAAAAAAGTGATTTTGGGGCAAAGTTTCCTCCCCAGTAGGTAACCTGGTATGTCTTTCTTGTGATACCATTTCTTCACACTTTTTATTTGGACTGTTGTATATAGCATCCGTGGAAAATGGGAAGTCAGGCAAATCTGCAGTCTTAAGTAGCAATTTCTGATTATATGTTTTCTGCCACAATCACAATCTTAAACACCCTTAGAAGGTGGGATTAGAAGGGTTTAGTATTGTTTAGGATGGCACTGTTGGTCTTGTCTTTGAATCATTGATTCTTTTTCATATTTCTAACTGAGAATGGAATTAGGAGTCATCAAAATGGAAAGATCTCCAGAATAGGTATTATGATGGAGAAAACAGTCAATATTTCATCAGTTCCTCTCCACGAATCCATGTTGCCAACTCCTGCTGGGGAAATTCCTGGAGATTGGGGGGGGGAATGGAACTTGGGTAGAGTTTGGGGAGGACAGGGAGTCAGTGGGGATTTGATTCCATAGATTCCATTTTTGAATGACTCCATTCTTGAAAGCTGCAGTTTCCACAAAAGAAACTATTCTCTGTAGAGATCAGTTGTAATTCTGGGAGAACTTTAGCCCACCCCTCCCCTCCCCAGAGGTTGGAAACTCTACTTCTTGTCTTATTTCTTTGGCCTGGTACATATTTACAGGCTGGTTAATGTTTTTCTTCCATGTGGTCCCTCCGTGTAATGCTTCCCAACCATTTGTGTGTGTGTATAGGTACATATAATATATCAAGAAGGATAGGGGAGGGGGCAATGGATAGAGGCATGCACGAAAAGTCATGAATGAGTTCTATCATCTATCTATCTATCTATCTATCTATCTATCTATCTATCTATCTATCTATCTATCTATCTATCTATCTATCATTTATTAAATTTCTATACCACCCTCCCTCACCAAAGCAGGCTCTGGGCGGTTCACAACATAATAATATAATAAGTACAAAATATCATCAGTTCTTATAACCAGAAAATAATATCACATTTATCAAAATCATAATCCCAACAAAACCAAATACAAGATGGCACCCCTAGTACCTCTAGTACCTCTAGCACATCACCATTCAAAAGGGAAGTCCAAACTAGTCTTTAACTTCATGCTTCTACTAGAGAAGGAATAGCCAACTGGGAGCAGCAGTTGCTAAAAGTATGGGTACACGGATTACACTATGTTCAGCAGCTGTCTTTTTGTACCTCGTTTATTGAATCTCTTTGTCTCTAACATGAAGCAAATGTTGCTTTCCTAACTGACACAAGGCATTTGAGGATTGATTAGTTAATGTCTGCAAGCTATTTGGAAGATGAAAAGTGTTTATTGTTAACATTAGACATAGCATCAGCTCTGTTTTATTCCAAAGCCTCTAGCTTCCCATCTCTCACGTCAAACAGGGACTTTTCATGAGTTTAAAAATGAGGCTCTTGCTGGCTGCAGATAAACTTTTGTCTTTGAAATTTCCACTCTGGAGATGTGTTTAATTTTTTAAAATGGAGTAATTTATTGCAGTCACTTTTGCTTGGAGCGCCGTCACCGGGGAAATGGCGAGAACAGAACAGAAGCCCAATATTATTAGGATGTTCAAAGCTAGGGTTGGGGTGGGGGAGAGAATCAGATTTCGTACCATACCAGGCACAAAGACAAGAGGAGAGTGGTGCTTTAAACAGAATTATATCCTGACAAACTAGCTCAGACATAGCCGATTCCCCCCCCCCTTCTTTTCATTATTAGTATCTTAGGGGTGACTATCCTCCTTGCCTTTCATGGCTGAACAGAAGCAAAAAAATGTATATCATTGTTTCCTGCCATGTTGTACAAGAGACTGGTACACAGGTTAATGGAAAAAATGCATGAATTTGGATAGATATATAAAGGTCCCCTGGGTGTTGAGTCATAAATCTTTGTAGCTGGAAGGCACAGCAGACACAAATAGGCCTGCTATACCCAGCTGCTTTACATACAAATGAGCGCTTGTCTTTCATTTAGTTGACAATATTATTATTTTGGAACCAAGAAGAATGTTAAATAACTTATGTTAGGCTGCCTCTATTAGGGCTGATTCTCAATCCCTAAGTAGTGACAGAAATGGTGGTTGTAGGTTGTTTGCGCAGAAAAACAACAACAACATTCCCTCATGTTAGGGTTGCCAAGTGCCCGGTGGCGGCAGGTAAAATCCTGCCATGCTTCTCTTTCAGGTTTACCCGGAAGTGACGCGGATGCTCTGGCAACCTCAGCTAAAACTCTATGGAAACCATAGAGTTTTGGCTAAGATTGCTAGAGCATCTGCGTTGGGGTGCGTATGCGTGCTGCCCCAGGTGCGCGCATGCATTGTGGACCGTGGCTGCGGCCCCGCAAAGCTCCTGCCGGTGGAGCTACAGGGCCTGGCAAGCCTACCTCATGTATGCATAGAAGGGTGGTGGGGATGACGGTTGTTTGTTAGGGTGGGGCATGTGCTTTATTTTATTGGGAAAACTGCCCTTAGGTTTTTGGTCACATAGCTAAACAGCTGCATAAATTGTGGTGCTGGCAGCAACAGTTGGAGACTAGTCCTAGACAGTCGCTATGATCCTGGCATTTTGACTGCCTGTATGGGACAAACACACTTCCCGCTGCTCGATATGTGTGATTGCCATTTCTTCTGAAATTGGTAGTGTGTGGATTTTCAGCCTCAGTACATGCATACTTAATGCATGGTCCAAGGCTGAAAATCCATGTGTTGTCTCTTTAAAAGACCTGGTGACTGCCCCTATCAGGAGGACTGTGTGTTGTGCAATTGTCTTGTACATGTGGTCAAACATAAGAACTGAAAACGGCTCCTTCTGGCCTGTGAACTGGTGTCCCATGTCAGAAGGTGGAAACAGAGAAAGAAGGCACAGGATTTTCCTCCTCAGACGCAGTGTGGCTTCACCTCCCAGGTAGACCATGCAGTAAGACAGAACTGGTTGGTCCATAGGGTTGGATCCAACCTGCTTTTTCATCCAATATTACCAAATTCCCTTCTTACTGGGGCTCCTGTTCCATGTTGTCTTTATCCAGGAAGTCCCACGATCCCCAGCAAAGCCTTTTTCACGGGCAAAGAGCCTTCTCCCATTATCACCAGTGGAAAAGCTGGTTGGATCCAACCAATCACCTGTGCAACTCAGATTCTGTGTGGATTGCTGATCTCTCTTCTTGCCTCTCTATCCATCCTGGCCAGCCTACTGTCTTCTCAGTTGGCAATCCTACTTGTTTGTCTACCTACTTCTCCTCTATGTCCCTATGCTAACTATTCTTTCTTTGAACAGACTGCACAACTTGGATCAATTCTGCCTATGGAATGATGTTATGACTACTGATGTTACAGCTCGTCTGTGTCTACATGGACATCCAGGGGACAGGCAAGCAAATGCAAGATTGGTTTCCTTTATTTGTGGCACAGTATGTGCACCTTGAACAGAGCCACTGGCATATATACTTTCTTTACTTGTGCTCCTGGGGAAGGCACTGGCAAACCACCCCTCAAACAAAGTCTGCCTTGGAAACGTCGGGATGTGACGTCACCCCATGGGTCAGGAATGACCCAGGGCTTGCACAGGGGACCTTTACTTTTACTTACTTGTGTTCCACATTTACTATGGACAGTCTGTATTTTCTGGTACCTGCCCCAGTTTTTATTCCATTGTCTGTTTTGGGGAAATAATAGGGGCAGACCCCATAGTATATTGGGCCTGGTGATTGGCTTCTGAGCAACTGCATAGGTGAGGAAATAGGCATCCCTGATTGTTAAGTGTGCCATCAAGTTGCAGCTGATTCACTGTGACCCCGTGAGTCCCACCTCATGGGATTTTCCAGGCAAGAGATGAGCAGAGGTGGTTTGCCAGTGCATAGCAGCCCCAGTCTTCCTTGATTGTTGTCTCCCATCCAAGTAGTGACACAGTTTAACTTCCAGGCCCTGGTGAAATTGGGCTAGTCTGGGTTATTAGGTTATTTTCTCTTCTAAAAACTGTTCTGTCTCTTAAACATTTTTTTTAAATGCACCCTGAGTGAAAGTGTTTTAAAAATGATTGCTATTCGTACATGTACATAGTAATCTTCAGGTTTCAGTCCCATCTCCAGAGCCTCTGAAACATCTTAGAGCAGAGGCACCATTTTTATTGTAATGCCCACAAGTGTCAATAAATGCTAAAGGTAAAGGTCCCCTGCGGGGTGGTTTGCCAGTGCCTTCCCCAGTCATCTTTCCTTTACCCCCAGCAAGCTGGGTACTCATTTTACCGACCTCGGAAGGATGGAAGGCTGAGTCAACCTTGAGCCGGTTACCTGGAACTGACTTCCGTCGGGATCGAACTCAGGTTGTGAGCAGAGCTTTGGACTGCAGTATTGCAGCTTACCACTCTGCACCACGGGGCTCCTAGCAATAAATGCTGCTGGACCAAAAATAAAAATAAAAAGCCACTGCTCTGCTTCTTTTTAATCCTGTCCCCATAAGTACCCATTCCAGGATTGCTCAACTTTGTTGACCCAATGGTTGCTTTTACAATTTTGAGACTGGGTAGTGGTTACCACTGGGAAATAGTTACCATGGCAGTCAAGACCAGTCACAAAATGGCTGCCATGGTGAGGCAATTACAAAATGTCAAGTTGCTTCAAGCCATGCATCCTCCTGTGTTGGGGGTAAATGTTTCTGGGGAAAGATAATGGTAGCCCCCTGAAGATCCATAGGGGCACCTCCTACTCTAACGAAGTTGGTGGAAGTCAAGACTCTTTGCTTGGGGGTGCCAGCAAAGAACATAGTCAGGCATCACAATGGAGATTACTAGGGTTGCCAACTGCCAGGTAGTAGCAGGAGATCTCCTGCTAATTCAACTGATCTCTAGCCGATAGGGATCAGATCACCTGGAGAAAAATGGCCGCTTTGGCAATTGAACTCTATGGCATTGAAGCCCCTCCCCTCCCCAAACCCCACCCTCCTCAGGCTCCGTCCCAAAAACCTCCTGCCGTTGGCGAAGAAGGACCTGGCAACCCTAGAGATTACTGACCTCTCCAAATAGTTGGCATTGCTGAACATATATACATTGCAACTATAAGCTCAGTTCTAAACATTTATTTATACATGCTTCTGCTGTGGAAAGGGTTTAAGGTTTCTTAAATCTATAGTATTGGCCTATGGATATATTTTTAACATCTACATTTTTGTGTGAGCAAGTTTCCATGTTGCAAGACCATGGTTTGTGTTAATAGTTAACATCAGGCCACACAAGAGGTAAGGTATATATGGTCTTATATTTAATGATTTTTCAAAAAATTCTTGTTATAGTAACAATATTGGTCATATTAATTAGGCTCTTTTTTTTCTCCCTTTTCGTAAGGTTTTTAAAAATTTTCAGATAAAAATACCTTGTAAGGTGTATTTTCGGATGTGTCTTTAATAGTCATGTTTTGTGTTTATGGCCACTGAGGAAGGCCAAATAGGCTGAAATGCGTATTGTCCTGGTAGCCTGTGTTCTTAACAAACTTACTGTGTACACTACATAATAAATGTAATTATTTTGTTATAGATTTTATAGTTTCCAGCTCAACCTTTGAGACCCTGCATTGCAGCTATTCCATGTGGATAATGAAAACAATGTCAGGTTTTATTAAAAAAGGAAACAGCTGTCAGTTTATTAACACAGTAAACATAGCTTGTTTCAGAAGTCAGTGCTAGAGAGGCTGTTTCACCATAAACATACTGTGCAAGACATGGTGAAGAAGGGAAGAGGGCTAATGATATTGGGAGTGAGAATTACAAATAGACAAGTATCCCTATTGGAACATCCAGGAGTGCCTTACACAACTTATAGCCAAACAGCATCACTCCTTCAGTTTCTTGGAGGCACAACTGCTGGAAACATCTGTGACATACTTTGAAGTCCCATTGATCTCTCTGGGGAAACTATGCAAGTGCTTAATGTGGTGTCTTTTTGCCCTTTTCAACTGTGTGTTTTATACAGCTTAACAGATAGCTGTTTTGTAGCACTATGATTCAGGAATGAGCTAGGCACCCTAGACAGGCTGACTAATAGGGCAATATTTCTTTATTCACTTTCTTACTTACAGTGCTTTTACTAAAAGTGCAAAGTGAACGTGCGTGGTATCATTCGATAATAGCTGTCTAGCAGTGTAATCCTAAATAGAGCTATACTCTTCTAACAGCCCATTCCTGAGCTGAGTGGCCGAAACTCCTTAGGAGGCCAGGAAGGGCCTGCGCCGGCACCTGCAGCACTTGCGCCGGCGTCTGAGCCACTTCTGCTGGCCCGACCAGCATGGACGCCAGCTTTGGGGTGCGAATGCCAGCCTCTCGACGCTGCCGTGGCAGCACAGCCCCAGGACACCAGCACAGCGTAGTGCCAGCATCCTGACAGCACACTTTTGTGCTCCGTCCTCCCGGGGGTGTTCCCGGGGTGTTTCTGCACCAGACCAGGGGAGGAGCTGCCTTTAGGTGGCCTTCTAAGCCCTTTCGTGCTGGGAATGACCCCTTTGCCTTTACCTGGAGATAACCCCCTTTTTAGGTGGCGTATCCCCATGCAACCCAATGGAATGGTTCCACGGGTTTTACAGGTAAGGGCAAAGGTTTGGCTTCATGGGGGTGGGGGGAATGCCTCCAGCCATCAGCGCAGCTCCTTCCCTCAGGAAAGGCCTGTAAGTTATTTACACCCTTCTAATCGACTTAGAAGGATGTAACTCTAAGTTTTGTCCTAGTGCATCCAGATTTTTTTGGGGGGTATATAAATAGTTCCCGATTGATTAAACTCAGAGGTGTCTCAGATTGTGTCCTGTTCCCTCCACACATGTCTTAAATAATTGCTTAACTTTGATGCCCCAAATTTGTTTTGAACATTCATTGCTTTGTCATTGACGAGCAGCATTGCTGGGTTTTTTTTTGGTTTTTTTTTGCTTCCCAGAACACAGCATAATTGTAAAATTGTTTGGGATGTATTGTTTGTGTTGATCAATCAGTACTTTTCATTTAAAGACGGCATCCTCCCTTCTCCTCCCTACAACAGACACCCTGTGAGGTAGGTGGGGCTGAGAGAGCTCTAAGAGAGCTGTGATTAGCCCAAGGTCACCCACCTGGCTTCATATGGAGGAGAGGGGAAACCAACCTGGTTCACCAGATTAGAGTCCACCGCTCCAAACCACTGCTCTTAACCACTATACCACTCTGGCTCTATACCACTCTGGCTCACCTGATGTAAGCGCTAGCCCTGTGGCAAAACCATAAACAGATTCCAGCAGACGGCAAATCCACGAAAGCAGTTTTATTTGGTTAGAATCAACAGGTTTCAGAAGCCATATTCAAAAGGACACTAGTAAGGGGCAAAGGCAAGGTGCAGAGCATATATGGAAAAGCAACAGGAGATAACTGGTAACCTAGACAACCCCCGTCCCAGAGGCAGGAAGGAGCACGTGGCAATTCCCACAGTATGGGAATTTATGAAGACTAAACATGGGGCACAGATTGGCCTTGAACAGAACAGCACAACAGCACCTGGGAGCAGCACAATCGCACTACCGCATACCATCCCCCTGGCTTGCTCCTGGCATCTGAAGTCATCTGAGTCATTCCAGTTAGCAGAGAGGCCATGTAGGTGGGCTTTCAAAAGCCTTTCTTCTCCCCACCCCCCAGTTTTTGCAGTAAGAATGTGGCAGGTAGACCTTGCACCTTCCCAAATTTCGGCATTCCAAGTGTTGGCAAACCTACTGGTAATGTATGCATGTCTTTCCTGTGGTGGAACTAGGTGGAATGAGCTCTGGGTTGGGAAATACCTGGAGATTTTTCGGGTGGAGCCTGGGGAGGGTGGGGTTTGGGGAAGGGACTTCAGTGGGGCATAATGCCATAGAGTCCACCTTCCAAAGCATCCATTTTCTCCAGGTGATCTCTGTTGCCTGAAGATCAGTTGTAATAGCAGGAGACTTCCAGCCACCATCTGGAGCCTGAGACCCTAGGTGGAAATCATTTTCCTTAACTGCACTGGGGAATTATATTTTTCTGGGGTATTTTATGATTTACAACTTAATCTGTGAACAAAACAGAAATACAAATTACAGCACACAGCCAAATGAAAAGCCTAAGAAGGTGCTTGTTTATAATCCAATTATGTAGCTAACCATTTCAACACCGCAATACAACAACCAAGAAGATAAGAGAACTAGATAGCTGAACAGTGTTCCTATTGGAACATAAATTAGACAAAACATACGTCCTTAATTGTCTGAAGATGCATAATCCAAACAGATGATTGATGAAGAGACCTTGAAGGTCTGATATGGAAGTCCGGAATCAGTCCGTTTCATTCATAAAAGAACTTCTTCAGTCATATAATGACAAGCATAAGAGACACTCTCTGTTAGTCTTGACACTTGCGTGTCCTGAGTCAATTACAATCATGAGTCAGTCAATTACAATTGTTTAACCAATTAGATCACTATAAATCAATCATCAATAAATGCTGAGTTTCAATAAATTCCTACCCTTTGGTGTTTGTCCTTTGTGATGGTAATTGCTGTGGATCAGTTTGAATCAACAGTGTCTTTGCAAATGCACAGTTTTGGGAAAACCCGATGCAAACTGGTTCAGCAGGTATTCGCAGCTGCTTGTCACCAAACAGACTGAGTGATCTGCTCCCACCTGATTGCTACCTTCAGCCATGTTAAGGTCGACAGTTGAATGTGTTCATGGCAAAATATGAAGCATCCTAGCTGACAGTGATCTCCAATATGGTGTCCATGAATGCCATGGTGCCCACCGATGTGTTTCCTGGTGCCATTTGTTTCTTCTCCAAAATGTCTTTTCCTTAAAGTGAAGAGTGAATCCTGCTTATCCTCCATCTTGTCAGAGCTAGAGGCACTTAAGAAGAGGTCTTCACTTTTGGGTCTGAAGGGAGTGTCAGTTCAGAAGTAGTTACCCCCATCACAGGAAGATGCATAGCTTGGAATAGCCCAACATTTTGTAATTGCCTTTCATAACAGCCATTTTTTGGTGGCACCCACTAGCCTTTGTCAAAACCCCAGAAGTGTCTGCAGGTTGACAGTTTTGAGGGAATTGAGTTTTTTTTTTTTAATATGCCGACTTTCTCTGCCTTTTAAGGAGAATCAAACCGGCTTACAAACTCCTTCTCTTCCTCTCCCCACAACAGACACCTTGTGAGGTAGGTGAGGCTGAGAGAGTTCTGAGAGAACTGTGACTAGCCCAAGATCACTCAGCTGGTTTAGGAGTGGGGAAACCAACTTGGTTCACCAGATTAGAGTCCTCCGCTCATGTGGAGGAGAAGGGGATCAAACCCAGTTTTCCATATTAGAGTTCACCGCTCTTAACCACTACACCATGCTGGCTTTCTTCAATAGCACATCTGCCATCATTCTACTGACAGGCTATAGTCATAGTGTGTGGGTCTCTTGATAGGCCCTTTCTCTCCCTAACATGCCCCTAACACATGACATTCAACCTCCATATCAACTCATGCATGGCTTCACTGTGTTTAGTCTGAGCCCCCAGAAACCTGCCCAAGTGGAAATGTTGCTGTGCTTGTTCGAAATAAGGAATTGGACAGAAGGGGAAAGTTGCAAACCTTTCACACTTGGAGCAACTTCTGTTCCACAGGCATGGAAATAAATGCAGAAGCAGGACGAAATAGGAACCACAGATGTTGGTGCTTCTTGTAATGAATTTTGAGCTGGCGTGTACCCCTTCCAGCATCACGTACAGGGAGAATACTCCTGATCTGGTCAGAGTCTGCTAAATTAAATCAGCTTTCTATAGCTTTTGTTTAGCTCTTTGCAAAGGGCTGGCACTTCTGATAATTCCCTCTGTTTCCTTCTGGTTTTATTTGGAAGTCATAAATAAGATGGAAATCAAATGCACCGTTTGCACTGAGCATGTTGCCTGACTGCTAATATGCAGAGTAAGTGTTAGAGGTTCTAAACAGGCCAAAGGCTATTGGAAACATTTGCGGGGTCTTTTTTTGTTTTGTTTTTTTGCTCAGTCTGGTTAGAAGAAGTAAAAACCCATTACCCTGCTCCATCAAACTAATGTGGGTGGATAGTGCAATCCAAAGCAGAGTTATACCTTTCTAAGCCCATTGACTTCAATATACTAATGTAATATACCAATTAATGAATCTTCATTTATCGGGTTGGTTCTGTAAAAAAGCACGCCTAATTATGAAAGCAGGGAACAAGGTTGTTATGTCAGTATGCTTCCATTTACCATAATATTGATGTGGACAGACCTGTTTATATAAGGATTGTAATGTGATTTCCAGGCATTAATGAAACAGCTAATGGCTTTTGAGCCTATTCCTTAAAATAGCGAGCATAGAATTAACTCCATCTTTCCTGCTTCTCTTTCTTTCTCCTCTCACTTCCCTGAAGTCATTGAGACCTCAGCTAAAATTCAATTCCCCAAAGGCACAATAATATGTCACTGACAAGTGAGATCTAAAAATTATTAAAACGTGACTTCAGGGCAGTTGCTATCTATCCATTGTGTTATCTCACACTTTCTGAAAGGCACTCAGGACCACATACATTCTCTTCCACCATTTGTCCTCACATTAACACTACAAGTTAGGTTAGGCTCATAGATAGGGACTGGCCTGAGGCTGAGATTCATGAGTGTGCAGGGATTTGAACCCAGACCTCCCAGATCATATGTACTCTAATGAAAACACCACACTATTTCTCAACCCAACCTACCCCACAGGGTTGTGTTGAGGTCTGATTTAAATTAGCCTATGTGACTGCAGATATCTAACAAGGGACATCTCTCCTCATGGTCATGTGTCTCTGTTCATAGCTGATTGTATGAACTCATTTTGTGACTCTTACAGTACTTTCTTGTGTGAAATTCTGAAAGCTATAAGATGTATAATCAGATCCATGAGTGGGTGTAAGCTAATAAACGGAAGCTTAATTCCAACAAGATGGAAATACTACAGGTGGGTTGAAAATCTGACCCAAGATTTAAGGTGTCACCCGCTCTCGATAGGGTTACATTCCCCTTGAAAGAACATAGTCTGGGGGTGCTCTTGAATCCAGGCCTGCTACTTGATAAGCAGGTGGCAGCTGTGGCCAGGAGTGCCTTTTACCTGCATCAACTGGTTAGCCAGCTGCAGCCTTTCCTGGGCAGAAAAGAACTGGCCACTTTGGTGCATTCCCTGGTTACATATAGATTAGATGCTATGTGGGGCTGCCCTTGAGAAGTATGCAGAAAATTCAATTACTACAGAGTCCTGCAGCCAGGATGTGGCCTGGAGTGGGTCATAGGTAGGGTTGCCAGGTCCCTCTTTGCAGGAGGTTTTTGGGACAGAGCCTGAGAAGGGAGGGGTTTGGGGGGAGGGGCTTCAATGCCATAGAGTCCAATTGCCAAAGCGGCCATTTTCTCCAGGTGAACTGATCTCTATCGGCTGGAGATCAGTTGTGATAGCAGGAGATCTCCAGTTGTATTTGCTGGTGGGCAACCCTAATCATGGGGACCATATAACTCCAGGCTTGGCCCATCTACACTGGCTCACAGTTTGTTCCTGGGCAAAATTCAAGGTGCTGGTCTTGACCTTCAAAGCCCACTAGTTCTATGGTTAAAAGAAGGGGAAAGTGATATTGTAAACCCCTTTGGACCCCTATTAAGGAGAAAAGCAGGTATACAAATCCAAATAAATAAATACGTTCCATGCTATTTCATAATACAGCTTTTCTTGATCCGGACAAGGATTGGAGCCATTAATTTTGGTTTATTGATTCAGGTGGGAGTAAAGCTCGGAGATTAAGACTGGATAATTTCAAGCTTTAAAAAGCTGTTACATTTTCAACTGACCAAATCAAAATAGCACTTGACAAACAGACTTCCAGGCATAAGGCACTCTCTATTCTCAGTTATGTGTTTCAAGGTGTTAATGCGAGACAAATTCCAAACACTGGCAATGATCCAGGCCTCAGCCAGGTTCCACTGTGACTATATGTCTGTGTGTACAATATTTGGAGACGTGAAGGACAACCGTTCAGAAATCAATACTTTCTCTAATAGGAGATGAACTTGACAGCACAACAAATTGATCTGGGCACCAATAATTACTTAAGAACTCATTAATGCCTTCCTTGCAACACTTAATAAACCAGAGGGAGGGAGACATCGGAGAACTGTCAATGTGCATGAACAATGCTGTGTCTGTCTGCCTGCCTTATTCCTCAGAGGATGATATTCTCCACCAAAACATCAGAGAGCTAAGGGAATGGATTCCAAAAGGCATGAAAAATGGGCACTTACACTTTCTGAAAATAAAGGTTGAAAATGCGGCGTCTTACTGTTTTTAGGCAGCAGGAACACTTTATGGCAGAATTCTCATGCTAGTTCTAATATGTTCCAACAGTTTTGGAGCACTGGGAGTCAGAAATACACATACTGCTTTCAGGCTGTGATTGTTGCTACGTTTATATTAAGGATTTGGTACTCAGTCCCCTCCCTTTCCCCCCAAAACCATGTCATTTATAAGTAGGACTATAGATGGCGTTTTCTTGCACTACCATGGAAGAGACAGGCAGAAAAGTAGCTATAGACTTGCTCCTTGCGATTCACCATTACCACATGCACAATAAGTAAAAGCTTAACTACCTGCTCCTATTACAGTTCTCCTCTGTATTGTATAGTTAAACCTTCAGACAATTACCATCATTGTTTGTTTCCAGAAAATTGTTGAGATCGACTCAAAAATGCTCCACTGCACAGAGAAACCTTCCTACCGAGTGAAATGGAAAGTAATTACTGTATTTGCTGCAGGGCCTATTCAGGGACCACTTACAAAGGGATAATTTCCATGATTTCATTTGAGCTACATCATCATAAATTGGTATTGTTTGTGTTTGTAGCTGCCCAGAGTGGTGCAAAGGATTGTGTATTTTAAGTGTTTATTAATTAACGGCTGATCCAGCATTATTGACCCGTTCCCTTAACTTTAAGAGTAAGTTGCAGTTAAATGCTACCAGCATTTTGGGCGATTCGATCCTGGCTTCAGACTTGGCCAGCAGACTGGCAGCTGCTCTCCAGGGTCTCAGGTAGAGGAACAAGCAGTGGATAAGGCTTTGTTTGTTTTTTAATTCATTTCTTTACTTTAAAAAAGCATCTAGTGTACACTGCAATTTGAACATTACCTCTCTGTGTTAGATCACTTTCTTGAGTTATCTGTTCCACTTGTGTTCAGAGTTCTCTGGCATGGATTCAGCAACTGTCACTGAGACCAGTTTTAGCCCCAGGGTTAAATTTTCTAGAGCACTTTCTAAATACTTAATTTCTTAGCACTGTATATATGTGCCACACAGACAACTTGCCCTTGCCCTAGATGGCTCAGGCTAGCCTGATCTTGTTAGAGCTCAGAAGCTAAGCGGGGACAGCCCTGGTTAGTAGTTAGAAGTTGGATGGGAGACCACCAAGGAAGTCCAGAGACAAGCAATGGCAAAATCACCTTTGTCCACCTCTTGCCTTGAAAACCCCATGGGGTCACCTTAAGTCAGCTTTGACTTTGTGACATTTTCCACCACCACATACAACTTTACATGGTCTGTCTGCGGCTGGACTCACATCATTTATTACTTTATTTTTAATCCACCTTTCTCACTGAGACTCAAGGCTGATTACAATATTTCAAACAATGCAATAGGACCAGTACAAGACATCAGTATAAGATATGACATAAGAAATGCAAAAACTGAGTTACAGAAATTCGAAAACCATGTTGCTAGAACAAGGTAATGTATATAATAAACAGTGCCATAAACTATGTGTTCCTCTTTTGTCTTTGTGTCATGGTGGATTGTAGTCTGGATTGTAGTCAGGTACTCTGTAGGGGACTGTGTGCCAAACTCGACAATAGAGCATCCCCACATCTGTCCTGAGGATGCTTCGCCATTTTGTAGGAGTGAATTCTCACCAGGGAACTCCTTTTAACAGCACCTCAGAGGCCCAATTTTGGTTGGGACCACTGTGGAGTAGGGTTGCTAGGTCACTCTTTGCCACCGGTGGGACATTTTCGAGGTGGAGCCTGAGGAGGGCGGGGTTTGGGGAGGGGAAGGACTTTCATGCCATAGAGTGCGATGGCCAGAGCAGCTATTTTCTCCAGGGGATCTGATCTCTATCGGCTGGAGATCAGTTGAAATAGCAGGAGATCTCTGGCTATTACCTGGAGGTTGGCAACCCTACTGTGAAGGGAGAGGGGCTCTTGCCTTCCCCCATGCCATTTTTCAGACATGAAAGGTGCTAGCAGGGCTTTATTTGGCCATACATCCCACAGCACCATTTCAGGTTGGGAAAATGGCATGAGGGGAAGGCAGGAGACCCTCCTCCACCTCATACTACTGTGGTCCTGACCTGAATTAGGCCCCCATGGCACTATTAAAAGTTCCCCTGTGGGAACTCTTACAAAATGGGACGCGTCCCCAGGACAGACTTGAGGAAACTGTATCATCTAGTTTGCCCTATTATCATGTGTGGATGGTAATGCATGATTACCATGAAACTTGTCAAGATATCCAATAGCTGTACCCTTTAAAATGAACAGAGCATTTTCTGTGGGCATTTTCCCAGCATGCCACAGTAAAGTCAGGGACTGATCTCGTACTATTGCCCGTATTCTTATGGACCCACCCAGACACTCCAGTTGGTGTCCTGTTTAAAACTGTGTGTTGAATATTTACAGGATGCCAATAGAGTCATATGATTGTATTATGATCCCAGTAATGGCCTGCTCGTTTTCCTTCATTGCGTGAGAAAGTAGCTGGACAGTCCATAATCTACTAGGGAAAAAGTTGTCAACTCTAGTCATGCGTCAGGAAATGAGGAGTCGTATGAGTGTGACGACATGCAATGTATATAGAAAACACTTGCTGTAAGAATGTGGCTTAGAAGAATTAGTTACACCAACAGAAATTTAAGCCAGAGAACAGGTGCAGTGGAGACAGAAATATAAAAATCTTGTGTTCAGAATAGCGAAGATGAGGGGAGAAAGAAAAGGAGCGGAGGAAATGAGTGGGAGGGAAGCAGACCAATTCCCCAATGGAATCTTACAAATGCAGGAAACATCTTCAAAGTATTGGCCAGGAGGCATAGAGACATCCTCTGAAAAATGTAGGCTGGCCCAAAGAAGGAAGCATGCATCTTTCATGAGCGTCCCCATCCTCTACATTATTCTAATCTTCCAATATTGGTAGACTGAATTTTCACATCTTGTCTTACTCCTGTCTCAGCCAAACAATATAAAGGAATTAACAGAAGGAAGGAGAGGTGAGACCAAAAAATACTTCCAAATCACCCTTGGTTTGGTAGAATGTTGGGGTATTTGTTTATTTATTTATTTATTAGACTTGTATGCCACCCTTTCCCCACTTAAAGTCAGGCTCAGAAAAGCTTACATCCAATGGTTAAAAACCCAACAATTTACAATTTAAAATCACAAAATCACTTAAAAATTAACCCGTGCACCCTAAAACCATATCACAAGACACTGGTGGGGACCCATTCAGTGGGAAGGAGTAAGAGAAAACAATACCTAAATAGGATGGTAAAATAATAAAAGGGAAGGGAAGGGAGGCCAGCTGATGGACTGTCCCTGTCCTTATCCGTAGGCCTGGTGGAACATCTCAGTCTTACAGGCCCTGCAGAATTGCTTCAGGTCCCACAGGGCCTGGGTCTATAGACGGTTTAGAGCCTATTTTGGCATGATAGAATATGACTGGTCCTGACCTGGATGGCCCAGGCTAGCCTGATCTTGTCAGATCTCAGAAGCTAAGCAGGGTCATCCCTGGTTAGTATTTGGATGGGAGACCACCAAGGAATACCAGGGTTGCTGTGCAGAGGAAGGCACTGGCAAACCACCTCTGTTAGTCTTTTGCCAAAAGGGGTCACCATAAGTCGGCTGTGACTTGAAGGCACTTTACACACACAGAAGTACATCAAGATGTGGTTCACAATATAGTGGTAGGAATGTCCTAAGACTCTTGTATCAGTAGATGTTGAAGAAGATTTCATTTTTGCTGACCTTACCACATATCCATGGATCAATGTCTCTAGGAAATGGAATAATAGGTGATTTACGGTGCTATCTTAAGTCTCTTCAGTGGGGCAGGAAAGTGTTCTTAGAATTGCACTGTTGGACACTGAGAATTTATCCCCATGGAAGTTATCAAATAAAGGCTCCTCTTTTGGAGGCATGTTTAAGTATTTGAACTCCATTCTTCTCTCCAAGAGAGCCCCAAATGGCTCACAACAGAAAAAAAGCTAGATAAATAAACTGGTAGACAGCAAATGAACCAAAACAAAGGGTATCTTGGGCCAGTCCTGGACTCTGTGATCTTCCACTGAACTTTCAGAACTCTGAGGAGCAGAACCAAAGGAATAAAGACAGAATGGTCTTCCCCGTTCCCCCAGTAGTCTGAAGAGATCACAGGCACAGGGGATGTTTTTTTTTTTTTTTAAGTTTCTATTTGTCCATGTTTCAAAATGTTTTTCCCCTGAATCCCCACTGCGTATACAGTAAACATCACTATCGCAAAAAACAAAACAAACAGCCCAACTCTCCCTCTTTTCCCTCCCAGATATAAAAATGCAAGTCTGTCCTCAAAAAAACAACTCTGGAAATTATAAATGATACAAGCGAAGGAGACAATGGTGCCAGATATTTCAACTAGAGGTTCCAAATTTTAATAGCAGCAAAGGTAAAACGATTACACAACAAAAGCTACAGATAGCCAAGCTATCATGTGATCAGGTATTCCCTTTAAACACAGTCATTCCCCTTAAACTTCCCATCTGGAATGAATTGATCGACTGATTTAGAAGAATTCAAGGTTACCTCTCCGGGGACCTGTTCTAGGTGGCTCACAGCATAAAAACAATACAACTAAATCATAAAGACAGCAGTATAAGAATTATCAATATTAAAGCTGTAATAAGTTAGGATTCAATCATATGAAGGATACACCAAAGTAAAAGTAAATGTAATAGTTTATTGCCAGACAAACATGGGATTCTCCAAGCTTCCTTGTATGCTGTCTAACTACTACCCACAGAGGTAAGAGAGTTTCCTAGAAGCAGTACACTGTTTGGGGCCATGCTGCATGCCATAGTTTCTGCACCCTTTTTTCAAAGCTCTGCATTCACTTCCAGGTGCTTCCCTAAATGGCTGCTGCACTTTCTGGGTCCATATTCTTGTTTCCGTGCTACATGGACAATCTCTCTAGCAGGCCTCAGTTCTTTTGCTTGTGCTTACAAATCTTAAGAGTTTTTTCTAGGGTGAGATCTTCTTCCTCCAACAGTCTGTCCCTTATTGAATTCTCCCGTATGCTTAGGGTTGACAACCTCCAGGTACTAGCAGGAGATCTCCTGGTATTACAACTGATCTCCAGCCGATAGAGATCAGTTCACCTGGAGAAAATGGCCACTTTGGCAATTGGACTCTATGGCATTGAAGTCCCTACTTCTGTTTCAAATATCTGTTTGGCTTTCCACTCCATGTAATAACTTAGGGATCAATCATATAACAACCAAAGTAAAATAAATGTAATAATTTACTGACAAACAGCATTCTCCTAGCTTCTTTGACTGCTCTCTAAGTCCTACTTCCTGCTGCTGCTCCCTCCTAGCCAGCAGGAATCCTCAGGAAGCTCCCATCCTCTATGTTCCTATAAGGATGTGCTTGTAAATTACAACAATCACTACAAAAGCAAGCCATAAAAACAAGACAAGGGCATAAAAACAGCATAAAACAACATCCAGGAACATTATATCTATCCAACACTCCTCAGGCTAAAAGCAGACGATGACAAGAGCAAGAAAGGATGGGTAAAAATAAATATTTTTTCCTGGTTCCTAATGGATGAGAAAAGTAGGTAAATCTCAAGCAAAGCTCTATGGAAAGCGCATTCTAAAGGTGCCATCACTGAAAAAGCCCTGTTTGCTGAATATTCAATGAATATTTCATATCAGTATTTGAGATAATATGATATTTGGTTCCCCATCACTTGATAATTGCCATATAGTGGTATTTCCTATCTGACAGCACTTGATATATGACATAATACTTAATATTCTTCCGTATTTCCTAGCTGACCTTTTACAAGATTTGATGCTTTTGATATTTGGTTTGGTATTTGATGCTTTCTAGAATAATTCAGTTATGTAAATAAAGCTCTTAAGTTTGAAAACTGATCTTGAGAAATCTTGGTACGTGGGGAAGTCATGGGATCCTCCCCTCAGTTGCATTATGTGCTATTAAAGGAATGCTCTTGGAGAAAACAGATGGGATGTTAGCAGTGCAATCCTAAACCTAATCGTGAAATCAGTGAATTTAGAAGGCAATGAGTTTGTGTTAGTCTGTCACTATCAGTAGAAAAGAGCAAGAGTCCAGTAACACCATGTAATATTTCTGCACATGTACAACATTAATTCCATAGTTCATGTGCTCTAATATGTCAAAGCCTGTAACAGCTGTATCTGAAGAATAGTTGTATCTGAAGAAGTGAGCTGTGGCTCACGAAAGCTCATGCCCTGCCAGAAATTTTGTTAGTCTTTAAGGTGCTGCTAGACTCTTGCTCTTTTCTACTGGATTTAGGATGGCACTGAAAGTTGCCTGGTTAAATAGCCATATCCTCTTGGAGGAAGGGACCGATAAAAGATAGTTTCTTTCTCCCAGTTAGTTGATGTGGAGTCAGAAGGCCCCAGAGCTTAAACTGCCATGTTTCATCCAGTTCTGAGCAAAAGAAAGGGAAGGTTTCCAGCCCCGTCCGAGTGAGTGAATGAGAAATAGCAACTAATCAAAGGGGGCATGATGGATGGCCGCTAAAGGAATAAGGAAAGCTGCCTGCACTGATAATAAACATTGCAATGGCTTCCATAATGACTCCCTGGGGCAGCTTGTTCAAACTGTAGTCATGAAAGAAAAATAACTGCACCCAGCAGAGCTAGCCTGTTTATAATGTTAAAAAAAAAAACCCAGTGCAGCCACATGCAAAATTTGCTTGTCCTGTTTTTCTCAGTTAGCAAGGGCATTTTGTGAGTGTGGCTCTGAAGCAATAAAGTCCAATTAATTTTTTTCCAGCTCAGTCCAAGAATATGTAAACTGACCCTCTTCTTTGGATCCATTTTGCAGTGGGAGTTTAGCTATGTATAGGGTTGCCAACCTCCAGGTACTAGCTGGAGATCTCCCGCGAATACAACTGATCTCCAGCCGATAGAGATCAGTTCACCTGGAGAAAATGGCCATTTTAGAAGGTGGATTCTATGGCATTATACCCCATTGAAGTCCCTCCCCAAAGCCTGCCCTCCTCAGGCTCCACCTCAAAAATCTCCAGGTATTTCCCAACCCAGAGCTGGCAACCCTATACAGCAATCCTGCAGGATGCAGGCAAAGAGGCCTTAATATCAAAGAGGCCTTAACAGAGTTGCCAGGCACTTCCTGGCAACTGGTGTGCGTGTGTGTGTGTGTGTGTGTGTGTGTGTGTGACTTACCGGCAGGAAAAAGAGAGGTCTAGGCTGGTGTTAGGGTTGCCAGCCTCCAGGTGGTATATTCAAGCAAAAAGAAACTTGTGCAGAGTTCAAATAGCACTAATGGCTAACTAAACATGTATTCCACTTTTAAATACTTTCATGACTATTTTCAAAAGTGTTACCAAGGACGCTGTATCCTTAATATATATAATATACAATAAATAAAACTACAACCTACAAAGTCTCTGTTATTTATATTCTATAAGCATAACCAAAAAACATACATTTCAGCATAAACAAGATGTGTGTGTGTGTTAAGTGCCGTCAAGTCGCTTCCGACTCATGGCGACCCTATGAATGAAAGTCCTCCAAAATGTCCTATCTTTGACAGCCTTGCTCAGATCTTGCAAATTGAAGGCTGTGGCTTCCTTTATTGAGTCAATCCATCTCTTGTTGGGTCTTCCTCTTTTCCTGCTGCCCTCAACTTTTCCTATCATGACGGTCTTTTCCAGTGACTCTTGTCATCTCATGACGTGACCAAAATACGACAGCCTCAGTTTAGTCATTTTAGCTTCTAGGGTCAGTTCAGGCTTGATTTGATCTATAACCCACTGATTTGTTTTTTTGGCAGTCCATGGAATCCGCAACACTTTCCTCCAACACCACATTTCAAAGGAATCTATTTTCTTCCTATCAGCTTTCTTCATTGTCCAGCTTTCACACCCATACATAGTAATAGGGAATACGATGGCATGAATTAATCTAGTCTTGGTGGCCAAAGTCACATCCTTACACTTCAAAATCTTTTCTAGCTCCTACATGGCTGCCCTTCCCAGTCTCAATCTCCTTCTAATTTCTTGGCTGCAGTCTCCCTTTTGGTTGATGGTGGAGCCAAGGAATAGAAAGTCTTGAACAATTTCAATTTCCTCATTGTCAACCTTAAAGTTGTGTAATTCTCCTGTAGTCATTACTTTTGTTTTCTTGATGTTCAGCTGCAGTCCTGCTTTGGCACTTTCTCTTTTAACTTTCAGCAGTAGTTGTTTCAAATCTTCACTATTTTCTGCCAATAATGTAGTGTCATCAGCATATCTCAAATTATTAATGTTCCTCCCTCCAATTTTCACTCCACCTTCATCTAAATCTAATCCTGCTTTCCTAATTATATGTTCTGCATATAGATTGAAGAGATAGGGAGATAAAATACATCCTTGTCTGACACCTTTGCCAATTGGAAACCATTCCGTTTCTCCATATTCTGTTCTAACTGTGGCCTCTTGTCCAGAGTACAGGTTGTGCATCAAAACAATCAGATGTAGTGGAACACCCATTTCCTTTAAAACCAGCCATAGCTTTTCATGATCCACACAGTCAAAAGCTTTGCTGTAATCTATGAAACACAAGCTGATTTTCTTCTGAAATTCTCTCGTACGCTCCAGTAACCAGCGTATATTTGCAATATGATCTCTAGTGCCTCTTCCTTTTCTGAAACCAGTTTGAACATCAGGCATTTCTCGTTCCATATATGGTAACAGCCTTTGCTGTAAGATTTTGAGCATCACTTTACTTGCGTGAGAAATTAATGCAATGGTCCGATAGTTGTTGCAATCTTTGATGTCTCCTTTCTTGGGAATTGGAATGTAAATGGATCAAGATACCTTGAGCATAACATGTAATTATGTGTTACTACAAGGATCAATGCTCCTAAATTATGCCACAAAATGCCACTTGCAATCCCTAGTATAAGAGTCCGGCTGTCATAGAGGAAATGGAGACTGATGTCTCACGTTGGGCTGAAGCGAAGGCTGCAAGCTGTGATGATTGTAAATCGACAAGCCGAGATGACTCAGATCGAGCCGAGAAGACTGGAAGCTGAAGCCAAACTAAAAGCCAAAGCTGAGATGGGATTCTGGTATTTTTCCCATTTCGCTCTGAGGGGCTTCTTCTATCAGCAGATTCTTGTGTGGAAATTATGAGACATGTATCATGTATTGGAGAGCTGTATCTCCCTTCTTAATTGGACGGCATCCTAGCCCACGCTACCCATGTCCCACTCCCCAAATCTCCAGGAATTTCTTAATCCAGAGCTGGCAACCCTAAGCTGGGGTCACCAGCTCTCGTTGGAAGTGACACCATCACATCACTGGCAACACAGGGATGCTCTGGTATTTGGGCAAAAACTCTTTGGTAGAAATCATTTTTACCATAGAGGTTTCCCCAAATACCAGAGCATCCTGCATTGCTAGCAATGCAATGATGTCACTTATGGTGCTTGCGGGAAGTGACATCGCAGCCTTGCCAGTGACACACCCTATTTCTCTTTTTACTTCTGGTATTTCCCCCTGCCAGCCATCTGATTAGCTGTGTGGGGAGGGGTCCCAGAGCAAAGATTTGTTTTTCTCCCCCCTTTTGTTTTTAACATCCAGCCTGATGAAGAATTCTGAAATACTCAAAAGCTTGCTTGCTGTGTTGTGCTATTGTGGGCCAACGTGGCAAATCTCTACTGGAATGCATGTATAATTTTATCATGGTTCACCTTTCGAGCTTACAAAAAAAATAAATCACACATAAATTGTCTTCCTTAAATAACCACCAAGGGCTAGAGCCTTTTTCAGGCTAGAGCCAAATTTATGTGTAAACAAAGTAAACTGCAGTCTTGGGTCTCAAATCTGTGTGTGTTAAGTGCCGTCAAGTCGCTTCCGACTCATGGCGACCCTATGAATCAATGCCCTCCAAAATGTCCTATCTTTGACAGCCCTGCTGTCAAATTTGAGGACCCTCTAAATACGAAGTGTTTGCATGACGCCTGTTTACACGTCTCGACCGTGACCCCTTAAAGCTCCCACTGGGTGCTAGTGCCGGGCTGGCAATGCTACATTGCAGGATAACTCAATGTGTGGAATTGCAGTTTGAGTCAAGAATGATTTCGAGGGTATCCTTAATTAAAATGGAGGCAAATACCTCTTCAATAATCTCTTCCACTCTCTAAATCAGTGTAGTGCTGTAGTTTGAGAGCTGGACTAGAATCTGGGAGACCCAGGCTCCACTCCCCACTCTGCTATGGAAACTTGCTGGGTAACCTTGGCCCAGTTATATTCTTTCAGCCTCGCCTACTTCATGGGTTTGCTGTTGTTAGGATAAAATGGAGGAGGGGAGAATGATGTAAGCCATTTGGGATCCCCGTTGGAGAGAAAACCAGGGTACAAATAAAGTAAATAAATAAGTCAGATCTTCCATGTCATGTTCCCCCCCCCTTACCTAGTTGTGCAGATGGGGATACAGACAGGATGTGGGAGATCCATGATTGGGTCTCCTAATTTCCTTTCACCTCAGAGCAGCCACAAGGACCTCCGCTTTTGATGAAAGCAGCAGGGCTGCACAGGGTGGGTTTAATTCATTGCCATTTTCCTGATCCCAAATCACTCCCATGCCCCGGCTGCAATTCGATCCACAGCATCAGGTATACTTGTATCATGTGTCCTTATTTATTTGTTTCTGCTAGAGGGCAAATAGCACCTTTAGGGGTGATTTAGACTGGGAAAATGCAGACTTCCGCTAGGGCAGCTGAGCGAAGCACTCGTCTCCTCAGGGGCTCCCAGAGGGGGAACCAAGAAACGTCTTAAATAGGGGTGTCAATGCGCCCCTCCCAATTCCTAAATAGTGGAACGGGTATCAGGAAATCTCCTGCAGCTGATGAAGAGTGGTTTGACTCCTGAATTCTGAGTTTTACGACCTCGGAGATTCAGTAGCAGTCCCGCCAGCTTGAGGAGTGATAAATCGCCGCAGACGTCTCTTTGGAATTTAAGCTTCGCTCTCCCCTACCTATTACCATCTAGCAACTATACAGAAGCAAGAATACCTACTCTCCTAAAATCTGAGTAAGTTTAAAAGAACTCCTTTGTTTTACCTGGATTTGGAAGTCCCAGGAGACTGCTAAATACATCAGTTGAATCCGTATCTCCCCACTCAATGTTTAAATGACTTTTTAAAAACAAGAAAAGATCTGATAACCCGGCAGGGATCTTATCAATTTGATCAGTGAGAAGACATAACAACTAAGATTTTTGAAAGACACTTCAGTTGCCAATCAGGAATTACTACCCCGAAGAGTAGTCTTTCTAACTAAACAAGCCTTCCTGCCACGTCCTTCCCGGAAACAATCTATAATCGTGAGAGAGTCAGAGAACTTGGAATCGGAAGTGTGGTATCTGTGTGTAACTGGCAAATATTTCCCAAGTTCCTGACCACAAAGAAGATGGAAGGTCTATGACTGATTCCTGCAGCACCTCCTTGTTTTACTACACTGGAATTTGCATGGATCTTATTAACTGAGTTTCAATAGAAATTTTCAGAAGTAGTAACCATGGAACATCTGATTAAAAAGATGGAACAACTCTCTGCTTTGATGAGCATTTCAATTTATTAATCAAAAACTGGACATTATCTCAGATGAACTGAAAGACATAAAAACCCAAATTATCACAATGAGATCAGAGGAGATACCAGAGGGCCCTCTAGCTGACAAGAGAGATGAAGAACAGAAGAACCCTGCAAAGAAAATGAGGAATTACAATAAACAATCTGTAATAGCTCATTTGACAACAATGGATTTGAATGTGGGTGAATTTGACTTCTGTCCCCTTAATCTGCCTGATGAACTTTTCAACACCTGTTTGGAGGACTTAATGAGCAGAAAAACTGGGGCTGTCAGGATCTTTTTCTTTGAATTTGGGATGGAAGATATTGCAACATGGATTTACTATGGAAATTATCTATCTGCAGAAGAGACTCCACCACCAATCTCCAAGGATGCCCTTCGACGATTACTGCTACTGTGGGAAAGAAAGAAATGCTGGAAATTCCGAATAAAGGGACTAATTTAAAAGAGTCTAGTGTCTCTTCTGGCTAAGATCGAAAAGGAACTGGTTAAAAGGTTTGGCTATAATGGAAATAGAATTATATATGATATCAATTTACTAGGAAAACAATATGTATTAAATGAGTGTTAGGGAGAAATGGAGGACTTACGAAATAATTAATTTTCAATGGAAATAATCAAATGCTTTTTATTATACTAATCCATTTATTATTAGTGAGATTTACTATTTCTTTTCTTTTTTCTTTTATTTTTATTTCCTTTTTTCTTTTCTCTTTCCTTTATATGATATTATTAACTATTAATTTTTTTCCCTTGAAAAATATAAATGTCAAAGAGATCAATAACTATTAACAATAGTATTAGGATTAGAATTTTGAGCAAAAGAGATTACTAATTCATCACAAGATGAAGGGAGGTGTAGGGGAAGTCAACAATTCTTTATTATATATAATTTTTTTAACAATGTTATCTATTTGTTTTTATTTTTTACTGTTTATGTCATTGTTAAACCATGTGATTAATAGGTTCTTGTAGGTTATCCGGGTGACCGTGGTCTTGGATAACCTACAAGAACCAATGAACTCTAACCATGAAAGCCTTCGACAATATCATGTGATTAATAATTTTGGAAAAATAATAAAAAAAATATTTAAAAAAATTATTTAAAAAAATAGACTAAGAAAATGCCATCGGGCAGCCCTGCCATTCCATTCAAGATTGGGTCATTCCAGTAGCTACTTTACAGTAAACAAAAAGTTGGCAGCCTAGTACAGATTTCTTGGGTTACCTTTGTTTCTACCCTAAACATGGGAAATTTCTGTGGGCCCTTCGTCTGCTTCCATGAGACCCTCCCCTCTTATTCGCTACAGAGCTGTCTCTCTTAAAATGCTACGTTTAATAAAATGCAGCATGCTCCAGTAATTTAACTACTCTGACAATGTATAAAATCTGCTTAAGAAATATTAGCAACTTGGCCAATATTCTTGATAATTAAAAGTGGGTGTGATGACAAAGTGCAGCAGGCATTAAACATATATCAGGTTTCCAGTGTATTTAAAACACTGCCCCCACCATCAATTTTCAAGCCACATAAAAATGTGGCAAGTTCGCACTATTTAAAATATATCTAAAATATTGTGCTATAGATTTGAATTATTAATGGGCAATGTTGCCAACAGAATAGTAAATTGATCCCTGCAGTGGCTCTAGGCCATCCTCGCTGAAGGAACAACTGTGGGACAGGGATCAGTGGAGATAAACTTAGGCAGTTCTGAAGTTGCTCCATCTGATTCAGATTCACGGCAGCCTTGAACCCTGAATCACACTCAAACACAGAGAAGCCAATCAAAATTCTCCACACATATGCACATGCAATTGCATTTTCTTTTAGCGAAGTATTCATTGGACCTTATCTAAGGCTGTCTGTTCCCCATGTGCCTGTGGGAAGGATCAGAGCTCAGATCCAACATTCTGTGGGTTATTCCTCATGTGGAAACTAAAGGCTGCTTCAGAAGAGATGCTGCTGGAAGCAAGCGGAAGGAAGGAAGGAAGGAAGGAAGGAAGGAAGGAAGGAAGAAAGAAAGAAAGAAAGAAAGAAAGAAAGAAAGAAAGAAAGAAAGAAAGAAAGAAAGAAAGAAAGAAAGAAAGAAAGAAAGAAAGAGTATGCATGCTTCTAAAGAAGCTCTTGGGGTTACTGTCAAAATCTTCATCTGATACAGAATATGAAAATTTCATCTTTCATTTTAACAATAAAGATGCCTCTAGTCTTTATGGTTGTGGAGGAAAACATCAAAATCATGACAACAGTGCCTGGGCAAAGCTGCATGGGGAAGGGAAGGACATTTAGAAGATACAGGACCAGAAGTTAATCATCTGCACAGCTCCTTAGCTCTCTTCCCTGTGTGTGTGTGTGTGTGTGTGTGTGTGTGTGTGTGTGTGTTAAGTGCCGTCAAATCGCTTCCGACTCATGGCGACCCTATGAATGAAAGTCCTCCAAAATGTCCTATCTTTGACTTCCCTAGCCACTAGTATCTAGCCCCTTGAGGTATGGGCCACTTAAACCCCTCCTCAGCCCCTTCATTCCCTCCATTCTCCTCTGTCTTTCCACAGTCTGTCAGAGCTAGTGGTTCATTCTGTTAGGGGTAGGGCTGACAGGTTCCTTATTTTCCAGTTTTAGGGCTCTGCCATTCCTATCTCTTCTCCTATTCTTTTTAACAATGTGCTTTATTATTTTTTCTGCATTTTTCAATAAGCCCTATTAGTCCTGTTTTTTTAATCTGTGTGGTTTTTGCAAAACACCCTGTGTCTCAGCAGGCGATAGGGTGCTAGGTTACTAAAGTCATCGTCATTATGATTGCAATGTGATACCCTTTCATCCCTTTCAAACTGAAGCCCGTTTAAATCTATTTTGTGCCTGCTGTCTTCTTTCTGACAGAACAACCAACAAACCCAAGTTTTCTAGATTAGTTGCTGATTTTTATAGAGGTTAAAATCTGCTGGCTCAAAGCCTACTGAAGCACATCAATTAATGTAATACCTGGCCAGCTGTTCAGAACTACCTCCCAAGGAATAATTGTTCCTAATCCACCTTTGGGTGATTAACTAGCACCCTGAATCTGGAGGATTTAGAAGACAATTGAGCCTACCAGCAGTAAGTGCAGCTGCTGTTCTTAATCAAACTGGAGTGGATTTTGTTCTAAGTTTAGTGTTGCCCTCTTTTGAATAATTGTATATGAAGATTAAACAAAACATGTTTTTAAATGTCAGCTCAAAAATGCAGAGCAGGTTGTTGTTGTTCACTGGTTTTTATTCCACCTGTCCTTCCAGGAGCTCAAGGCAGCTTATATGGAGTCAGTGTAGTGTAGCATTTACAGTGTCAGACTAGGATCTAGGAGACTCAGGCATGAATTCCCACTCTGCTATGGAAGCCTGTTGGGTGGCGTCTGGCCAGTCACTCACTTTGCCTACCTTACCTCACAAGGTTGGTGTTGTGAAGATAAAATGGAGGAAAGGAGAATGATTTATGCTGCTTTTTGCTTTCTCCCTCTTTGGGAGAAAGGTAAGCTATAAATATCTCACTAAATAAATAGTGCCCTTTCACATCTTATTCTCACAAAAATCCTGTTAGGTAGGCTAGAGAGAGTAGGCTTGTCACTCATCTGGGGATGGTGGTGGGAGACCTGTTCTCACTCAGTGGAGTGGCAGGGGGGAAATGGAGGGGAAGAACACCACCTGGAAGTCTCTTCCTATTTCAGAACAGGAAGTGATATCACAACACTCAAATTCCTACAGTGTTATGATATCACTTCCTATTTCAAAACTGAAAGTGATATCACAACACTGTGTTATGACATCACTTCCTATTTCAAAACAGGAAGTGATGTCACAACACTCAAATTCCTACAGTGTTATGATATCACTTCCTATTTCAAAACAGAAAGTGGTTTCCAAGAACTCCCCCCCACCCCCCTGCTTCTGGCATTTCTAAGAGAGAATGATCTGCCAAACGTTACCCCACTAAGCTTCATGGGTTTCCCCAATCCTAGGCCCACACTATAACCTCTGTTATCATGTCCAGGTGGAGCCTGGAGACCTCCTAGAATCACAACCTTGCCCTCCTTAGACTCCACTCCCAAAATCTCCAGGAATTTCCCAACCCAGAGCTGGCAACTAGGGTTACCAGGTCCCTCTTTGCCACCGGCGGGAGGTTTTTTGGGTGGAGCCTGAGGAGGGCAGGGTTTGGGGAGGGGAGGGACTTCAATCCCATAGGCTTCAATGGCCAAAGTTGCCATTTTCTCCAGGTGAACTGATCTCTATCGGCTGGGGATCAGTTGTAATTGCAGGAGATCTCCAGCTAGTACCTGCAGGTTTGCAACCCTACTGGCAACCCTATGAAGCTCTGCTTTATTATCGTCTGTTGCCATCTCCCCTGCCACGTGTAAGAATATTTGACACTGCTTCCTATTTCTTGAAACTGATTTTGCCCTTTATGAGGTTGCTAAGAGGCTAAAGGGGGAAGTGGTCACAGTGGCTGTTGTCCCAAAACTGTCAGAGTCAAGCTATGAAGAGAGACAGGGCTCACACATTTCATGCTGGCTCAGTGTTCTTGCTCACCGTTTATCAATCAGGTCCATGCCACACACGTCCTTCCTGCCTTTTAAATATTGCTTTTATGTTAACCCATTTTTCCTTTTATTCCCATAAAGTGGCTGAAAAATTGTTCCATAAATAAGGGTCATATTCTAACACAAGTCAAAAATCAAAATTCTACAGCCAGAAAAGCCAGCTTTTAAAAGGCTCCCATTGGAACAATAAACAATTGTTCAGAAAGATGCTTTGGTAAAGGGATGTAGGGGCTGTGGGCTATACTACTCTGTATAGTACATATTGGTAATTGACATAACTATGCCCCTGCTATGTATTTTCTGCATTGTTTAACAGGACATGTTTAAATGCTTACGCTTTGTTTCAGCTTTGCCCTCCCCATGCACTGCTCCCCAAACCTCATGGAATTTCCCTGACCAGAGTTGGCAACCCTAAGCTTGGTACAATCACAAAACATTGGGAGATTCCAAGACTTCTATCCTAGAGGCAGCTCCCTTCAAATGGGTGCACCCTGCAGACTAGGGTTGCCAGCACCAGGTTGGGAAATACCTGGAGATTTTGGGGGTGGAGCCTAATGAGGGTGGGGTTTAGGGAGGGGAGGGGCTTCAATGCCATAGAGTCCACTTTCTAAAGAGGCCATTTGCTCCAGGGGAACTGATCCCTGTCACCTGGAGATCAGTTGTAATAGCGGGAGATCTCCAGCTACCACCTGGAGGTTGGCAACCCTACTGCAGACAGAAAGCTGATGGTTCCTCAATTCTTCCGAAGCACCTTTTACTCCAGTGATGGGGAGGAAAGCCAGAAATGGCTCTTTGCTTTGTTAAGGAGATGGTCTGGGGAAGAAATAAGTGGAAATAATGAAAGAAGGGGAACTATGTTGGGATCACTACCCTAATATGTCAAAGTGAACATCCAGCCTCCTTGTCCATTTGCAGCATCTATCTTAGAACTTTGTTGGGATGATTAATTTTGCTTAGCTGGTTTTCATGTGTGTTTTTCATAATGGCTCCTGCAGAAGGGTCTGGACATGGATAGGAGCCACCCCTTCAAGTATTTCTCCTGAAAAGGGCAGAACTGGAAGATGAGCACTTGGCAAGTTGGATACGGGTAGCCCAATCCTGAAGTGGGGGGCAGAGATTTCTTGGCTGCCACAGTGGAAATAAAACCATTTAAAATGTAAAACGGGTAAAATGCCCCCATAGAAAACAGAGAGGCTAGACCACCAAAAAAAGGTGGTGTAGCAACACTGCAACTCGAGGGGGCATTCCTGAGGCAAAAGGGGTTAGGATGCTGCCAAAAGGCAGCTCCGCCCCCTGGAATGCCCCTCCCCATGTCGGCACTTTCTGGCTGCTTGGCAATAGTCAAGAGCCATCGCCGGTGGAGCCCCGCAGAATGGCATGACTTACTGGCATCAGCATGTGTGCCACCTGGGATGGTGTAAGTGCCCATTATCCTGGGATAAATGGGCACTTACATTGGCACTGGGTCATGCCAGCTCCTATGCCGATTCACCCTTCCCTTTCAGGATTGCGCTCTTAGTCAAGAAAAATGCATTTGCCTTGGACACCAGCTTGCTTCAGTAACAGAGAGTTCATGATCTGTAGTGCATACATCCTCTGGACACTGGTGCACACCCAGTTTGACCATCCATATAGTGTCCTTCTTTAGAAATAGTCTTGGCATCTGAATATACAGAGAGACTGGCACAGCAGGCCTTATGGTTTGGTAGAAATGTATTTGATGTGAAAAAGTGCAAATTGGTTTTTATATGCTGACTTTCTCTCCCACTTAAGGAAGAATCAAACCAGCTTACAATCACCTTCCCTTCCCCTCCCCACAACAGACACCCTGTGAGGTAAGTGGGACTGAGAGAGTTCAGAGAGAACTGTGACTAGCCCAAGGTCACCCAGCAGGCTTCATGTGTAGCAGTAGGGAAACAAACCCGGTTCACCAAATTAGAGTCCGCTAGGGCTGTTGAAAAAAAAATTCGGTATAGTTCGGATTCGGCCTGCTTTGGGTCCGTGCAATTCGGCGCGAATTCAAAGTTCGGGAAAAAAATTTGGCGGAATAAAGCCATTAAAAACACAACCGCTCCTTTCCACGGCTCCAGGGGGGTCATTTTTGGGGCTAGAGGTCCCAAACTTTCAGCGGAGCTTCAAAGGACCCTTCTTGCAAGACCCCCCAAGTTTTCTAAAGATTGGGTCAGGGGGGCTGAGATATGGGCCCCGAAAGGGGTCCCCCCACCCTTAATGTGCATCTCTGAACAGAGCTTGCCGCCCACGCACAAAGCTCCCAGCCCCGACAAACAGCTGAGAGCAAGGGCAAGGCAGGTGCTAAGAAGTTTGCAAAGTAACACAACTGCAAAGCAACACCCACAACTGCAAAGCAACACCTTTGCAACCATGCAAAGCAACACCTGACACCTGGGAGTTTGCAAACCATGGAAAGGGACAGAGGCAGCTAGCTATGCATAATGAGCAGGAGGGGGTGGAATTTCCCCTTTTGCATCGGACCTGGGACCAGGAAAATGCATTCTTTAAGTAACCATTTGAAAACCAGTTTTGAGCAAGCATCAAAATAGACCTAACCGCTCTTATGAATGAGGGAAAACCTGAGGACACACAACTGAAGCCCCCCCTCAAACCAGGGAGAGAGAGACTCGAGGGGGCACACACACCCCAGGCAGAATGGGCGAAAGCCCCCTTTGGCTTCCCCCCCCACAGAAACTGCTCCCTCCCCACACACACACAGACTCTGCTTCCCCCCCCCACACACACACACAGGAGAAAAATTATAGATTAAAGCCCCCAAAGGGGTCTTACTGTGGCTGTCTTCTGTTCCATCAGGAGGGGCTGGGAGGAGGACTGGGTAATCCAATATGATTCCATTTAAGCACGGAAGGTTTTGCCACTCTGGAGATGCGTACAGTATCGGGTGATCCATTCATCCCAATAGGGAAAAGGGGAAAGCCCATATCTCGGGACCCCCTGACCCAATCTTTACAAACCTTGGGGGATCTCTTACGAAGGCTCGTCTGAAGCTATGCTGAAAGTTTGGGGGCTGCACCCCCAAAAAAGCACCCCCTGCAGCCACGGAAATGGAAAAGGGGAGAGGGAAAAGGGGTGGTGCCCATATCTCGGGACCCCCTGACCCAATGTTTACAAAAGTTGGGGGGTCTCTTAAGAAGGCTCGTCTGAAGCTCTGCTGAAAGTTTGGGGTCTCTACCCCCCAAAATGTGCCCCCTGCAGCCACGGAAAGGAGCGAATGTGCACAAGCACCGCCCCCCACACACACACGAGGATTTCTGTCACTCTCTCTCTCTCTCCCCGGCCCGGCCGCGCAGCAGCTGATTCCTCCAGTACTCAATCCTGACTGATTGGCCAGAAGAAGACCCAGCTTCGCCACCGATTGGCTGGGGGAGGAGAATGCTGCTTACTGACGGTTATGCTGCTTACTGATGCCCCGAATTTGCTGAATTTATTCGTGAACTCCCGAACTCGCTGAATTCGGCTCCCCCGGTTTCCCGCCATTTTTGAGTTCGGTTCATCCCGAACTAAAAACCGTCGAATCAGGGGAAATTCGGCTGTTTTTCGGTTCGGGCCGAACCGAATCGACAGCCCTAGAGTCTGCCACTCATATGGAGGAGTGGGGAATCAAACCCAGTTCTCCAGTTTAAAGTCTACTGCTCCTAACCACTGCTCTTAACCACTACACCATACTGGATATTTCTCTGTTCTAGACCCAAGTACATTTACGCACTTGGCCTTCCAGACAGAGGCCTTTATGCCACAGATTCTCCACTTGAAAAGTATACATTACCAATAAGGGGCTCTATGAACTTGTTTTAAAAACACAAATATGGTGGCAGCAGGGATATTGCAGTATTCTGGACTGATCTACCTCATACCTTATTTTGGGTTGTGTTTAATTTTAACATTTATAGCGATGCTTTATTTTCTATATGTTGCTATATCCAGATGCTTAACTTTTTTTTTTACAGGTGAATATTTATGAAGGTGATATTTTTAGAGAATTTTTTTGTACCAATGTCAATTTATATGTTTGTGGAGGTGTTTTTCCTCTCTCAGCTCTACTTGCTGGAGAGGATCAGGTCAGATTGAGAGCCAATCTTGAGTAGTAGTTAGAGTTTTGGACTAGGATCTGGGAGGCTCAGGTGTAAATCCCCACTCTACCATGAAACTTGCTGGGTGACCTGGGGCCAGCCACTCTCTCTCACCCTAACCTACCCCAGAAGGCTGTTGTGAGGATAAAACAGAGGAAGGGAGAATAGGCTATGTCATGCTGAACACCTTAGGAAAAGGGTGGGAAAAATGTATTAAATACACAAAAACCTTTCCAGCCCTCTTAGAGCAAACACTACATCAGCAGAAAGAAACACAGCAACAACCTTCCACTTACAGAACTTCACAATGGGGAAACACTAGGCAGAGCTGGAGGCAGAAGTGGGATACTATGCTCTCACATGGGTTGGTAGTGCCCCCTCATGGAGGTTTACAAATTCTAGATTTGCAGAACAATATGAAGTCTTAAAAAATGGGAGGTTTACCACCCCCCACAGAAGCTTTCTGTTGTTCGTCTCCATCATCAACCAAAAGGGAGACTGCAACCAAGAAATCAGAAGGAGAATGAGACTGGGAAGGGCAGCCATGAAGGAGCTAGAAAAGATGCTTAAATATAAGGATGTGTCACTGGCAACCTAGAACAAGTTAATTCATGCTATAGTGCTACCTATTACTATGTATGGGCATGAAAGCTGGACAATAAAGAAAGCTGACAGGAAGAAAGTAGGTTCCTTTGAAATATGGTGTTTGAAGAGAGTGTTACAGATACCATGGACCAACAAAAAACAAACAAATGGGGTTTAGATCAAATCAAGCCTGAACTGTCCCTAAAAGCTAAAATGACTAAACTGAGGCTATTGTACTTTGGTCACATTATGAAAAGATAAGAGTCACTGGAAAAACCGATAATGCTAGGACAAGTTGAAGGCAATAGGAAAAGAGGAAAACCCAACAAGAGATGGATTGACTATAAAGGAAGCCACGGACCTCAGTTTGCAAGACCTGAGCAAGTCTGTTAACGATAGGATGTTTTAGAGAACATTGATTCATAGGGTCACCATGAGTCTGAAGCAACTTGATGGCACTTAATACACACACAGTGCATGTAGCTTTAAGAAATGAATGCCTTCAGTGGCCATTGCTAGGCAATCACAACAGTACTACCCGGCTTCAATCCTTGGTTTCTGTCAGTAAAAGGCAGGGGAGGGGCATAGCCTCTACCAAGAGGGGTAATGGAGTGGAGAAGGGAGGAGCTGAACCCAGCAGCTGTAGGCTCCTCCTGGTTCCTAGCTGGAGATAGAATTTAGGCCTTCAGGTCCCTCAAACCTGGATAGGAGAGGGGGTTGTGCTCACCAAGCTCTTCCTCCTGACAGGGTGCTCTCTACTTGTTTCTTCTGGTGTTCCTTTCCCCTCACTCCCCAAGGGCACCCACCTCCTTCTTGGCCCGAGGCAGAGAAGGTTTAAATAGGACCCTCACCGCTTTTACATGCTCCACCCCCTGTTGCTTGGACCAATCAGCACTGAGAGGCTTTCTCCACCTCCCTCCAGCTGGGACACTGCCCCATCATCCCCTCCCAGCCAATTGGCTCTCTGGCTGATTCTCTACCTGTTAGCTTGGTTGGGCTCTTATTGTGCCTTGCCTGAGCATTCATGCTGACCAGCTGGGCTGCAGAGGCGTGATTGACACAACTGCGCTCTCTAGCAAGACCTGCTAATCCATGGGAAAGGCACCAGGCTCTGGCTGGCTTGCTATGTTCCTGCTGCTCTAGGATAGCCCATTGGACCCCCAGGGGTGGATCACTACTGGGGCCTCACCATGGTAAGTGGGGGCATCAACTGGGATATGGCACCCTGACATTAACTTGTGAATTTTGATATCAGATAAATTTAATGAATTTCATCATTTACTGATGTAGGTCCCTTCTTGTCCGAAATACCCTGATCATGCTTTCCCAATATTGTTTAAGTGGCAGTTCCCATTTATTTAATTATGATATTTATATTCCATCATTTCTATGAAATATATATTATGCAAAATGCTAAAATATGAAACATATAGATGCTATAAAATGAAATAACAATAATAAAAGTATCAGAAGGCCACATCCTGATCATATCAAATAATGAAGTAGCAGCGGCATTAAACTGCAATGCTTTACAAAATAACAAAACTCTAGCCATGCAGTCCCATGCAGAGGGTCTCATGCAAGGCCTAAGAGCACACTGTAAAAGCAGTGGGTGTCAAAACAGGATCATGAAATCCATCCAACCCAAATACTTTCCTCAATAAAATAAGTTTTTATTTTTTATTATCCTTGGCCAACGTGCAGGCATAGAGTATTTGGATAGAGTTTGTAAATGTGGATCTGGTCAATGTTGGGGGAATCTCCCCCCCCCTTTTGGTCCGGTGTATTTGGAAATTCCCGGCCTGCTTACTCAACAAAGCGATGACCAGAGAATGTGATAGGAAAGACAGACCTTTTACATGCAAGACACTCTTAAACAAAACACCATGACGTATAACAGTGAACCATCCAGTTTATTAAACTTACAAGAGAAATATAAGGCAAAGAAAGAAGCAAATACTTGACTGAATATAAGACAGAAATTAACATACCCACACATGCAAGTTGACGTACAGACAAACAGTTACAGAGGCCTCTGGGTCACTTCCAAAGAAAGAGACAGAGATGGCAACCACTTAATGGGTCTGTGGTCTCTCCGTGGAAGGACGACGGGCTGGCATCTTGCAGGCTCTTTTATAGACCAAACCAAGAGAGAGAGTCTCAGAACGGCCCTGTAGAGGAGACCCGGTCTGGCCTCCGTCAGGCCGGTTCCTCTTTAGGTCAAACGTTGCCAAATGTTTTGCAAGTATCATTCGTATTGGTACTGGGGAACTGTGCAAGGCTATCTGTTGGAGAAGCCGGTTTCACAGACAGAACAGGGAGAGAATTTCCCCCCACCCCTTCCCCATCAGGCTCAACATTTGCATGTGTAAGGGAGGAATTTACAGCAGCTGCTGCTGAAGGAGCAGACTTGGCTGTCAGCATCTGAAAAGCATCTCTCCCCCCCACCTCCTTTTCCCGTTCTATTTGCAAAGCCCCCCAATAGTTTTGTCATTCACCTCACAAATGAAAGTCATATCGGACCAGCAAGGTTGACGCAAACCAATAAGCGCCATTCGCACAGGTCCCAAGCCTCTAGTCGGCACCTCCGGCGTAGACCCTGGCAGCTGTCTTCTGGCTGTCTCTCCTCCTTCCACGGTGACCTCGGCCTCCCAATCCTCAAAGGCAGATTGGGGTGCAGTGCTCACAAGATGCACCCTTGGGGCCAAAGTTGGGGGGATGGTCTTTCCCCTTTCCCTCTCCTTCCACGCATGGCATTCGCTTCTCTCCAGGCTTGATTTCCTTGGCACACCTCATTTCCTCTCCCAGCTGTCCTCTTTCACAATTCGGGGTTGGGTTACAGGGGAGTTCGTTTGCAAAGTCTTTCTCTCCCCCCCCCCCGCTCCCTCTCACCGATGTAGTCTGCTGGGTTGCAGTGAGTCACCTTGGGCCTTCATGGCTGACCCCACTCTCTTTCCAAATTCCGTCTCATCCACTGCAATCTCTCTTCCTCCTGCATCCTTTCGCACAAGAGTTCCTCCATCAGCATATCTGGGCGCTGCTTGCTGGCCAGTGGGTCAGGGCTTCCAGCCCTTGAGGTATCAGGGGAGAGGGGGAGGGTGCTGAGCAAAGTTTGTCACCAATGTTGTTATCGGCATTCAAACGCAGCCGCCCCTCCTTCCAGCGGCTTGCCCACTCCTCCTTCGGGAGAGTCCAAATGGTGGGCTCGGCTACTGTGCGTAGAACTCCGTCCCATTCATCATCTTGAGGTCTTTGGGAACGCCTGTCCCCTTCCTCCAAAAGGCCAGTATGGTCAATTGTTTCCAGACTGCTTTCCTCTCGCCTCTCAGAGAACAGTCTGCTTGTTGCCATAGCCAAATCCTAACTCAAACTTCCAAAACACAAGACTCGCTATTTGCTCCATGCTGCAATCTCAGCACAAACAGTGTCAAGTAACCTTTTAGGGTCCCAGTCCAGATGGCACCACTATGCCACCATGTAGAGGAGACCTGGTCTGGCTTCCGTCAGGCCGGTCCCTCTTTAGGTCAAACGTTGCCAAATGTTTTCCTCAGAAAACCAAAATCACCTACTGAGCTCCAGGATTCCCACTAGGGCACAGTATAGGTAGGCTACCACCAGCTCTCAATTCCAAAAGGCTAGCTTTTCCAGGGAGGAGCTGAGAGCGGCTCTTCCCCAGCTAGTTTCCAAAAGTCAGAAAGAAAGTGCCGTCCTTGCAGAGCGGAAACTCTGTTTTCACAAAGAACGCACAAATGGTAGGTGGATTATCAAAACCCCCCAAAAGGAAGGCACTATGGATGTTAGGCCTGAGACCCCAGAAAGATTAGCAAGACTCACCAATTAAAGGCTAACACGTTTATTAAAAGAATAGTGCTTGGTTACAGGATTCGTGGAACAGTTAGCACAAAATAAGAAAGCTTTTTCATATTACTAGCTACACATTTAGATCAGGCAGATTGGCATGGCTTTTCAAAAGACAAAAGCATAGTTTCAAAGACTTTACCAGGAGGCTGAAGTTGGTTCCTTATTCCCAGTTCGTTCCCTATATAGGGAACGAACTGGGAATAAGGAACCAACTTCAGCTTCCTGACTTTACCAGAGTTTCCAGATTAAGGGTTGCTCCTAACACGCAGAGTGTCAGTCCCGCATGGCTTTCCTGAAAGGAATCAAAGAGGTGATGAAAGCCCGGGACATGGCCAGCATGTCCCCCAAAGGCTCCATGATTTCTGGATCAGAAAGGTTCATTTTTATTCCTTCAAATCCATCAGCTGATGATCAGTCAACCAATGCAATTGGTAGGAAATCAATCAATCAATAAATGATTATTCATGTCATCTCCAGCCCTTTGAAGCCAGGATGATTTTGCATTTCTGCAGTTAATGCAAAACACCTGGATGTTCTCAGGCCTTGGAGGTTACAAGTCCTTGTCAGATTTATCACCTTGGAAACTGATAGGCCTTTATGGCCCACAATTGGGGAGGTAGAATCTGCATAGGAGGTGCTGAGATTAAGCCTCTTCCTACGTTCCCGCAGTCTTCAAACAGAAAGTAACTTTTCACAGAAATACATTTGCAAGAGGGCTGGCGTTTGTCCTTAGCCCTCAAATAATTGATATTAAATCCTAGTAGGCCCCACAGCCTGAACCAAGGTTTCATAGCAAAAGGAAACGCAGAGTGCTTTTCCTTTACAGGCTCCTCCTTACAAGTTTTCCCGGAGATGAGCTCTCCATAAATTGGGACTTTATCTTACTTGGGAAGTTCCTGTTCCCAAATAGTTACTTTAGTTGAAAGAGAGTCCCTGGTGATTGTCCGTCTGTGAAGTTTGTGTTCTTTAACACCCCCCCCCCCCAATCTAGTGGCTAAATTGTTGCCGGCACCTAGTGTGCCTTCGGGTAACTAACTCCTAGTCATGTAATTTCCTTTAAGATCAGAGGCCTCAGTTTTTGAAGCTGGAGTCAGCAAAGGGCTTCAGGTGATTTCAAAGCTTCAGGTTAGAATGGATGGTTCTTCTTAAACCAAATTCTATTCTTTAATACTAAAATTCTTACCACAGTCAACTTGAGTAATTACAACATATTTTATTGGAATGGGAAATCTGGTCTGATCTGAGAGAAAGGTAATTGTTCTTCCTCTTAACAGGTTATGTGAATTTATCATCTCAAAAATTTGTCCAGTTTTTCCTTGTAGATGAGGATCAGAAAACTACCTTAGTTGCTAAATGCTTAGCTGCAGTGATTGCCTGTCAGAGGATTGGATCTTGATCTGTTCAAGACCTTTGAGTCAAAAGTAAGAAAGACAGAAAGACAGGATGTCTGAAGATCAGGATGGATGGGAACAGACAAGTCTCCAGAGCAAGAGCACTTCATACTTTGGGCTCAATGGCTTAGAAAGTCCTACATCACCAGATTCCCTAACTCATATCTGCTGATACGGGCAGATAGAGAAGGACCTCAGCAACAGATCTGGGGTAGGCATATATGAGCCAAGGGAGTGCTTCATATACCTTGGCCCTAAGCCATTTCCAGTGCAATCAACACTTCAGTCTAAGCCTACTGAGTGAAATGAGTTGAAACTAGAGTAAGGGCCCATTCCTGAAAAATGGGCCCAAAGCCCTTAGGAGGCTGACTACGGCCTCCACTGGCACAGGAGCCCACACCACCGGCACCCAGAAGGTGCACGCCGGCGTTAGTGGCCCTAGCGCCGGTGTGCAGGGCCGGGCGCTGCTCCCCGACCACCTCCTCCTGCTGCTGGCTGCCGGCACAGGCCGTGACGGCAAGCCGGGAGGCATTCCGGCACCCCGGGAGGTATTCTCAGGGCATTCCGGCGCCCCGGGAGGCATTCCCAAAGCATAACGGCGCCAGCCGCAGGGTGGGGCCGATGTTAGTCAGCCTCCTGAGCACTTTCGGCTCAGGAACGCCCTTTTTATTTTTGTTAAGATGCGCCTGCTTTTAGCTGGTGTATCTCCCGTGCAACCCTGTGAGGGTTGCACGGGTTTTTGGTGCCGGAGAGAGGTTTTGGCAGTGCCGAAACCTCTTTAGGAGGCAACACCGCTAGTTTGCCTCCTATGCCTGGCGCGGGCATTCCTTTCAGGAATGCACTGTAAGAGTGCACTGGAGTAGGGCTGTGGCTCAGCAGCACAGTATTTGCTTTGCATGTGGCAGGTGATGTGAAACACCTGAGACCCTGGAGAGACAATGTCTATCAGAGTAGATAGTACTGACCTTGATAAACCCATGGTCCAGCTCACCATAAGGCAGCTTCATCTTTCCTGCGCATAGGATTGCAATGTTTGGCTTTAACAGTGTGTGTCTGAGACTTTGGACATGTGCAATACTTGTCTGGGATCGTTTACTTTGTCTCCCTTCACTATTGTTTCTCAGCCACACTCATTCATTCAGTGCGATAACGGCATTTCATTTTTGTCCTTTCCACTCTCTTGAAGATGGAATATGTTGGGAATATTTTAGACAAATCAGACAAAAGTTGCTGGTAATTTCCATTATCGTGCAAAGACGGTGCTGCAGCGCAGTTCGTTACGGCCCACAAAGATTACTTCGGCAAATGTCAACGTTATGCTTTTATTTTCAAATGGATTCTAGGGGGGCTTATGGGTGGGAACTTTCTTAATACCATCACTATTAAATATCACAACAAATCAAACCTAGCCGGCCTGAAGAACATGTTAGAGAAGATGAATAGACCTCATCAACACAGGCAACATTTTGTTCCATTTTCAGGTTTTACAAGGTTACAGCAACAATCATGTGATAAAGGAAGAATAATGATAACAGGGATACAAAATAGCTTGAGACTAGGGTGATGGGAAACTGCAAAGAAGGACTGAAAGAAGTTTTTATAATCAGAAGACTTCATAATCAGATTTTATAATCTGTAAATTTAGTAAACAAAGGACAATGAAGGGGTGATAGGTAAATGTTCATGAATGACAAAACCATCTGTTCATCAATTAATTTTCCTCTTGACCCATCCCATTAGGAATAAACAAGGCTTAAATTGAACTCTACAGCAAGAGCCTATGCACTGTTACTTACAGTGCAATCCTAAAGGGAAGGGGTAGAAGGAGCCTACTGACCCCTACACTGTGTATCTCAAAGATACAGTGGTATAAGGTCCATTTATTCCACTGCAGAACCCCAGTGCCTCTGTGCCACACTGGTTCATCTGCAGTGCATGGTGCTGCACTGGCACATATAGGGGAAATTCAGGGGTTGTGACCCTTTTGGTTAAGGACACCCCTTTTTCAGGTGCAAAGTTGTGCTGTCAAAAATGATGGTTCAACCCATAGACTGCCATTTTACGAGTTTTCTCAGCGCGCCCCCCCCCCATACTGCTGTTGCCCTTCCACAAGGATTCTAACTACTTAGGATGACAACTAATGGAGCGACCAATCATTTCCCTCCACTGTGCCGACCAGGAACCCTCCCCAGGGACAGTGGCAGCCTCCCTGGCCCTTGAAAACCCCCAGTAAGGATCCAGCACCTCAGAAGTTAGGGCGCATGGCAGGGGACACTGTCTGGCAGGTCCTTGCAATGTAGACTTAGAGCAAATGGTGAGACATCTCAGTGGTGGGAAAAGCACTCAGAGGGCACTTAGCACTACTGGGTGAGCACTTTGCACAAACACACAACAGGGAGTGCAAGTCCTCACTCTATGGCTGATCTCTCCCAGTTCTGAACCTTTACAGGTACCCCATCTCCTCAGCTAGGACCCAAAGGGGCAGATGCTCACTGACAAGTAAGCAGGGACTGGTACCTGGACCTCCTTTTCCCCTACCTTCTTTTGTGGGTGGGAGCTGATCTGGCAAAGCCACCTCCCTGACCCGATCTCAGCAGCAAGCGGGGCTGGCAGGAGCCCTGCCCCCCATCTCCCCACACTAGGGTTGCCAATACCAACCTCCAGATACTAACTAGAGGTCTCCTGCTATTACAACTGATATCCAGTCGATAGAGGGTGGGCATGAGTCAGAGTGCTGCCCCAAAGAATGCAGGTGTAGGCAAAAAAGCAGCACACACACACAAAATGTCACTGATTTAAAATGATGCCAGATCTCCCCATGATGATTCTGGGCTTATCCAAGTAAGCCAACAAATTTTGAGTATGTGCCAGCAACAGCTACCAGCTGATATGCTGAGTGCTGCCACATGCAGATACAAAATGACTCAAAATGCTGCTTTTTATTGTGAAAAATCATCATTGCAATCATAGCAGGTGCTTGAGAATAACTGGGTAGTGCAAACAAGATAAATTCAGTTTTTTTAAACACCTTATTTAAACAAGTGTACTATACATACCCACACAAACACCTATCCCAAAGAGCAAATGTGATTTAGTGGTTAGAGTCTCAGACTAGGACTGGGATGAACTGGGTTCAAATCCCAATTCATCCAAGAAATAAATGCGTAAGGTTCATTTTTTTGGCCTTTTAGTACTGATATTTTAATGCTCTTTTTATTATTTTTCTTTTTCAGTTTTTTCAGTTTTGTGAACTGCCTCAAGCAGGTCTCTGGAGAAGCAACATAGCAATTCTCTAAATCATAAGAACATAAGAAAGGCCATGCTGGATCAGACCATGGCCTATCAAGTTCAGCAATCTGTTCACTCAGTGAACAAGTATGCATAATGATTAGTAATCAATAATAAATAGATAATGAAACTAGTTGAATACCCATGGGTGAGTCATTCCCTCTCCTAACTTATCAAGTTTATTGTAAAAGTGAAGCAGAAGAAGGAAGAACCATGAATGCTACAGGAAAGGTGGAATAAAATACGACAGTTTATTCAGCTTCGGCCTCAGATGGCATCTAAATTCTACTAATATTTCTGTAGGTCAGCTGACTAGGCTATATGACACTTCTGCAGGTCAGCTCTCTATCTGAATAATCGTACAATCCTAAACAGAATTACACCTTGAAATCAGAGTTACTCTGAAATTGCTGAGTCTTTTTTAGGATTGCCCTGGAAATTACAGTGCCATTCTTTAAATTGGCTACATGGCTTTCCCACAAATATTAAGGAACAGAGCTGCAGCATGTTTAATTTAAGCTCTGTGTTTAATTTTAATTTCTTTAATTAAAAAAACTTCAATTATTTTAATTGTAACGTAATATGCTGTCTATATTTAGTCCATGAGTTAATACATGCACATTGGCAGTGGCCAGTTTCCACCACTCCTGCCTACCCCCTTAGGAAAGAGTATAATTAGAAGCAAAACATAATTTTAAAAAACATATTTTAATCCTACTAGGCTTGCAAGGAAAGGGCAGATAGAGTTTTGATCGGAGAGAAATGAGACAAGGTTGTTTATGTACCATGAATTTTAAGCTATTTTCAAACTTTCCAGTTATGTGAGGACTCTCATTTAAATCATTATAATGTTTCTTATTCTTTTTTTAAAAACACATAACTCTGGATAAAGCTGCAATAAATTGATAGTAGGTTTTGAGACTCTGGGCGGTTGCTTTTTTCTTTTTCAGCAAACATCTTCAATCCCAAAGATAAGTTGCATTTGTTACAGCTGCTGTTAGAAAGGAGAGATGAAGCAGGTGGTCTATTCCTTTAAGGCTGCAATCCTATACAGAGTTAGGCAAGCTAATCTCAATGATTCAAATAGTTTTAGGTATGCCTAGTGCTGTATAGGGTCAGCTACATGGCTCAAAGGAAAGGAGAGAGATTGGAATGGGAGCTGAGAAATAACAGTGTGTATATGTGAATCAATTCCTAGGAAGAGCTAAAGGGGCTTGCAAATAGCCAAACAGGAACTTGCTACACAGTTATATGGGCTTCAAAATGTTCACACTTAGCCAGTCCTGCCTCTAGATCTCCATAGGGCACCCTTAAAGTATGCAGGTTGGCTGCTTTTGGTAAACAAACCCATAATGATCATGGAGCATTTCCAGTTGTCTGGCGATAGTGAACAGTGTATTATCTTAATTGTGGAAAATGGAACTCATCCGTGTCCACTTGATATCCCACTTAGTTCTGGGTGACCATTTTAAATGTTTGGGGCCAAGGTAAATGTGCTCATAAACACACGACAGCTACCAAAATACCAATATAGCATCTAGCTTCTTCTGCCTATTTGGGAGAACTGGCCTTGTGTCATGATGTCATTCCTTGTTTTGCACGGATATGCCACTTCTCTCGCAATCTTCAACTTCCTTGTGTATGTTTTCCCATTGTTGGAAAATCATAGGATATCTTTTGATCCCTACTGTCTAGAGTCTTTTGATGTTGTGCTTGTGTCTGTGGGCATCTCTAGCCAGTGTATTTAAAAAAAAAGTGGTGGGGAAAATCGCACCTTAGTTATCCCTGTCTCCACAACCAAGAGCAGAGGGGTCAAGTGGGGGTGGATGGGCAATTCTAGGAGAAAAACAAAGAAAGGTGTGATCAACTCCTTCCTCACCCACCATGAATCCACGTGTGTCTTATAAGATCATAAGACCAAGTCCAGCAGTCTATTCACAAAGTGGCCAACCAGTTGCCTCTAGGAAGCCCACAAACAAGACCACTGCAGCAGCATTATCCTGCCTGTGTTACAAAGCACCTAATATAATAGGCTTGCTCATCTGATCTTGGAGAGAATAGGTAAGCATCATAACTAGTACCCATTATTACTAGTAGCCATGAACTTGTCCTCTCCCCTCTTAAAGCCTTCCAAGTTGGCAGCCATCACCATATCCTGGGGCAGGGAGTTCCACAATTTAACCATGCATTTTGTAAAGATTTACTTCCTTTTATCTGTTTTGAATCTCTCACCTTCCAGCTTCAGCAGATGACCCCGCGTTCTAGTATTATATGAGAGGGAGAAAAGCTTCTCCCTGCCCACTCTCTCCATACCATGCATAATTTTATAGACCTCTATCACATCTCCTCTTAACTGCCTTCTTTCCAAGCTAAACATCCCTAAGCATTTTAAACGCTCCTCATAGGGCAGTTGCTCTAGTCCCCTGATCATTTTGGTTGCTCTTTTCTGCACCTTCTCAAGCTCTGCAGAATCCTTTTTTAGGTGGGGGGACCAGAACTGTACACAGTATTCCAAATGTGGTCTCACCATAGATTTGTACAAGGGCATTATGACAGCAGCAGTTTTACACAGTCTTGTGTGTAAGCAGGCTAAAACAGTGAATGTTTGTAGACCCAGGTTCAAATCCCTACTGGGCCATGGAGGCTTGCTGGGTGACCTTGGACCAGTCAGCCTAATCTACCTCACAGGGTGATTGTGAGAATAAAATGGAGGAGAAGGGAACAATGTGAGCTGCTTAGGTTCCCTCTGTGGAGCAAGATGGAGGATAAATTAAGTAAATAAATCAGCCGTTATTACTGTCGCTAGGAATTTCTTAGACAGGCACTCAACAGTAGGATTTTATTAAAACACAGCATTTATTTATGACTGATGCCTATGATTTGTGTCTGATTTCATTGTCTGTTTAAACTTTTATCTGCTGAGCAGAGTACTCAGGCTCAGAGAGGAGTATAAGTGAATCAGGTTGTATGAGAATGTTCATGTGCCGAAAGCTGATTGCACCATACACCAGCATGGTGTAATGGTTAAGAGCGGTGGTTTGGAGCGGTGGAGTCTGATCTGGAGAACTGGGTTTGATTCCCCACTCCTCCACATGAGTGGTGGAAGCTAATCTGGTGAACTGGATTTGTTTCCCCGGTCCTACACACAAAGCCAGCTGGGTGACCTAGGGCAAGTCATGTTCTCTCAGCCCCACCTACCTCATAGGGTGTCTGTCGTGGGGGGGGGGGAGGGAGTGTGATTGTAAGCTGGTTTGATTCTCCCTTAAGTGGCAGAGAAGGTCGGCATATGAAAACCAACTCTTCTTCTTCTACCTCATGGTTAGGAAGGAATTAAATGAAACAACCTGCCAGACAGCTACAAATAAGTCAGTGAACGGGCAAACCGATCATTAAAACATTGGTTCCCTTTGTTTTCACCCATAAACAGCATGGCTGCTGAACTGGTGGTGGTTTGAACATCCCTATTTTTAACAACTGGAACAGGTTGTGGCAGATGGTGTGTGTGTGTGTAGTGGCTGGCAGCTGTAAGAAAATGCTCTGTGAGCATGAATGTGGACACACCCAAACTGTATGGATGCAGGCAACCAGTCTACCAAAGGATTAATTCCCAGATTGTCACTGGCAAACGGGATGTCAACCAAACCGGTAGATGATCATGCATCTTGCGTGGAGAACACTGAAAGCCTTTTGCTTCCCTTACATGAAAATGTGGCCATTTTCCAATCATAATTTGTGGCTGCCACCTTTAAAATAACCCTTGAAATGAACGTGTAACAAAAAGGGGGGGAAAGAAAACATAAAACCATTAAAATTTCAATATTAAAAGCTTCTTAGTCTGCCCCCCCCCCCAAATGCCATCTCACCTTGATGTCCTTTTAGTTCTGAGATGATATGCTGAATTCTAATTTGTCTCTGGTAGTTTAGCTAAGCACATCCATCTTTTGGAACCTTATCATTCGGTTCAGCTACATTTCATTTTTAATCTTTCTCTAACTTCAAACAGTTTTTCCTTTTTCGGATACCTAATTAGACTGCCTGCTTTAGATAATCATGCGAGGTGTTCATGCATATGTTACATCCCCAAGTGCAAAACCGAACTGCTCTTTTCCCCTGAAAGGATCCGTGGTGGGGGACTGTGGCCATTCATCTGTAGCAAACACATATTTGGAAACATCTGCAGAAATTTCAGCAGACCTGGGGAGCACACCTGACCCAGGAACAAATGCGTTGGAAAAGATAAATATTGTCAGCTAGCAAAATGCCTATCATTTCAGCCCCCCTATTCGATTCTTTTCAGTGAAGGCTGTGCCATCCATTGCCAGGGATCTGAGGAGGCTTTGGCCATTTATGCAGGGCTGTTTCCCTCGTGGTCACCCCACCAACTGCTCTGGTGCTTTGTTTTGATTATGCATGCCTTTCAACACTTGAAGCGGCCTTATACTGAACCAGACCCTTGGTCTATCAAAGTCAGTATTGTCTACTCAGACTGGCAGCAGCTCTCCAGGGTCTCAGGCAGAGGTCTTTCCCATCACCTACTCGTCTAGACCATTTAACTGGAGATGCCGTGGACTGAACTTGGGACCTTCTGCATGCCAAGCAGATGCTCTGCCACTGAGCCACAGCCCCTCCCTCTTTCTTGACCATCAGAGGTCGCCTCGCTCTCTCCACATGTTTCCGCGCGTTTTGCCTGTGTATTCTGGATGCTGTTTTAGCAAGAATCCAGAAAATGCAGGCAAAACATGCGGAAATGTGCAGGGAGAGCAAGGTGACCTCTGACGGTTGGGAAAGGCATGCATAATCAAAACAAAGCACCAGAGCAGTCGGCAGGGGTGACCACGGGGAAACAGGCCAGCATAAATGACCTTTGCCTTCATCAAAATAGTCTTCTCAAGTACTGTAGATTATTTCCCCCCATAGGAACATACCTAAATGATTTACTTAGAGGCAGGACAACATGCTATAAAATTGGAGATTGGAATTACATAGGGTTCTGGGGTTTGAAGAACCAATGAATCGATTCTTTCAGAATCCTGACCTTTTTTTTTTTTGGAAAACCAGGTTTTTTTGGTGACTTACTCTAATATGTAAGTATGACTCATATATGGTTATATGTTTATTGTTGCTTATGGCATCCTTTGGCAAACCCTGGTCTCTATTTCTCCTCATTGCCATGCAAGGAATAGGGATAATGCTTGAGAACCTATGCAATAAACCTTTTGCGTTATTTCTTAATTGAAAGAGGTGGCCTGAAATCTTCAGTTTAGCAATGTGAGCAAAGCAAGGGACCACAAAAAAAGCTCAATATTTTTCCTTGGTACGCACATAAGGAGTAACACAGTGACAAATCAGCTTGGAGAATAGGACCTTTCCGCCCCCCCCCCCCCGAGTGACAACGAAGGACAATGGGAAATAGTTGGCTAGAGAAATGTGCAAACTCATTGGCCATTTATGCATGGCTGTTTTCTCACAGTCACCCTGATGACTACTTTGGGGCTTTGCTTTGATTATGCTTACATTTTCTGACCGTCAGAGGTCACCTTGCTCTCCCTGCGTTTTTCCATGCATTTTGCCCGCCTTTTTTGGATTTGTGTTTTGCCAGCATCCAGAAAACGCGAGGAAAACATGTGGGGAGAGTGAAGCGACCTCTGACAGTCGGAAAATGCATGCATAATCAAAGCAAAGCCCTGAAGTAGTGGGGTGACTGCAAGGAAACAGCCATGCGTAAATGGCCATAAGGTTTTTAGATAAAGTAAAAAGTAAGCAAGAGGGGATGTATAATCACTTGCTAGTGAGCTGCAAGTTTGTGACTCCTTTTTGACAAACATCATACTGGATTGGTTCTTGTAGTTTATCCGGGCTGTGTAACCGTGGTCTTGGTATTTTCTTTTCTGACGTTTCGCCAGCAGCTGTGGCAGGCATCTTCAGAGGAGTAACACTGAAGGACAGTGAAGAGACATTGTCCTTCAGTGTTACTCCTCTGAAGATGCCTGCCACAGCTGCTGGCGAAACGTCAGGAAAGAAAATACCACGACCACGGTTACACAGCCTGGATAACCTACAAGAACCAATGAACTCTGACCGTGAAAGCCTTCGACAATATCATACTGAATTTCCTGTGCAGTCAGATTTTCTCAATTTCCCCCCTTTTTGTGCCATAGGGGGCAAAAAGGGAAAGCCCAGTGATGACATACTGCTTGTGTAGCCTTTTCCCTCCTTAGGAAATGAATATGCATTACAAAAAGCAAGCATGGGGTTCTGAACTCCATCACAATCCTAATAAGGGGAAATGTCTTTCTGGAAATGTCGTTCAGGTGTCCTACAAGTACCAGAATGTACTAAGGACCTGGATGCTGTTGTGCATGAGGCACATGGTGGTGGGAGCAATATATGGAGAGGTAAAGGAGGGATGAAGGCAGGGATACCTTTTCCTACATCTGTATGGCTGGCAGGCTGGTTGCCTTCACTGTTGCATACTTCTGGAGCAGCTGCTTATAAATTGGAGAGGGGGAGAAAGAAGAAGAGTTGGTTTTTATATGCTGACTTTCTCTACCACTTAAGGCAAAATCAAACCGGCTTACAATCTCCTTCCCTTCCCCACAACAGACACCCTGTGAGGTAGGTGAGGCTGAGAGAACTGTGACTAGCCCAAGGTCACCCAGCTGGCTTCATGTGTAGGAGTGGGGAAACAAATCCAGTTCATCAGATTAGCCTCTGCAGCTCATGTGAAGGAGTGGGGAAATCAAACCTAGTTCTCCAGATCAGAGTCCACCGGTCCAAACAACCACTCTTAACCACTACACCACTCTGGAGCAGCAGAGGATCTTGTATTATTCTCAGTTTTTAGGGTGCTGTAATACTCACTCCAATTTGACGGTGACCATGGCAAATTCTACAGTCGACAAATATGTTTTATTGAATCGTGCCACACAGACCTAAGCGGAATCCTCAGAATTTCAAAACTCATTTGCATTTTGACACGGAACAGCTATCATTGCCATCACACAGCAATGAGATGCTCTAGCATTCGATGCACATTTGCTCCACGTCAGCAGTTGGTACCCACAGTGAGGAAATTGATATTATGGATATGGTAAGTGGTAAGCTGCAGTACTGCAGTCCACACTCTGCTCACAACCTGAGTTCGATCCCAACGGAAGTCGGTTTCAGGTAGCCGGCTCGAGGTTGACTCAGCCTTCCATCCTTCCGAGGTCGGTAAAATGAGTACCCAGCTTGCTGGGGGGAAAGGGAAGATGACTGGGGAAGGCACTGGCAAACCACCCCGCAAAAAACAAAGTCTGCCTAGAAAACGTTGGGATGTGACGTCACCCCATGGGTCAGGAATGACCTGGTGCTTGCACAGGGGACCTTTACCTTTACCTTTAAATACTATTAAACGGGCGCAGTTGGATAGCTTTGCATTTATGGAAAAGACAACAATTTTTCAAGATCATTAATTTCATTTTATTTTTTGAATTAAGCAGAATAATGAAAAAACTGCACTGTTTGGTGAAGGACTAGAATAGATGGGAAGGAAAGTTTGGATTATTTGTGAATATTCGACATCGTGCTGTATTTGGGCTGTATTGTGTTCACAGCCCTCTTTTATCGATGGCATTAACGTTATAATCTAGACCGAATATCAGCTTGTACATTTCTGCCCCATCAGCGCTTCTGTTTCTGTGTGGTATTTGAAAGTGTTTGTCCGCCAGACCTAGAACTCTCTGAGCGGCACCTTTTGTTATTTGGTATGAATAATATATGCTGCCTGCAAGTGCCCCATTAGTATGGAAGCACAGAAATACTTTTAAAAAGAGGTAAACGGCCAGCGAGAATTTTCAGAGCTGATAGAGAAGGCAGCCCACTGATTTATTTGCGGAGTTCCTATAGTAAGGAAAGCGACATGACAATTTCGTGGGTGCAGAGTGAGGCAAATGGTATGTCAAAGGGAATGTAAATTTCCAGTAACAATGCAATGTGTACAGACATAAATAGGAGAGGCGAAGGCAGAATGTAATGTTGAGAAGCCAGGATCTGCAGCGTTAGCATTTGGGCAAAACATCCTTTATTTTTCACCCTACAGTGAGCCTGGTAAACTAGGAAGGCCGCGGCCTCTTTGGGCTAAGACCTATGCAGCTAGCAATCAGGGATGCTGGCTGCCAACAAAAGATGGAGAGTATGGGTGATTGGTAAAAATGATGGGGGGGAAAGGTCAGATTTTGTTCCGTTTTCCCAAACAGCTTTTAAAGGGTGAGGTTATATGTACAGGCAATCATTTCTCTGAAACAATGTGAGCAACTTCCTCCTTACTGCTGCCATGGTATTAGTGCTGATCCAGCATCAGTCGCTTGCCAACTGTATAAATCTAAAAGAGAAGGGAGGGGCTCTGTACATGGAATATGTGGAGATGTAAAAAGGTGTACATTCATCACACTATCCTCCCCCGGTGCATTCAAGTAGACAATACTGACTTTGATGGACCAAGGGTCTGATTCAGTATAAGGCTGCTTCATGTGTTCAAGTCAATGCAGTACCGAAACGGTCTATTCAATTTCACACATAATATGTATCACAAATTCTGGGCCGCTCCATATTAAACTGAATTTTAAACAGTCGGATTACTATAAAGTGATGAATAGCACCAGTAGACTTAGGATTTAAAACCTTCTACAAACATGCCCCCACCCCCAAGCCTTGTATGTCATAGTTATTAGAACAAATAGCATAGAAACATTTTGGTAATCAAGTGGTCTATCTTAAGAGACCTTGACATCAGTAGTGGTTTTTATTTGTGTCCATCACCAGGCAAACATAGGAGAAGTGGTCTACAGGTTATTTATTTAGAGAAGAATAGAGTGATCTTTGTGAAAACCTTCTGCAATAGTGGGAAGAGAGGTTGGAAATGGTACAAACATGATGACAAAACCATTTACATTAATTCCACACCACTGCTTTGCAGTAGCTCATCTGAATAGGTTAAAAAAAATTCTCCTTGGATCTGAGCCTGTTTCAGTTTAATTTTTCTCTCCTGTGGCCATGTTTTTGTAGAATGGCAGGAAAGACTGAGCTGGGACTTTTTCTACCCTGACAGATTAACTTATACCAAATGTTTAGGGTTGCCAACCTCCAGGTACTAGCTGGAGACCTCCTGCCATTACAATTGATCTCCAGGCGATATAAATCAATTCACCTGTAGAAAATGGCTACTTTGGCAATTGGACTCCATTGAAGTCCATCCCCTCCCCAAACCCTGCTCTCCTCAGGCCCCAACCCCCAAAAACCTCCCACTGGTGGCAAAGAGGGACCTGGCAACCCTACAAATGTTCCACCTGGCAACTGTGTTACCATGGAGGGGCAGAGAGCGGCTGAAGTGAGTTGCTTGCGTGTTTCGGGCAGGTTGATGTTCTCTGGAAATTGGGTGGGTCAAGCTGAAATGTGAAACTTCAGCAAAGCTTGGCTATGAGGAAGATCTAAGAAAGAAAGGGATGCTGCTTTTCTCTTATAGTGGCTTGGTTTTAATCATGACCACAGTATGTTAAGAAGGAAAATGCTGCACTTATGCCTTCTGGAAAAATACACATTTGGGGTCTTGGGAGACCACAGTATTCCTCTTTATATGTGTGTGTAGGCATTATCATATCTTTGCAAGAAAAAAAGGAAATAAACATGGGAATGACTCTAGATAACAATCTCCAATTTGATTAAGACCCACTGTTATGAAATAATAAACTATCGAACCACAACTCTACAGTTTCACAACCTTTTAAGATTGATTTTAGCCTCAGGCGAAAAGTGACTTCAGTGCAGTTTAACAAGATTAAAGTTGATGATTGAGTGAAAACATTGTGAATAGCCGGCCATATCTAGTCCCCCAAACAACTTGGCAATGTTCTCAAAAAAGAAACTCCTTGTTCTTTCCCTAACCAAGGCCATTTTCACCTTTACATCTCTATTCCTTTCCTCCTGCAAGTCACTCCATTTATTAAAGTGATTGCAACAAGATTTATTCCCATGTCTTTTAGTGCATCCAAGGACTCAGTTGTATTGCTCCATCCATAAGCTTAGCAGAGGGGTGGGGGGAAAGGTTAACATTTTCACTTGACTTCAGGGCAATCTGACGGATTTAACCTTTACAATATAAATATGGCATTTTACCTGTACAGGTACGGTTTTAAAAAACAACGTAGAATAACCAACTTTGATCAGTAGATTAAAACTTTGATTTTGAGTTAAAATGTACCCTCAGTCATATGTTACTTGTATGTATGTATGTATATTAAATTCATGTACACTCTGCCTTTCTCCCCAATGGGGGACCCAAAGCAGTTTACATTGTTCTCCTCACATCCATTTCATCTTCACAACCACTCTGTGAGTAGGGTTGCCAGGTCCCTCTTTGCCACCAGTGGGAGGTTTTTTTGGGGGAGCCTATTTGCAGGTATTTCCCAACCCAGAGCTGGCATCCCCAAGGTCAGGCCATCACACGTCACCGCCATTCTTGCCTCTTTTAAAACCTATTGAGAGCCACGACCATTTCATATCTCAGGTCCTCTCTCTCACTCACAAAGGGTAGTCCAGCCCCCTTTAGTAATTTCCCCTCACTCAAACACTTCAGAGCATTTTTGGGGTTGGGGACTCAAACACTGTTCCCATTCTAGGGTTGCCAATGGTCAGGCGGGGCATGGAGATCTCCCAGAATTATAGCTGATGTCCAGACTACAGAGATTAGTTTCCTCTGGAGAAAATGGCTGCTTTAGAGGGTGGAATTTATGAAATTATACCCCTTGGGGAGGTCCTTCCCCTCCCCAATCCCCACCCTCAAATCTCAGGAATTTCCCAACCTGGAGCTGGTAACCCTATTCCACACTGCCACCATTTGTTCATATCCTAAAATATATAGAGACAGAGATCTCAGCTTGCATGTATGAGCGTTTCTTTGCCTGAGACAGCCAGCCCACTGGGTTAAAAAAGCAAGTTAACTTTTATTTATGGTTTGAACAGAAAGCTGAAGGAAGGCAGGTAGTGGCTACAATGTTTCTTTTCCATTGCACTTTTGAACTGTTTCCCTATTCCAGCATTTGGTATCTTTTATTACACATTGACTCTTCAGTCAGTTTTAAGCTGCTCTTCATCACAGCTTCACTCAGCCAGGCACACTCTCCACTCCCTAACTGCTGTCTTCTTAACTCCTCATGGCCTTTCACCTGTTGCACACCTTCTGTTGTCCTTTTGACATGACTTGCGCTTCACCTTTTAAGTTGAGTCAGTTCTTCAGTTTATTTCGATACAAGATCGGCTCGAAAAGTATTAATAAAAACAATAAAAGTTGCCGCGTACAATACCAAGACCAACAAAAAAGACTTATATGTGCCATTTTACTCCATCATTCCAAAATGAAAGAAAAGGTGGGTTTTAGAGCCGGTCACTCAACCATAGATAATGCACTGTTAGCAGAGAAACACTCTGCAACATTATTCCCGCAAAGACTGCCTCTCCCAGTATGTCCTCCCTCACCTCCTAAGATCATCATCACAGGATCTTCTACAGGTGCCTGGCCCATGAATTGTCCGCTTGTCAACCACCAGGGCAAGGGCATTTTCAGTGGTTGCCCCTTCTCTCTGGAATCAGCTCCCTGGGGAAATCCATGCCCTGCAGGATTCTGTAGGGCACATAAGTTTGCTTTGGTTTTTTGTGGCCTTTGGCTAATGTTATGAACTGGGGAGCCAGCCAGTTGTTTTCACTCTCTGAGCAATTTGTTATGAAGTTGATGTTTAGATTGGTTTTATTGTTCTTTTGATTGCTTTTATTTGTATTTGTACTTATTGTATTTTTAAATGTTGCAAGCTGCCCCAAGTCCCCTATGGGGACATAGTGTGGGGTATAAATAAAATAAATTAAAAAATAAAATAAAAATCCTGCTCTTTTCCAACTGTCTCTCACTAACATTCTGTCAGCTCCACCTGGTTGCTCTTAGGGAAGGCAGAACCTAACCTGTCTGTCACAGCATGTTTTAATTTGTTGGCTGCTCTGGTAGCCCTTGTGAAGGCAGGAAAGCAGGACATAAATCTAAAATAACATAAATAATAAAATAATAAACCGTATTCTATGTTCCCACACTAATGAAGAAAGATGATACAAACCTGTAATTATTATGTGCTGTGAGAAGAAGTACATTCTTTTGACTTTCCTGAATCTATCGGCCATCAGTTTCAATGTGTGCGTGCGTGTGCTGTCAAGGCATAGCTGACTTATGGTGACTCAGTAGGGTTTTCAAGGAAAGGGATGTTTGGAGGTGGTTTGCCATTGCCTTCCTCTGCGTGGGCTGAGAGAGTTCTGGCCCAAAGTCACCCAGCAGGCCTCACGTGGAGGAGTGGGGAAACAAACCTGGTTCTCCAGATGAGAGTCCATCGCTCTTAACCACTACACCATGCTGTGGCCAGTCACAGTTCTCTTAGAGCTCTCTAAGCCCACGTAGAGGCAGGCAATGGCAAACCACCTCTGAATGTCTCTTGCCTTGAAAACCCTACGAGGTTGCCATCAATCAGCTGGGAGTTGACGGCAGTCACGGCACTTTCTACCACCATCAGTTTTATTGGGCGCCTCTAAATTCTAGAGGTTTCGGATAGAGAGAAAATGTTCTGCCTCTCGCCTGTTTCTCCACACCATGAACATGAAACAAAAAATCTTTATCACATGTCTTCTTTTGATAAAGTGAAAACCCCCAAACTGTCTTGCTTTTCTTCATAGGGAATATGCTCCAACACTTTGATCATTTTGGGTGCCCCATTCTTTACTTTTTTTCCAGCTCCATGGTATACTTTTGAGGGAAAGGATTAGCTTAGCAACTGAGCCTAAAGTAACAATCCTTGTTTGGTACAAGAAACTCCTTGTTCCCTATGAATCAGCTGCCGGAGAGAGTTCATCATCATAACTATTTGACAGGGATACATAACATATATAGAAAATATCTGAATGGTATATAATTATCTTCCATCTTCCTGTGCCAGAGAAACAAACACATTTTCTTTCATGTGCAGAGGAGGGGCAGTAGATTCTGACTTTTATGTATTCATTACATCTTGCATTGTGAGTGGGCTTTCTGAGTGCTTTCTCAAGGAAACTGTACCATGACTCATTTCGCTGTGCTAATTTAGGGGGGAAAAGAAGAAGCTTTGTTGTGTGGGTTGCCTAACTACATCAGGCATCAGAGTAGAATGTAAAACACTTATATGAATATTGTTCTGATCCAAAGATTTGTAGTTTCTCAGATGCCCACATGGACCTCTTTGGACTTCCAATTGAGGATGGTGGTTACATGGGTGAAGTATGGGGGCGGGAGGGAAATAGGAGGGGGGAAAGAAGGAAGTAGGAGGGAAAAAAGGAGGAACAAATGTGTGGAGAAGGTGAACCACACCAAACAAAAGACAAGGATGCCCTGAACAGTAGAGGGAGACAGATGGAAGGACTGAGGGCCCAGGTGCTATGAACCACGGGCTTATCCAACATACCTTATGGATCGCCTCCTCCCATATGAACTTCACTGGTCATCTTTGGACATCTGGGTTTGATTGCCTGTGCCATCTGGGAGTAGATGGGTGGTAACCAGAGAAAGGGCCTTCTGTGTTGTGGTACCAAAACTTTGGTACTCCTTCCCCAGGGAGATTAGTCTGTCTCCCTCTATCAGTGTCTCTTGCCAGCAGGTGAAGAGTTTTTGTTTCATTTGGCACACCCCCAGTAATGGTTACTGGCCCTCCTTCTAGTGTTGTTTATGTGTTTTTAATTGAATTGTTTTATTATTTTAGCTGTATTTTTAAGTGTTCACATTTCCCCCCGTTTTTTATGTTCACCACCTTGTGGACCCTGATTGGGTAGAATCATAGAATTATAGAGTTGGAAGGGACCACCAGGGCCATCAAGTCCAACCCCTTGCACAATGCAGGAAATTCACAACTACCTCCCCGCTCCACACCCCTAGTGACCAGAAGATGGCCAAGTTGCCCTCCCTCTCATCATCTGCCTAAAGTCACAGAATCAGCATTGCTGACAGATGGCCATCTAATCTCTTCTTAAAAACCTCCAGGGAAGGAGAGTTTACCACCTCCCAAGGAAGACTGTTCCACTGAGGAACCACTCTGTTAGAAAAATCTTCCTATTGTCTAGACGGAAACTCTTTTGATATAATTTCAACCCGTTGGTTCTGGTCTGACCTTCTTGAGCAACAGAAAACAACTCCGCACCCTCCTCTTTATGACAAACCTTCAAGTACTTGAACATGATTATCATATCCCCTCTCAGTCTTCTCCTCTTCAGGCTAAACATACCCAGCTCCTTCAACCTTTCCTCATAGGACTTGGTCTCCAGACTCCTCACCATCTTTGTTGCCCTTCTCTGGACACGTTCCAGCTTGTCTACATCTTTCTTAAATTGTGGTGCCCAAAACTGAACACAGTACTCTAGTTGAGGTCTAACCAGAGCAGAGTAAAGCGATACCATCACTTCGTGTGATCTGGACACTATACTTCTGTTGATGCAGCCCAAGACTGCGTTTGCCTTTTTAGTTACAGCATCACACTGCTGACTCATCTTCAGTGTTTGGTCTACTAAGACCCCAAGATCCTTTTCACACACACTACTGCTCAAACAAGTCTCCCCCATCCTATAATTATGCATTTGATTTTTCCTATCTAAATGCAGAACTTACATTTGTCTTTGTTGACGTGCATTTTATTAGTTCTAGCCCATTTCTCCAGCCTGTCAAGATCATCCTGCATCTTGGCTCTGTCTTCTACTGTATTTGCTACCCCTCCCAATTTAGTACCATCTGCAAATTTAGTAAGCATTCCCTCTATTCCTTCATCCAAATCATTTATAAAGATGTTGAACAACACAGGACCCAGCACAGATCACAGTTTGGAAAGGCAGCATAAAATGTTTTTAATAATAATAATAGGAATAGCGATAAGAATAAGAATAATACTCTTTAAAATGATTAAAACCAAACAAAAACTCATAAGTAAAACAGTTAAAATCAAGCTAAAATATACATACAGTACAATAAAACATATACATTGGTTAGGGAGATTATTGAGGGAATGCCAAATGAAACAAAGGAATTCTTCACTTGCTAGTGGAAAATGGCAACAGAAGGGGACAGACAAACCTCCTTGGGGAGAGAGTTGCAGAGCTTTGGTGCCACCACTGAGAAGAGTCTTTCCTGGATTGCCACCTGCCTAATCTCAGAACAGTGGCACTACCCATAGCAGGGACTCAGAAGATGATTGTAGCAGTTGGATAGGTTCATAAGTGAAGTAGGTGGCCATCCAGGTATACCACATAGGGCTTTAAAAGTTAACATCAGCACTTGAATTGTGCCTGGAACAGATTGGGAGCCATGGTAGATAGGCCAAGATTGGGGTGATACGGTTCCTATCTCCCACTCCAGTCAATTTCCCAGCTGCAGTATTCTGCATCAGTTGAAGTTCCCAAATTCTTTTCAAGGACAGCCCCATGTAGACCACATTGCAGTAATTTCATCTAGATGTAACCACGACATCTTGAAGATAACTCAGAAATAGGTGGGTTGGGATGGGTGCATTTAGTACACAGAATACCCGTTCTGGAGCAGGTGAACTGGCTGCATACAGTATCTGCTTCTGGGAACCATTCAAGTTGCTGGCTTTAATCTTGGAAAAAAATGTTTTACAAATGTAGGTAAGCTAAACATCTCATGGAGGTACATTTGACCTCTGTATTATCTATACCATACTCTTTAACAGCCTCTACCCTTTGGAATGGTTAGTCAAAGGTTGGTAGGATGCCTTCTCTGGCAAGGTGTAGAAAACTATGTAAACTCACCCTGTGCCAATGAGTACTCGTACAAATCCAAACAGTGCAAATCTGACCTCCATTCTTGGATGACTTGAAACATGGCAGGAGATTTGGAGCATTTTCAGTTTGGAGTTTGATGCTCATCTCTGTGACCCTTTCAAAGCTGGTCCTTTATTTATATTTTGAGAGCATTGTGCAAGATAAGTATGATTGGAGTTTGTTCTTAACTTTTTAATCATACATTTGGACCAATTGAATCATATGTTTGGACCAATTTTAAACAGTACTGCCTTAAATTTCAAAATATGTGTAGGGTGGATAAGCAGAGGAAAGGATTTCTGGAGGCTACTAAGAGCACAGCTGGTGTGTTTTCAAAAGTGACAAAGGAACTAATAAGGTTAAGTTGTTTTATAAAAAGCACAATAATGCAGTGTGTGATTTTGTTTCCTTTGCCCATTGAGAAGTGAAATTGCTGTGTAGGATAATAAGGAGCTGCCATGACCATTAGGCATTAATGACCACTTTTCCAATCAGATATTTAATAAGTAAATAATTAAAAACAATGTGACCAGTTACTCTTTTTGCCCCACTGATGAGGTGAATGGCTAGACAGTCCATAATAATTTGCCAGGTTAAAAAGCGGCAACTCTAATTGGAAGCTGTGAGTTGTACTCAAAATTGTTTAATGCAGGCTAAAAGTAATCCAAGTTGATTCATGTGTCTGTATTTTCTCTAACTGCAAATGCCGCTCACACAAGCAAGTCCAGTTCTTAGAACATTTTGGCACCCTTAAATGATTTAATTTTCTCTTTGGACAACTCGGAGATGAATTAGATTGTGATATTTATAATGCTTGCTACCCACTCCCAGATGCCTGACAATATTTTTTGGAAGCCTTCCCTTTAAAAATGTCATGCGGAATTTATACCTCAGCAATGTTCTACCTAGGTGACTAAAACAGGGGTCAATAGGTCAACAGCTGAATTGGAATGCTGCTATTAAAATGTTTTCATTTTGTTTCTAAATTTAAAAACCTGACAATTTATAAGATGTAGTTTAAATCAATGTGCTGCTCCTATCATTAAAGAAGTTTTGATGGTGTTTCACCTGGGCAGAAGCTTGTAGGGAAGGTGCTGGTTCAGCATCATGCCTAACAGATAGGGTTGCCAGCTCTGGCTTGTGAAATTCCTGGAGATTTTGGGGGTGGAGCCTGAGAAGGGTGGGGTTTGGGTTAGGGACCTCAGTGGGGTTTAATGCCATAGAGTCCACCTTCCAAAGTAGCCATTTTCTCCAAAGGAACTGATCTCTTTTACCTGGAGACCAGTTGTAATTCTGCGAGATCTCTAGGCATCCCCTGGAGACTGGCAAGTTGCAACCCTACTAACAGAGCAATCCTGTCCTTAAGTTATGGCCCCTAGACACAATAGGCTCATAACTAAAACCTTCTGTATGCCAACAGAAGCAATTGTGTAATGATACAAGGATGCTTAAACCTTTCCCCAATGCTGTTTTCCTGACTCGAAACAGCCCTACGAGCTGCTATTTTTCCCATTGAGGAAACAATGATGAACCGTATGATATTCAATAAATCTTCCCAACGAGGCTCCCTTGCAGTGGTGGATTGGCCATTAAGGCCACTGGAGAAGGTCCTGCTGGGTTGATGGTTTGGGGGGCATCCCTTGCGGGGGCCTCCTCAATCCCAGGGTAGTCCATGTGAAGTGGGTGGGATCCACTCCTGTTTCAAAGTGGTAGCCCCTGCAAGCGGGGTGGGAGCTGCCACTGCTATAAGCCAGTGGCCCCCACCCTGCACAATGAAGGCGGGCACAAGCTGAGCAAAAGCCATGGCATGCCTGCTCCTTCTTATCCTCTCACCATTGGAAGGCAGGGCTGGGGACAAGCCCTCTTCCTTCCACTCCATTTGGAGGTGGGGCTGGGAGCAGGGTAGGACCCTTTCCAGAGCTGTTTTTGCCTCCCAGTCTATCCCTGCTCACCCTGGTTTGTCACAATTTTTGTGCATTTTTGTGCGCTTTTGGCACCTAATATTTCCCATTGTAATCTGTCCAATGTGAGTTAATGTGTTGGGATTACTGGTTGACATGCTGTCCTGCTTTGGTCAGGCACCCTTTATGTCATTTCCAGCACTGTAATTCTGCAACTGTGTAATCATTTAAACATCTGTTCATACATCTAATCAGTGTGCAAAATGAGATGGGACTTGTCTTATGAGGGAGGAGATCTTGCTGGCAACATCGTGGTGTCACCGATGATGGGGTGAGGTCAGTGACAACATGACCTCACAGAGTTTTGGGTGAATGCTAAAGGCAATGTCACCTCTAGGTCACACCGGAAGTAACGTAATGGCATCAGAAAGATGTCAATCACCCCCCCCCCCATTCCTCCCATTTTAGAGGGCTGGAGGTCTACCCCAAATCAGGAGACCTGGCCTCCCTAATGCTGGACAAACACTTGTCAGGGATGCTCTAAACTGATCCTGCATTGGCAGGGGGATGGACTAGATGGCCTGTATGGCCCTTTCCAACTCTATGATTCTAATGCCACCCCACCTTTCCAGGCAGGCCTAAAACCACCTTTACTTCATTTTCAGAAAGCATCCCAGGATGGAACAGAATTGCCTAAAGGTATGCCAAGTTCATTCATGTTTTTGACTTCCTTTATACTAACCCTGTTCTTGGAAATGGAGAACAGGAGTCTCGCGCATCTTACAGTCTAAAAAAGTTTATCCCAACATAAACTTTCATGGACTAGAACTCACTTTGTCAGATGCAATCATTACCAACATTCTTGCTAAAAACTGACAACTGGCTGTAATGATCTCAAAGTGTGAATAGCCAACATAAGCCTTTGAGCAAATGTATCTAGCACTTGTATTCCTGAGGCTGGTGAGTAGACTGTAGGCTGAGTCTAGCCTAATTGGAAATAAAACCACCCCATTTCCTTTTCCCCCTTCTGACTCTGAACACTGCATATAATCCATCTATAGCTAAACATTTCCCATTTAGGGGCAGAAACAGTAACTTCCCTTAGCCATGAGAATTGTTCATAAACTACCTTTAGAGGTTTACCTACTTTATATCTGGCCTACATGGCTCTTTTCAAACCCATCTATAAAATATGTTTCGAAGCACAGTTACAGAAGCAATAAAAAGAAGTTACTATATAATACACAGTAACATTCGAAAGCCATTATTAATATATTAGTGCAGATGGTTTAATGGTAGAGATGATTAGTACTGTAGCTTCTGACTTGATGCATAATTGGAAATGAGCATAATAAGACTGCATATTAGTCCCCTTTGAGATATATTGTTTCCCCAGCATACTGGTGGTAATCTGCGCTGAAGGCAGGTTTATCAAAAGGGGACAGGCAGATCCATGTAACATTGAGAAATGCAGAAAAAGAGAATTATGGTGATACTGTGGACAAACATACTGGATCTCCAGCCATGTTAGTGTGTGAATCACCATTTCAGTTGGTTCAGAACACCACAGTTTAATTGCTGTTAGGTAAAGGTAGTCCCCGCCTGTGCAAGCGCCAAGTCATTGCTGACCCATGGGGTGATGTCACACTACAATGTTACTAGGCAGACTACGTTTCCAGGGTGGTATGCCTTTGTCCTACCCCCAGCAAGCTGGGTACTCATTTTACTGACTTCAGGAGGATGGAAGGCTGAGTCAATCTTGAGCCGGCTACCTGAAACCGACTTCTGTCAGGATCGAACTCAGGTCGTGAGCAGAGCTTGGACTGCAGAACTGCAGCTTACCACTCTGCACCACGGGGCTGTTCAGGGCTGGCCAAAGGGAACAAATCTTGACAAAAGAGCTTCATTGGTTGCCAAGCTACTTCCATGTCCAATTCAAAGTGCTGGTTATGACATTTGAAGTCCTGCACATTCTAGGACATGCATAGCTAAAGGACTCCCTTTCCTTGCATGTCCTTGTGAACTTGCTACAGTATTCAGGCTTCCACCTTCCCATTTTCTCTTTATTAAAGATGGCCTGACTAGCATCATTGAGGGCCCATCCATTTCTGCGGTTGCTTCTGTGGTGAATGGGGCTGCTTGGATGTTAAAATAACCCCTGTACCGGATTATTTTAAAATAATCCATACTGGAAGGAGCAATAGTTTGTTTTTTATTAAATGCTCATAGACCAATCAGTCGTGAGCATAGGGGAAAGGTACACTATTAAACACCATAATAATTAAATATACAAGCTCAAATGTAGGAATTACATTTACAGCTTTCAAAAAGCATTGTTAAAATTTTATATATACAAAATTGCACAGTTTAAAATTTAGGAATATTATTTAATGCCATAGACATAAATTTTGCAACTGCCAGAGTCACATCTGGATCGGTGTCTACTAATAGCTTAACTATGGCCATGTATTCATGGGAGGTGTTGCGTTGGGTTTGCTGCTCTCTAGCTGCACATTTTCCCCATCCGAATTCTCAAAACTCAAAAATAAGTCCCCGTGCAGGGTTCTGAGAATTTGGATGGGGAAAATGTCCATCTAGAGAGTGGCAAATCCAAGGCAAAAACCCCCGTCCATAAATGGCCTACAAGTTTTCTCAGGCCGCATTATACATTTTACAATTGATAGAGAAATGGCAGATGGTATCTAGCTCCCCTGATTTGCAGTTGCAAAGCTGCTCGGAAAAGGAAAGCCCTTTGAATCTGCCTGTTAGTTCCCCTAAAGGCAAGGCATTCATTCTGGCTTTTCAAAATAAAATCCTATATTTGGGTACTGTTAGAGACTTACAGTATGACTGGATGTGAGGGCGATCTGGAAGGAGGAATCAGATTCACAGCTGCACTGCAGGGGAAGATGCAGCATTGTTAGGGGGATGTGTGACTTGGGAAAATCCAGGCAGGCAGCGAAGCATCTACAAGCTGTCACTTCCCCTCTGCTGGAACATCTACATTGCTCAAATACCAAAATGGGGCCAGAAAGCCACTGATCTATAACTAGGAATATTATTGGTGAATTGGTTTGTGGTGGGAATTGGACAATAAGCCCACCAGTCCTCAGTTCAAGATATATGGATGTGCAGTCATGGCTGCTTTGACTAGTTTCTCCCTGGCCCAGTATATCTATTTTTTTCAGTGTGATTGAGAATATTGGAATGAACCCCAGAGCCAGGGGAATGAACCTCAGGGGAATGAACCTCAGAGCCAGGCAGAAGCTGACTCATCCCTCAACCAGGGAGCATGGGGAAGGGGTGTTCCACAGAGTGTGGTTAACTCTAGATAGCACTGATTTATGTTTGTTCTCTCAAGCCACCTCCACTATATTTCCCTTTTCTGTAGGCTATCTCATAACTATCTATGTTTCCTACTTAATTAGACATTTCATGGAATTAAATCATTTTAGACACTAAAGAGCTTGATTTTTTGAGAGAGGGAATTTCTTGCATGAATGATGCCAGCCCACTAGCAACAATGTGTATGTGTGTGTAAAGTGCCCTCAAGTTCCAGCCTACTTATGGTGACTCTAGCAAGGGGCTTTCAAAGGTAGTTAGAAGCTGAGGTGATTTGCCATTGCCTTCCTCTGCAGCGTCTTCCTTGATGATATCTCTTCCAAGCACTGATCCTGCTTAGGTTCAGAGATCTGATGAGATTGGGCTTATACAATGTTGCTAGGGTTGCCAACCTCCAAGTGGCACCTGGAGATCTCTTACTCTTACAGTTGATCTCCAGATGCCCAAAATCAGTTTCCCTGGAGAAAATGGTTGCTTTGGAGGATGGATTCTATGGCACTATACCCTGCTGAGGTCCCTCCCCCCAAGCCCCACCCTCCCCAGTCTCCACCCCCAAAACCTCCAGGTATTTCCCAACCTAGAGCTGCCATTCCTACATGCCATCTTTCCTCCCACTTGCATCCATAGACAACTTGAAAACCATGCAAAGACACTGATAATCCTGGAAGAACAGCTCTGTCTGCAGCTGAGATGGAAACCCAGAAGGAAGGGTGTGTGTGTGTGTGTGTGAACATCTGGGAAGGAAGGTGATCTCTTTTCTCACACATGCACGCCTGATCAAAGTGGACCAGAGACCAGCTCTTACAGCATTATACTGGGAAAATTCCATTCATTGGAACTTCTCTGGTGGTGGTGGCCTAATCCATGTTGGATGGATGAATCCTGTCTCCAATGCCTAGCCAACGGCAGCAGACAAAAAGGAATGAGTTCAGTGCCAGGAGAGACTGGGATTGCGTCAGCTCCCACTTTATGAAACAAGGTTTCCAGAAAGGTGAGGGGAGCAGCGTCCTTGGGAACTTTTAAGAGGCAATGTAAGGCTGTTCTATTCACGAGAGTAGGATGAAGTGTGGGTTGTAGGTCCATTTATTGCATTTCATTGTTTTATTAGGTTGAGAGGGGGACTGGGGATTTTATGTTTGTCAGATGCATTAATTATGTATTGTAATGTGCCTTAAACCCTGGGGAAAGGTAGGATGTAAATGTTTTTTTTATAAATAAATAATGATAAACAAACAATGCAGGAATCTCTTTTTTCATATTTGTACTGAGCAGGGGAGCGCTTGGTACTATTTTGACTGTGAGTCTTAATAGTAACCCTCATGGCTAATAATATTCTATGGCTATCATTTTAGTACTCTGTGATTTATTCCATGGCAACTGTGAATGAAGGCTTCTACTTGTATTTGGACACCCTACTCGTTTTTCTGGTTTTGGCTGTGGCAGCATTTTCCTCTGCTGTCAAGTAGATTATATTATTCATGAAAAAGCAATACAATCAGGATGGGCTCTCTGGCCAAGCCACCCAAGCAATTTCTTTGGGCAGCAAAATGAGGGCATCTCACCCCTAGCCATCAGTAGAACTGGAAGTAATGGGCATTATGCCCTAGACTTGGCCAGTATTGGTATGGGAGGAGGCAACAGATGCACAGTGAACTGGCCCTGGGAATAATGTGTAGGACAGTGAAGGCATCAGAACACAGTGGTGTGCATCTAAACAAATGTGCATAGAAGAAGGCACACAGAATTTTCCTGCAGCCCCTTCTGATTCCTGGAACGTTTCTGGGGCTGTTAGATCCACGTGGAGAAACAGCCATGCAAGTTAAGAAGAGAAGAAGAAGAGTTGGTTTTTATATGCAGATTTTCTCTACCTTTTATGGAGTCTCAAACTGGCTTACAATTGCCTTCCCTTCCTCTCCCTTGTGAGGGAGACACCTTGTGAAGTAGGTGGGGCTGGGAGATTTCCGAGAGAACTGTGACTAGTCCAATGGTCACCAAGCAGGCTTCATGTGTAGGAGAGTGGAAACCAACCCAATTCACCAGATTAGAGTCTGCCACTCATGTGGAGGAGTGAGGGATCAAACCGGGTTCTCGGGATTAGAGTCCACCAATCTTAATCACTACACCACACTGGCTAGCGGACAGTAGTGAGAAAAGACAAGGAGATTAAACTGATTCACTTCCTTGTCGTTCCTCATGCCAACCTCCAACTGTGGGGGTCCTCACAACCTCAGGAATGATATTTATGGTATTGGAAGGGGCAAAAGGAGCAGTGAGAAATGCAGGAAAACCCCATGGTCGGAAACACACCAATAGCAGTAGATGCCTTAGAAATGAGTATTGGGTCAGGGTATTGCATGGGGATTGTTACATAAAGGAATGCATTCTACGGTAGACAAGTTAGCATTTTAGGTAATGCTTCCTGCTGCCTTGCAGGACCAGCTAGCCAGGCAGAGCTGTATGCGTGTGTGTGTGTGGGGAGGGGTCTCAATACATAGATGTGAAGGTTGTACTAGGAAAGAAGGAAGAATTGACTGCGGTAAAGGGTATACCACGATTGGGGCCTACATCCTCCTGCTCAGTCAGCAGTGACTACCACAACATATGTTAAATTGTGCTGAAACAATGATTAACACCTAGGCTGGTAAATTTCAGGACCACTATGATGGTAAGAAGAAGAAGAGGAAGAAGAAGAGTTGGTTTTTATAGGCCGATTTTCTCTACCACTTAAGGAAGAATCAAACCGGCTTACAATTACCTTCCCTTCCCCTCCCCACAACAGACACCCTGTGAGGTAGGTGGGGCTGAGAGAGTGTGACTGGCCCAAGGTCACCCAGCTGGCTTCATGTGTAGGAGTGGGGAAACAAATCCAGTTCACCAGATTAGCCTCTGCCGCTCATGTGGAGAAGTGGGGAATCAAACCCGGTTCTCCAGATCAGAGTCCACTGCTCCAAACCACCACTCTTAACCACTACACCATGCTGGTTACATGAAAGTCCTATAATAACAGCCATCTGTATAAAAGATAACTGGCTGAGGAAAGTTGCAACATCGTAAATGTTCTTAAAAGTGTACTTGGAGATTAAAAAAATGATCTATATGCTAGTAGCCATGACAGATCAGTTCTCCTGGCGAAAATGGCTACTTCGGAGGAGAGACTCTATGGCATTATTCCCTGCTGAGGCTGCTTTCCTCCTGAAACCTTTCCCTCCCACGTCTCCACCCCAAATCTCCAGGAATTTCCTGGAGTTGGCAACTCTATGGAACTGATCTCTGTAGTTGGGAGATCGGTTGTGATTCCAGGAGATATCCAGGCTCCACCTGGAGATTGGCAGTCATTAGAAGGAGAGAAGGAAACAGAAAAAGGAGAGAGTCTATGGGGACTATGGGGACTTTCAGGAAAGGGAAAGATGAAATAGTGAAGGAGGGGGAAATGACATACCTCCTGCAAGTCGTTGCTGGTTTCCACTTGGAGTGTTTGGTTCACAATTGAACAATGTCAGTATAAGTTTTGCCCTCAACTAGTCCTCCGCCCAGTAAGCAATATATGCTGTTTTTTCCAGCCTGACAATAGTGGACACAACAAAAAGTGTTTTGCCATGAGAAAGTGAAGAAACAGTGAGACCCTGCAAGCAAAACAATGTAAAGGCCAGCCCCTGTACCTTTACATCATGGTTATGTATGTAAGTGCTGTCAAGTTTCAACCTACCTATGGTAATCACAGCAAGGGATGTTCAAGGCAAGTGAGAAGCAGCGTGGTGCTTTACCATTGCATTCTCCTGCAGAGTCTCCTATGGTGGCCTCCCATCCAAGTACTGATCTAGCTAGATTTGTGATCTGGTGAGTTCAGTCTATGCCACGCCAGCTGCCCTCTGCATCATGGTTAGGGATGACATAACCGCAAATGTTTTTCCATTGAACATACTTGTTCAGTTGCGATGTCCAGATGTGATCTTCCGGTCACTGGGTTTGTTTGGTTTGACAATGAATGCTTCAAATGCCTGCCAAACAGTTCTGCATCAGATCCCCCCCCCCCCAACTGCATAGGCATGAAAATACTGCTGATCCAAACAGATCATTAATGTCACTAAGGACTACTTAGACAAACACTGAACTGTAGGATTTGTTTTAAACACATTTCTGTTTATAAATGATTTATACGATTTGTTACTGATTATTTATTTAAATAATTACCTGCTGAACACAGCAGCAGCGTGACAAGAATGGGTGAGTAGAACTCAATCAGGCTGTGTAAGAATGCACATGTGCAAGAAGAAAAAGAGTTGGTTTTTGTATGCTGACTTTCTCTACCACTTAAGGAAGAATCAAACCGGCTTACAATCATCTTCCCTTCCCCTCCCGACAACAGACACCCTGTGAGGTAGGTAGGGCTGAGAGAGCTGTTAGACTAGCTCAAGATCACCCAGCTGGCTTCATGTGTGGGAGTGGAGAAACCAACCCAGTTCACCAGATTAGCATCCACCGCTCATGTAGACGAGTGGGGAATCAAACCCAGATCTCCAGTCCACTGCTCCAAACCACTGCTCTTAACCACTACACCACACTGGAAAAAAGCCAATTGCTCTGTATTGCATAGCTGGGAAGGAATAGGGTGAAGCAGCCTGTTGAACAGCCATGAAGTGGTCATTGAACTAATGAAAAGTCCATCAAAAAACCAGCTCCCAATTCAGGCCTGACAAACAGAATATGAGTCAAACCGGCAGGTGGTCTGTGTGTGTGTGTAGGAAGTGCCATCAAGTCGCAGCTGACTTATGGCGACCCCTTTTTGTGGTTTTCATGGCAAGAGGCTAACAGAGGTGGTTTGCCAGTGCCTTCCTCTGCATAGCAACCCTGGTATTCCTTGGTGGTCCCCCATCCAAATACTAACCAGGGCTGACCTTGCTTAGCTTCTGAGATCTGACGAGATCAGGCTAGCCTGGGCCATCCAGGTCAGGGCGGCAGGTGGTCTAGCATCCGTAATCATGACTTAGCAAGAAAAAGCAGACAAAATATTTGTTTAGTCTGCCCACCCAATATTAAGTGATCTCCTGTAGGTCAACCAGTAGGGTGAACCCATCTTCTCTGAGGTAAAAAAGCAAGGCATTTTTTAAGCGTGGTTAAAAGCCTGCTGAACTTAATAGCCTGTTGCTCAACAAACAAACCTGAGTTCAATGTAAGATTGTTAATATGAACTCTGTAGTCCTATAACCAGCCTTAAAAAATACATCTTCACCTTACATTTTTATTCTGCCCTTTTTTTCAAGGAATCCAACACGATAGATGTAATCCTAGTTTTAATTACTGCTGTAATCTTAAATCTCCTTTCATGAAAGATCATAGGGTATGTGCAACTTTGAGAGGGCCCATATTTCTTTGCTCTGTGGACTCCTTCAACTGATCGGTGTGATGTATAGCAATCCTATCGCTTTCTTTGATGCATTAGTTCTCCGAGGAAATTCTTGGCAATTGCTCAAAAGATGTGCCCCCTGCATCCATTCTAGCTTCTGTTTCCAGTTCTGCTGCATTATGTTATGATTATAACACATATGGTACCACCAGTTGATAAAACTGTTCCCGTGAGTCATGGGTAGAGGTTCATAAACTGCCTAATTAAAACAGAAGCAGAAATGGTACTGAAAATCATTAGAGCTTTTCTTTGAGATCTCTTCTGAGTTTTTCAGAAATCACTCCCTGTGCATGCATGCTATTTAAGATGCACACGTGCAAAGAATTGCATTGGGAAAATAAATTTTAAACATTAGATCCAACAAGGAGCTGTAGACTTGGAAGATTCCTTAAGGACCCTCTAACTGACTATAACAGCTGGGTCCCCAGATTTCCAGGTAGATTTTCATGTTTATTTTTTTTTTAATTCAGGAAATGCCGTTCTACAATTACTCTGCCAGATTCATCATGTGACTATTTATTTGTTAAAATACTTATTTCTTGCCTTTCCTGCTTCCAAGGAGGTCAAGACACAAAGCATATATCAAGAGAATTATGAAAAATGACAAAAATCATTTAAATGTCAAAAACTATTTAAAAACAAAGAAATCCCCAGTCAAAACCCCAAACAGGACCTACAATACCAATCGATCTTTTACCTGCTATTGTGAAAAAATGACTTTGCCATACAGTTTTAGGTATATTACATATTTTAATCGATACATTTATGGTAAGTACTTATGTTCTAATTGTTGGAATTGGGCTCCAGTGTATTACTGGCTGAAAAAGATGCACACAGGACCTATCCAAGAATTTTTGCTGCCCCATACAACAAATTGTCCTGAACTGGATAGCCCATCATGTGAGACTCTGTCAAAAGCTTTACTGAAATCAAGGTAAACAACATCAACAACATTCCCCTGATCCAGTAAGTTGGTCATTCAAGCAAAGAAGGAAATGAGGTTGGTCTGGCAGGACCTGTTAGGAACAAATCCGTGCTGGCTTTCCTGGATCATCAAGTTATCCTTCAGATAACTGACCCCTTTAAAATCTACTCCAATATCTAGCCTGGGACAGGGGTCAGACTGAGTGGTCTGTAGTTTCCTGGGTCATCCTTCCTCTTTTTTTTTGAAGACTGGGACAACATCCATGCTCCTCCAGACTTGTGGCACATCTTCCATCCTCCAAGAAGTCTTGAAAATTATAGACAATGGCTCTGCAAACTCTGGAAAATTCTTTGAGCACTCTTGGGTGCATATCATCTGGCCTGGGGGTTTTATGCAAAGAGAGGATGTAATACAATTGCCACCATGCTTGGGAAAAGACAAATGCAAGTGACTCACTTCCCCCTCTATTCAAAGGTAATAACAGTGTCTCAGTTAATGAAATTCGGCATTCCACAAACACTAACAGGATCTGTCTGTAAGTTAGGAAGGACACATGAATTTATCAGTCTTTGATTTTGATGTATTTATTTCCTTTACTATGTTTCTCCCCTCAATTCAATCCAAACAGACAACTAAAACCTAGCCGTTTCCATTTGGGCCATAAAACTTCACCAAAGAAAACATCAATATTCTCAATTTCCTCATCCTTGATATTTCTGTGCAATGGTTATCTTGCTGATATACCAATGAAGTTTTTTTTTTAATTTTTGGCTCCAATCCATTTTGAGAAGTGTCTTATTTCCCCCTCTATCTTCCACCTTTGGGGTATAAAATTAGCCCCAAGAATCCCATTTTTGTTGTTGCAGGTGTTGGTTCCCATCTCAACACTGGGCTCCAGCAGCTGGTTCTAAACCTCTAAACCATCTTGAGGGAAGATGTGTGTGACTTTGCTCAGCCAATCCAATGCAGACATCTGAGCAGATCTCACCCCTCTCTTCCACCCTGCCTTTACCTGGGTGGCTTCTTCCTCTCACTGGAAAACCTCGGTTGTGGAACTCCCTGCCCTAGGAAGTGGTGATGGCTGCCAACCTGGAAGGCTTTAAGAGGGGAGTGGACATGTTCATGGAGGAGAGGGATATTCATGGCTACTAGCAAAACAGATGCTAGTCATGATGCATACCTATTATCTCTAGGATCAGATGAGCATGCCTATTATATTAGATGCTTTGGAACACAGGCAGGACAATGCTGCTGCAGTTGTCTTGTTTGTGGGCTTCCTAGAGACACCTGGTTGGCCTCTGTGTGAACAGACTGCTGGACTTGATGGACTTTGGTCTGATCCAGCATGGCCTTTTTTATGTTCTTATGTTCTCACTGGACTTCAACTACAGGACCAGGGGCATATGTTTCCCTTCCTCATTCCTCCTTTCCTCACATTACTTTTCATATTAGTAACATTTGCTTAGGTTAGGATTTAGTAGAAGTTAGGATGTGTTGAACATTTATTTAGATTGCTTGCATGCATGTATTTCAAACTCTGTATCCAGTTTGCTAACTCCCTTTGCTATTATTCTTTCTCTATTATATTTTCCCTGAGTACATGTATGAATAGGCTTCTGAGCCCTTAAAATGGGGACACTCTTTTAGTCAGAGTATATACACACGTGGACCATTTGAGTCACAATGTTGCCATGCCATCTCTGCATAGGCAAGGGGCTACCATCAATGAATAATCTCATGATCGGAGAGGGGTGGTGGAGCTATGAATAGATGCATACTCTTTAAAAGCTGAATTCTGCCAAACCTCTTCCAAATACCTTCTTCCAAGCATATTTCTAAATAATCATTATGAAAACAAACGAAGGGGGAGGGGACTTGAATAAATGTAAACTCTTTAATTTGTAAAACTGTCACATTCCTGAGTCCTTAGAGAAAACAGTGCGGGAGCAGGAAAAAAAATAGTACTGAATCGTTTTGGTGCAGTGATAATTTATTATCTAATAATCTCTTGCCTGCCTTTATATTCCCAGTGTTCTCATTATTTGTACACAGCTTAATACCCCATTGCTAGCAGCAGGGTTGCCCTGATATTACTGAGACAATTCTGCTCCTTTTTGGTTGTGTATGAGGGGCACTGAGTTGGAGCTACAGATTCAGGCCAGGGAAATGTGAAAGCCCTGGGGCTGTCAAAGGGCTTTAATGAAGGAATCTCTTTCTTTAGCGGTGGGTGTGCTTCTTTGAATTCAAAGTCAAGCAGAGCTTGTAGGATCAATAGCAGCGATTACAACTGCATTTGTTCAAGGATGCTGGATAGGAGTGGGCCACGACACCGGCAGATTTCAATTAGAGGTGTGCACAGAAATTTTATTTGGATTCATTACATTTGGTGTGTTCAGAATTGTATTGGTTCGCTTTATTATCGTTATCACACTTGCTTGGATCCTTAATCCATTCTTTACTTGGTTTTACTGGTTTCAATGGAAAGTGAATTTTTGCTTATTTGTGTTTTCAACCTAAATGGGGATGGGATTCTCAATTCATGTACCCTCGTGCATGGGATGCCCCATGCCAGATAGGTGAAAACATCCCTGCTTTAGAGGCAAGTAACATTTTCACTTGCACAAGGCAGAAGACGTAGATTGGCATGTGGCTTTCTCCTCCTTTCTCAAATATTTCTTCCTTCTCCATAAATTGGCATGTGATTTTTCTTCCTTTCCCAGGATCCTGTGGAATGTTAGGTGGGGACTAGAGTAGGGAAGTACACTGAGAATTTTAAAAATATAATTTCACATCTGGGATTCAGGTGTGGGGGAAACGTTACAATGATTATAAAATCATAGAGTTTAAGGGACCACCAGGGTCATCTAGTCCAGCCCCCTGCACAATGCAGGAAATTCACAACTACCTCCCTCCACACCCCCAGTGACTCTTACTCCATGCCCAGAAGATGGCCAAGATGCCCCCCCTCTCATCATTTGCCTAAGGTCATAGAATCAGCATTGCTGACAGGTGGCCATCTAGCCTCTGCTTAAAAACCTCCAGGGAAGAAGTGCTTACCACCTCCTGAGGAATCCTGTTCCACTGAGGAACCATTCTAATTGTTAGAAAATTCTTCCTAATGTCTAGACGGAAACTCTTGTTCTTGAGAAACCCATGCTGGCTCTTAGTAATCAGATCCATCCTTTCTAAATGCTCTGTCTAGACATTAGGAAGAATTTTCTAACAGTTAGAGCGGTTCCTCAGTGGAACAGGCTTCCTCGGGAGGTGGTAAGCTCTCCTTCCCTGGAGGTTTTTAAGAAGAGGTTAGATGGCCATCTGTCAGCAATGCTGATTCTGTGACCTTAGGCAGATGATGAGAGGGAGGGCATCTTGGCCATCTTCTGGTCACTAGGGGCGTGGAGGGGGGAGGTAGTTGTGAATTTCCTGCATTGTGCAGGGGGTTGGACTTGATGGCCCTGGTGGTCCCTTCCAACTCTATGATTCTAAGGACTGATCTAACCTAAGAACCCCCAGCGGGAAGTTCTTTGCATAAATCTGGAGCTGGTCAGCACTTATAGCTTGACACACATTCCTCCACAGAAAGTTCTCTGGGGCTTGTCTCCAACGGTGATTAGGTGGCAGCACTCACCTCCTGATCCCTAGCAAGGAGCCAATTGGAAGGGAGAAATTCCATTAACTGAGAAATCAGGAGAATCAAAGAAGAACAAGATGCCTCCCGTTGCTGATTTACCAACCAAACACGAAAAACACCACAGATTTATCGGGTTATATGTGTGTGCTTTTTGTAATGCCTGAGAATCCCAGGTTTGTCCCCCCACCAAATTTTTTTATTAAAATGCAACATACAGAATTAAAAAGAAAAGAATCCCAGATTTGTGAAACCTTGCCTAAAAATCATGGTAACAGCCTAGAACAGCAATTTTGTGTATATATTTGGCTCAGGAATTTTGTAACACACACGCCTAGAGCAGAGCACCTCTATACTTGGTTGGTTTCAGAATTTTTCTTTCAGCCCAAGTAATTTCCAGTATCAGGAAAAAAATTCTTTAAACACTGGAACAAGGGCTTAGATTCTCTCACCTGTACACTCTACTTTGTTTTAAAGTAGACTCCTTTTTTTTTTTTACTCAAGAAGAAGAAATTATCTATTTTTCCTCTGCTGGGGTTAACAGCAGCTGAAGAGAACTGTATCCTTCTGCAGTCTTTTAAAACTTTCATCTGGATCATGTCCTAACAGTGTAGTATTTGACTTAAAAGAACATAATTTTGCCCTTCTGTCATGCGGAATAAAACTCCAAAACAGCCCAACTGCTCTGTGAAAAAAATTAAGTTAACCTGAATCATTCATAACCCTGCAGGAGAATCAATTTCACCTCAAATGTGGCTTGCAAGTTAAAATGTAATAAAACTGAAACACCACAACAATTGCACAGTCCCAAAGCTGTTTGACAGTTGCTTGAGGCAGATGGTTGCAAGGCAAAGAGTTCTGAGGTATGTCTGAAAAATAATCACAGCTTTTGAACATGATATACTACTCTGCTGAACCATTTTACCACAATATTTGGGGCATCTCTAATATTGCCTGTCTCCATCTGAACTGCTGCTATAGTACTTACCAAATTGCTTTAAAAGCTTTCTTCCTTCAGAAGGTTAAAAATAAAGCAACATAACCAATCTAGAAGTAATCCATTCTTTCACATTTTTTCCAGGCCTGATTCTCATGAAATTAAAATTTGGGCACAGCCACTATATGACTGCTTTTAGAGATCCTGCAACCCAGAAAGCTATTCCCCCCCCCAATGCCTTTTCAGAACATGAAAACTGCAGTAATAAAGGGAAGGTATCCTGCAGGGTCAGAGAATGGGCATTTGCTGTGCAGTTGCGATTGGAGATCTAACTCTTTATTTTTTGTACTTCCTGTTAAATTGGAATTTCAGCCCCAATTGTGTGGGTGCTTTTCTTATAAAGAAGCATAATTGGCCCAAAAGATTCCAGAATAAACTTTTGTTGGTTGAGGAAGGTATGTTTGATTACATACCTTCCTCAACCAACAAAAGTTTATTCTGGAACCTTTTGGGCCAATTATGCTTATACATAGAAAGCTATGCTTTCTAAACTGATGATAAAAATGTGTATGATTGTGTTGGAGGGGCAGGCATTGTTTATTTAGAAAAATTCTGTGCCACCTCCCCAGAGAACCTGCTCACAGCAGCTGACACAGTAAAACTCAGTTTTTTTGCGATATTGTTATGACTCTTCAGTTTGCAGGATAAATATATGTGAACTCTGAATGGACTCAAGGTAGGAAGACCGGTAGATGGTGTTGACTCCCATGGTGTCTTCATACCTCCCCCACCTTTTCCTGAGACCTGTGTGTATCACACCCCAAGATCTGCGGGCTTTTTGAAATCAAATGCATAGATGAACCCATCCATTTTAACATCAAGGCAGGATTTTTCTGTTAAGTCATCAGGTGGGCACTTGGTCCCTCTGGGAGTAAGCAGTGCTCAAGAACAGAATACTGCGGCTGCAACAGTGATGGAGTACCTTGCTGAGCCCTATGAGTTGCAGTCCACCAATCCACTGAGCCATGAACAAGATGGTCTGGACAGACCAGTCTGCCATGGCTTAGAGGCTCCTCTCATTCCCTTTGAAGAGCATTCCTCTCCAAGGGTTTTCAAGAGAAAGTGGCGTGGCTGCCTGAACATTTCAGGGGCACATTAATCAAGGCTCTTTTGTATAACCCTCTACAGTTCCTCACAATCATGGCCATGAGTAATGACCCAGGTTTGCAGTATAATAACAAGCTCTCAGAATCTCTCTCAATAGACAAACTTCCATGGTCATTCAATCAAAACCTTCATCTCTTCCCCAGGCTGTTGTTAATAGTATGGGATGTATTACCTGTTCATTGTATGTATTATCCTGCTTGCACTGCATTGTTTTCTCCATTTGCAAAAACATTGCCTGCGTTGCGGAAAAAAGCCCTTTTGTTAGTCCCTTGAGCTGAGTGAACACATGAACACATGAAGCTGCCTTATACTTGGTCCATCAAAGTCAGTATTGTCTACTCAGACCAGCAGCAGCTCTCCATGGTCTCAGGCAGGGGTCTTTCCCATCACCTTCTTGCCTAGTCCCTTTTACTGGAAATGCCGAGGATTGAACCTGGGGCCTTCTTGGCACAATAAGGTATAGGAAGGGAAGATCTAGGTGTTGCACAAGATGTTGCAGAAGTGTAGTAAGTCCATTTCCTTTTTTGTTTGCACATCACTTGATCCAAGCCATAATGTTTTAAAAGGCCATTAGAGTTTAACACACTGCAATACGTTTATAAACAGTCACTAGGTAATATGAGCTGCATGGGATCCCTAAGCATCTCCAGTTAAGGGATTTCAGGTAGCAAGTGTTGGGAAGGACCTGTTCACACTTGAGATGCTGGACAGCTGCTGCCAGACAAAGAAGACAATAGTGGGGGAGATGGACTGATAGGCTGACAGTATAAGGCAACTTCACAGATTTGGGGAGGGGCTGTGGCTCAGAGGTAGAGCATCTATTTGGAATGCGGAAGGTCCCAGGTTCAATCCCCGGCATCTCCAGTTAAAGGGACTACGCAAGTAGGTGATGTGAAAGACCCCTGCCTGAGACCTTGGAGAGCCGCTGCCAGTCTTTGATAATACTGACTTTGATAGACCAAGGGTCTAATTCAGTATAAGGCAGCTTCATGTGTTCATGTGTCTTGAATTAAACAACTGATGACCATATTGAAAATATGTCAGATGTCTATGGGTGTGTGAGTGTGTATGTAGGAGATCGGTGCTGCTAGGCACCTATCCCAGCAACACTCAGTTGAGCCACCATTTGTGAGATCTGGTTTGCTTCTGATTACGAGGAGTCTCTGTGCCAGTGCACTTGCCTGCCAGGGATGTGCTGGTCTGCTGTGGAGACTTTCCATGTGATTGGGCTAATCTATGTGTTATCTCACACACAGGAGGTCCCTGTGTGGAGCCGTCGCTACACAGCAGCATTTTAGGTGACCTTTGAATGCAATGTTCCTGCTGCTGGTGTGATTTGCATAACTGCTGTAGCTCAAGAAAGGCACACATGTGGAGGTCTGCTGCATGGGGTCTTCCATTTGTCTACAGTCATCTACAGCCACTCTGTCAGTGTCCAATGCTTCCATTATCATTATTTACCTAAGTAGCCAGTAATCTTCATCAGCATTACTGTGAATGATGTGTAAGCAAGTCAAAATCGGGAGCCTTGCAATGCTTACCAGTATCTCATCCCCTCTGTGCTATGATTATAAATAGAAAAACCTTTCCTTTATCATTTAACTTAGATGGGGAATTTGTGTGACAGCTATACCTATACCAGAGAGCGTCTCCCGGAGATGAATTCAAATAACAAGTCATTTCTGGATTGGAGAGTTATTAATAAAGAGCCAGCACGGGTCAGATAACCAAAGACGGCTGTAATTTGCAATTATTTATTGCATTTGAGCGTGCACATGGAAGTTGTAGCATCATCAGGATTTGGGAGGGATAGATTGATGCATATCATCAGACTGAAATTGTACAGAAGACAATTCCAGTAGAGACATTGGACATTAAATGATAATCATTGTCGGTTTGGACTCTGGAGTAAATTATTTATTTCCATTCCATACAGCTTAATGCTTTTGCTGATTTGCATCTAACACCACTGAGGAAGGATCACAGCAAGGCAGAAAGCAGATGACAATAAATGACAGGAAGAGATAAACGTATTGGAGCTACGGCTTGACTAGAAAGCAAGAACAGAGCAATAGATACCAGAGTGGATGGATTGTATGGGATGTGGAGCAGAGATATACTGAGTACAATCCACCAGAAACTCATTTGGGCCCAGAGAATGCACACGATTCAGGCTCCATCTACACATTGCAAAGCCCTCATGTTTATTGGGGAATAACATGATATTATCAATTTAGGGATCTTTTGAGCAAGAAATGAGGGAGAGGACCATGTGATTTACTTCACCATGCATGCAACATTGATTATGGAATAAGAAATGAAGAAGAAGAAAAGTTGGTTTTTATATGCCGAGTTTCTCTACCACTTAAGGCAGAATCAAACCGGCTTACAATCACCTTCCCTTCCCCCTCCCCCACACCCTGTGAGGTAGGTGGAGATGAGAGCTCTAACAGAGCTGTGACTTGCCCAAGGTCACCCAGCTGGCTTTGTGTGTAGGAGTGGGGAAACAAATCCAGTTCACTAGATTACCCTCTGCCGCTCATGTGGAGGAGTGGGGAATCAAACCCGGTTCTCCAGATCAGACTCCACCCTCCAAACCACTGCTCTTAACCACACCACCAAGCTGGCTCACATGACATGTGAGATGAACAGAAGGACACACATCCATACACACACACACAAACCATCATGCTCGCGGCGCCTACACATGCTGGGATTGGCCAGACCTCTGCATGAGTTCCTTTGAGAAAGGTAGTATGTTGCCTAGTAGTCTCTAAAGACAGTTGGTCTGAAGAAAATCTTGTAATTTGAAGAAAATCTTGTGATATACAAGATTATTCCATAAGAGGCTGAGAAAAGGTCCAAGAGAAATAGACACCTGTTACCCAGCTGGAGCAGGCGACATGGCAGGTAATAGGTGCACTGTGTCAGGTAAACCAGGTAGAATCCTCCAGCTTTTTCATATTTCATGAGCCTTGTATGGGGTTTCAAGGTCTTTAGAGAATCCCCCCTTTTCAACTGGATTCAACTAGTTTAACTTGGCCTCTGACACTTTTAGCTCATCTCTTGTTCTGAAGCCTTTTGGTCTTCTTGATCTTCATAAATTGATAAACATTTCCACTTTTAGCTATCTCGGCATAATCTTTCATCTTATTAATTGACACATTCTTTCTGTTATCTTCTTTTCACTTTATTTGCCCCTCTTGTTTTTTTTTTTTAATTCTTACCCCACTAGGGTTGCCAGGTCCCTCTTTGCCACTGGCGGGATATTTTTGGGGCGGAGCCTGAGGAGGGCGGGGTTTAGAGAGGGGAGGGACTTTAATGCCATAGAGTTAAATTGCCAGAGCAGCCATTTTTCTCAAGGTGATCTGATCTCTATCGGCTGGAAATCAGTTATATTAGCAGGAGATCTCCTGCTACTACCTGGCAGTTGGCAACCCTACACCCCACTCATGATCTTCCAGGGATTTTGATCTATTTACTATCAGATCATTTGTGAACTCCCAGGAATTTCAGCCTTCCAACCCTTATCACACTTTCATACTTCACACTTACTTTCTTCTCTTCCAACATCTCCTTTATGTTCCAATATACACCTTGAATAAATTATCATTTGGATATCAATATATTGATTAGACAATAATCACAACAGCAGCAACAACTAATTAATAAGTGGTTACCAGTTACAATAAGGACTTAGTATGACTTGTGCAATGGGAGATTTATGCCTCCCAGATGCGCACTGGTTGTTTTTTGTTTGTGACCACATCATGCCGCGAGAAGCAGCTTTTGCCTCCCACCCACATTGTTTTCATGTCAACAGACTGTCTCATGGAACTGCTATTGGGTGAGTTGTGAAGTTTATATGTCAACATGTGACGTTTATATGTCACCATCTAAGTAACATGATTTTTATAACGGAGCCAATAGCGGCTCCACACAGTGGTTTGCATATCCAAGAACCATGTCTGTGGGGGGAGAGACTAAAGCCACTTCTCCCTGTGTGCTGTGGCTGCAAACAGAAAAAGGTCTATGTGCATACAAGAGGCACAAAACTCCCATTGCACGTGTGATACAAACTAAAGGTGTGCACTTGAAAAATTGTCATTTTAATTCCATATAATAATTTCAGAAAGGGTTCACTTATCATTTTCACTATTGGAAAGTCGTATCGGGGGAAAATATTCATTAATATTGTATTGGATATCTGCCCATTATTTCCTATGGGAGGAAATGGCAGGTTTTCTGGAGTGGCTGTTTTTTCACCAAATGGCACTAAAATTTCAGCAAACCTAGTCCACCTCTTTACTAAACATCCTCCATGTTTCAAGTGAATTGAACACAGGGGTTTGAAGATATCCTTAGCCATTTTTCTCTCTTTGCTTTCTACAGGGAAAAGTGACAGGTTTCAGAAACTTCTATTTTTTAAAAACTAAATGGTGTCTCCCCCCAACACAACAAATGAACAACAGTTCAAATAACAGTATATTAATAATAACAAAGTAACCTCCCTTCCCCCCAAAAGTGTGTCCCCTTTGTAACTAACCGTTAAGGATGTCAACCTCCAAGTGGTAAAGCAAACCAGAAACAGCATGCAAGAACAATATGATATAAATACAAATATATTAAAGTGACAAGTGAAAAGGTGAAATAAGCAAAAATACAAACAGAACAAAATTTGCAAATATATACAACAAAAAATTCCCAGCCTAGACAATTCAAACAATCATCAGAAACTGATATAACAAGTTCAAAGGTAAGTATTCAGCTCACAGATCTTGAAAATGCTTGTTCTATATAATCTTGTATTTCTCTTTTGCAGGAAGAAGTAGACAGAAGGCTTGGGAACAAAGATCAAGAATTAATCCATAGCTTCATTGATAGGACGTGTTGTCTAGATCATGTGACCACCATTAGAATGCACCTTATAGGTATCATTTCATAATGGACCAGACTGGTTCCTCACAAGGATCTCAAAGACAGGAAGTGGTGGCTGGAGATCTTGTTGGACTCAAAAGCCAGACCCTGTTCAATGGCACAGACCCACCAAGAACAGAGACGACTCAGGTTATTTCTTTTAGAAGCAAGAGGTAATTTATTATGCCAGCAGAAAGAGTCTCATGACAGCCAAATACCACTCTTCAAAATTACCGTACAACATCTGGGAGTATTTATACAATTTTGGGTTGTCTAACTTTTTGCTCTTTGCGCATGCCTCATGATCTCACCTGGGTGCTTCTACGCATGCCCCATGATGTCACCTTACCAATTAGCTTAATTGGTGCAACTCTTTGGCCTTTGGCCTTTTTCTCTACCATATCTTCATTTCCATGCCAACCTCTATACATTTGAAACTGGGCAGATACCCCGCTTAGCTCACCTAGCTTGCAATAACATATGTGAAGTGTACCTTCCACTGTTAATTTGGCATGTTTTTTTCCCAATTAACCTCATCTTGGCATGCCTTCACCCTATCGAATAGGGGTGATTTAATCCTTGGAGCGATTTCTAAACTTCTGTATTATCTAGTGAACTTCTGTACTCTTGCTGAGTTCTTCTACTTCGAGGAGAGTCAGATCTCTCCTGGCCTAGACATTTAAAGCTTATACATACATCCCTTTAAGTGCTCTAGCATACTTCAGTGAAATGGTACTATTATACGGTGGTATCTTTAATAATATGTGTGCTCATAAAATCTGATTAACATATCTTCCCTGTAAGCTAAGATTTCAGCTTGTGTGCTTATTAGGTTACACAGTGAATAGCATGTCTTTCCTAGAATTTTGGCGTGTGCTTACTAGACTCATAACTGTTGTGATACTCAGTGTAAGCCAAACAAAGTGAGATTTTACACTTCCTTCAATCTCCCGCTATTACAACTGATCTCCAGTCAACAGGGATCAGTTCCCCTGGAGAAAATGGCTGCTTTGGAAGGTCGACTTTATGGCAGTATACTCCATTGAAGTCCCTCCCCTCACCAACCCCCACCCTCTTCAGGCTCCACCCCCAAAATCTCCAGGTATTTCCCAACTCAGAACTGGCAACTCTACTAACCCTCCTCCCCACCCAGGAAAAAAAAAAGGAAAAGCTGACTTCTACTAATAATCAAAACAAATCAGACTAGTCCAGGTGAGGGTCCAGCATAGTAGTCCAAAGTCTAGGCCATGCTCTGCATACTCCAAGGAACCACCAGGCAGGGCCTCCAAAGTAATCCAAAGCTTCTTTTTACTGCCAGAGGTATGCAAGGAGTAGTGGGAGGCAAATTGCTTCACAGGATAGCCTGATTGGCCAAGGGCAGCTCTCCTATTCCCTCCCTGAGATCAGATTGACTGGGAGACTTGTATCTCTTTCCCTGCACCCTCATATTTCCTGGGCAAGCAACAGAGAACTGAGAACAAGCCTTGTGAACCAATTCCATCCATGCATATCATCTACTGGCTTTTTCCATCCTCAATGGAAGAACTACATAAGAACTATGTACTCCTATACTATTATCAGAGGCCTACTATGGCTTAACTATTCTTCTTGAGAACAGATATTAATATAGAATTTTGCATCTATTTCCACTAGATGGGAATATCTATATACAACTACAAAAGTACAAAGAGAGTTTAATACGGTCCAAGACCAGCATAAATATACAACTAATAAATGCAATGCAGGTACAAGCTTAAAACAGACTGTCTGAAAAAACAACAACACAGTTGTAATCGGTATAACAATGCTTAGACTTTCAACACACAAACTGCCTGGATAATAAGAGATAGAGCCTCAAATCACAATTGAAAGTGTTGTGAGAGTTGCTTCACTCTGCTAACTTTCAATAATTGGTGAAGCGATTGCAATAGAATTTGTGCAGTGTTGTGGAAGAGATCTATTAAGAGTATTTTCTGAGCCGACACTGCTGCAGAGCAGAGTTAATTGAAACTACAGGACCTGTATTAATTGTATCTTTCCATAAAGCTTGTGCTTGAACTGCTGTACAGAATCGACCTCAGCAGGCTGATATTTCCGCTAGAGAGCCAATGTGGCATCAGAAAGAGCATCCAGTCGGGAAGTTATAAAAGTACAGCAAATAACCGTGCTGAGTGGAACTCTCTGCAGTTCAGATTTGGAGCTGAAAGGGCTTTGTTCACTCTGATTCCCCCAATTAGGGTGACCAAAGTCATTTTGGTCCCAGTGCCAAGGAAGTTACTGTTGATTCTCCCTAACTTCTTGGTGGTTTTCAGTACCATCAAACATGTTATTCTTTGCTTTGGGTTAGATTGTCTGGATTGGGGGGCAGCAGCCCATGGGGCAGGCAGGTCACAGAGTATATCCCTGCTACCACCCCTGAAGGTAGTTAAGGTAGAGGTGAGCACAGTGCCATTTATGGTAAGTGTAACTTCAGAAGATGGATTGACTCAATAAAGGAAGCCACAGCCCTCAATTTGCAAGATATCAGCAAGGCTGTCAAAGATAGGACATTTTGGAGGACATTGATTCATAGGGTCGCCATGTGTGGGAAGCGACTTGATGGCACTTCACACACACACACACACACACACACACACACACACACACACACACACACACACACACACATCTTCAGAAGCCAGATTTGACCATGCTCTGATCCCATTCAAGCTAGATAACTCCAGTAAGTACTATGTGAGATTGCCTTTGAACTTTTTGGAAGCTTCAATTAGTACAAAATTCTGCAGCCATTTTACTGTCAGAGGTTTATTACAGAGAGCGCATGGCCCCTGTACCGGCTGCCTGTTTGTTTCTGGCTGGACCAGGGTATTTGAAGGACAACCTTCCCCGCCATCATTCTTCCATTAGTAAAGATCATCTCAAACTGTTCTTTCTGTGCCCCAATCTACGGAAGCGAGCACGATGGGTGGCAACCAGAGATGGCCTTTGCAGTGGTAGCATCCTGCTTCTGGAATGTTCTCTCATGGGAGGATCTGCATTGTAAGGCTATTTAAGGCTTTAAAGGTCAAAACCAGCACATTGAATTAAACCCAGAAACAACCAGTAAGCAGTGCAGATAAGCAATGATTGTTATTACATAACCTCTGTATTCAGCTCCAGATGAAAACTGAGCTACCATGTTTTGGATCTGTTCAAAGTTCTGAACTATTTTCAAGGACAGCTCCATGTGCAATGCATTACAATGACCAGGACGAGAGATGACCAGAGCATGCAAGACAATGGCAAGATCCCGAGTCCATAGAAAGGGGTGCAACGGGCATATCCATCAAAGTTGATGGCAGGAACTGGGGCATCCAGCACAGCAACCTCAGGCCCAGCACTGCCTTCTGGAATGATCCTGCAAAGCAGTGCTACCTCTTCCCCACCTGTGCAAGCAGTCTAAACATTCATGGCAATCAATGGTGTAAAAAATAAATAGCCAAATCCTAAAGGGGGGGGTGCGCATTGTTAGCTGACAGCTGGGGACTGTGCAGCCATGCCGCCTCCTGAGATGCTTCCCAGCCCAAAAATACAGATAAAAATGGACTTTTACCAAAACCCCATGAAATTCCACCATTGAGTTTCATGGGGCTACACCTGCTAATTTGCAGGCATAACTCGACACCTGCAAAATAGCATGTTCCTGGGGTGAGAGGGCTTTGGGAGCTGACTAATGTTAGCTCCACCCCCAGGAACTCCCCAGGAACACCCCCCTGCATACCGGCGCGGGCACTTGTGCCAGAAGAACACTGCCAGGAAGGCAGCGCCAGTGCCTGAGGGTCGCACTGCCACATCACTCCCATAGCTGTCATAAGTGGCCCTGCACCAGCATCCCTGCCACTTTGGACGGTGGAAGAGGCATGGACACGGGCGCGGAGATCACACCAGCTCCTATGCAGCTCTGCCCCCCCTTCAGGATTGCATGGTAAGATAATCAGGAAAATACCCAGGATCACACCCCCTCTATCTCTCTGAGTTACTGCTGTGCTGTTGAACACAGGCAGGGTGCTGTTGCAGACAGTTGTCTTGTTTGTAGGCTTCCTAGAGGCACCTGGTTGGCCACTGTGTGAACAAACTACTGGACTTGATAGGCCTTGGTCTGATCCAGCATTGCTTTTCTTATGTTCTTATGCTGTTATGGGGAGAAGAATTTCTTTTTCCGAAATTCATTTTTTTAGACAAAGTCACTGATACCTCTTATTCTTTTTCTCTGTCAAAAGTGGGATTTCTCTTTCATTTCTCTTTGATTTCACAAGGTAATGTTCTAATAGGCTGATGGAAAAGATGGGAAGACGTTGCCCACATCTGAGCATCTACAGAGTGAATATTGAAATTTTGCAGAACGTGCTTTCCTGAGATTATTACAAACTGACTCCAAATTCTGTAAAAGAGGACAAGAAACAGGATTTCAGGGAGAAATTGGATAAAGAGGAATTAAGAGAATTTCTCTTAGCAACCCAACTGAGTGTTAACTGAACATGCAGACAGCGGGAGCTTACATGCTGGCCGTGGCCCCACCTCTACCCTGTTTCTGGCTTGTGAGCATGGCATCTATGTGCTGAGGATATGTCCACATGTATGCCCCCTCCCTGTGATTGGGGACATTACTTTATGAAAGTTCCCAATCACACAGAGGAAGCATACACGTGGGCACTTTCTCTGCATATAGGTGCTGTGGTCGCAAGCTGGCAATTGCAGGGATGTGGGGTTAAGCCAGTGTGTTTGTGACTGCTGGTATTCTCCATGCATCCACTCAGTATGCAGAGGGGTTGTGAGAAAAGGGCAATTGTGAATTTCCTGCATTGTGTAGGGGTTTGGACTAGATGACTTTGGTGGTCCCATCCAACTCTATGATTCTACAAAGAGGGTTTCTGCCTCTCCAGGTATAAGTTACTTAGGTATAAGTTACTTTTTTACTGTGAAGTATATGACAAACTCCAGCAATAGCTGTTTCATTCCATGAATAAAAAGCCATGGCGATGCCTCCAAGGGATGGAAATATCTGCAAAGATCAGAGAGCCTCACTTTCCCATTGACTTTAATGTACTTTTAATTGTAAGACTTTTCCCCTATGGACATTCCCACAGATACATGAACAATGTTTTCAAAGAGCTCTCGTTCTAATCCTATTATTAGCTAAACAAAGGTGAACATTTTAAACAGCACCCATAGGTGCACTGAGACTTCAAAGGTTTTCCTCTTTTCTTTTTCCTGCAGAGCAGCTGCCATGAATCATGAGCATGTAACCTCTGCCTACAACCAATGGATGAAAAGGGGAAAGAGAAAAAGAATACAAGCCCCTTGTTCTTTGGGAAGCTAAGGTTTTTTTTTTAACCTCTTGGACATGCTCCTGGAGATGGCACGTAAGATTTAAATCTGCTTTCTCTGGTTAAAAGCTCAAATTCTTTTGGGCATTGCATATGGTAACATGGCCCCTCAAATGGAATTAAGGGATCCTGGGATCTTCTTCAGGACACAGAAGATATTTTTCATTTTGGGCATAATCCATCTCTTCCTGCATTGGTTAATTTGGGGTATAGGAAGAGACTGGACATCTATGAAGCTCTTTTCCAATTTCCTGGAACAACCAAATGTTCATGAAGTGCACTGCAACACATTAATTCAATCAATCTTTATTTGTTACTATCATAGATCAGCCAAGATTGACACATAGTGAAAGTCATCAGCACATCTACATAGAAACACATCCATCCATCCATCCCCCATTTTTCTTCATAGTAGGGACCTAAAGTAGCTTACAGTGTCTCCTGTTCTTCATTTTATCCTCATAACAACTTTGCGAGTTATGTAGGCAGAAAGTGTATGACTGGCCCAAGTTCACCCAGCAAACTCCCATGGCAGAGTAGCGATTCAATCCTGGGGGGGGGGGAGGTGTTTCCCAGATCCTAATATGACACTCTCTCCACTTCACCATCCTGGCTCTCTCACAAATTCATAGGGCTGTCAATTCGGTTCGGCCCGAACTGAAAATCAGCCGAATTTCCCCTGATTCGGTGGTTTTTAGTTTGGGAGGAACCGAACTCAAAACTGGCAGGCAACCGGGGGGCGAATTCAGCGAGTTCGGGAGTTCGTGAATAAATTCGGCAAATTCGGCCATCAGTAAGCAGCATAACCGTCAGTAAGCAGCATTCTCCTCCCCCGGCCAATCGGTGGGCAAGCTGGGTCTTCTTCTGGCCAATCAGTCAGGATTGAGTACTGGAGGAATCAGCTGATGTGCGGCCCGGCCAGGGAGAGAGAGAGAGAGAGAGCGAAATCCTCGTGTGTGGGGGGTGCTTGTGCACATTTGCTCCTTTCTGTGGCTGCAGGGGGCGTATTTTTGGGGGTACAGACACAAAACTTTTAGTGGAGCTTCAGATGAAGCTTCTTAAGATACCCCCCAAGTTTTGTAAACATTGGGTCAGGGGGTCCCAAGATATGCCCCCCCTTTTTCTTTCCATGGCTGCAGGGGTTGCATTTTGGGGGGTACAAACCCCAAACATTTATTGGAGCTTCAGATGAAGCTTCTTAAGATACCCCCCAAGTTTTGTAAACATTGGGTCAGGGGGTCTCGAGATATGGGCTCTCCCCCTTTTCCCTCCCCCCCTTTTCCATTTATGTGGCTGCAGGGGGTGCTTTTTTGGGGATATAGCCCCCAAACTTTTAGCATAGCTTCAGACAGTTATTCTTAAGATACCACCCAAGTTTTGTAAAGATGGGTTCAGTGGGGGCAGAAATATCGCCTCCCCCCTTTTCTCTTTCCGTGGCTGCAGGGGGCACATTTTTTGGGGTGCAGATCCCAAACTTTGAGCGGAGTTTCAGACCAGTGTTCTTAAGAGACCACCCAAGTTTTTTGAACATTGGGTCAGGGGGTCCCGAGATATGGGCTTTCCCCTTTCCCCTTTCCCCTATTGGGATGAATGGATCAGCGAGCCGATCCTGTGTGCATCTTCTCCAGAGCAAAACCTCCCGTGCCTAATTGGAATCATCTTGGATTAAAAGTCCTCCCCAGCCCCTCCTGATGGAACAGAAGACAGCCACAGTAAGACCCCTTTGGGGGCTTTAATCTATAACTTTTCTCCTGTGTATGTGTGTGTGTGTGGGGGAAAGCAGAGTCTGTGTGTGTGTGGGGAGGGAGCAGTTTCTGTGGGTGGGGGGGAAGCCAAAGGGGGCTTTTGTCGGTTCTGCCTGGGGTGTGTGTTCCCCCTCGAGTCTCTCGCTCCCTGGTTTGAGGGGGGAGGTTTCAGTTGTGTGTCTTCTGGTTTTTCCCTGTTGCAAAGGTGTTGTTTTACAAGGTTGAGTTGCTTTGCAAACTGTTGTCGGGGCTGAGAGCTTTGTGCGTGGGCGGCAAGCTCTGCTGAGAGATGCACATTAAGGATGGGGGGACCCCTTTCAGGGCCCATATCTCAGCCCCCCCTGACCCAATCTTTACAAAACTTGGGGAGTCTTTCAATAGACGTCCTTTGAAGCTCTGCTGAAAGTTTGGGACCTCTAACCCCAAAAATGCCCCTCCAGAGCCGCGGAAAGGCTCGATTGTGTTTTGAATGGCTTTATTCTGCCGAATTTTTTCCCCGAACTTTGAATTCCTGCTGAATTGAACGGATCCGAAGTGGGGGAGTTCGGACTTTGGCACATCCCGAATCTAAACGGGCCGAATTCAGCCGAATCCGAACTATACCGAATTTTTAAAAATTCAACAGCCCTACAAATTCAGCCATTGACACGATTCTGAGGCCCTTCCTTGACTCACACAGGTATCCCCAGCACTCTGCTTTTGGGAAAGCAGCCTTGTCTTCCTGGTTTTTAGAAAATGATGCAGGCATACACATTGCCTGTATATAAAGCTAGCAGAGGCCCTGCAGGAGGATTTCCACATGGGTAATGCCCCTTTTTTGTTGTATCTCTGCTGTCAAAGACTCTAAAGCAGACCCATTATTATAATGCTGGGGTAACATGGCTGCTGCTTTCCTTTGTCCCTATCACATTTTGCTATGGTAATCTCCATATACGGGAAAATATACAGCTTTATCCAATGATATGACTACTCCCCCTGCCAGTTGTGGTGGGCAATGACGAGAACTGAGAAATGACCACTATGCCACTCATATAGTCCTACCCTTTACACATGAAGCTGCCTTAGTCCATGGTTCTGTCAAGGTCAGTCTTGTCTTTGCTGACTCGCAGCAGTTCCCCAGAGGAGAGGTCTTTGACATCACTAATTATTGATCCTTTTTTAACTGGAGATACTGGGGATTGAACTGTACACAAAGCAGATGCATTACCATTGAGATATGGCCCCTCCCACAGAGGTGATGTGGTGACATTGTTGGCTGTTGACCTGCTACTCTAGTCTTGTGTAAACTGGCCAATCTGAGGTACATGTCCCTGGGGCATCTCTAGGGTTGCCAACTGTGCTAGCTACCTGCCAATGCTCAGGTCTCCACTTGCAGTGTCTCTGAGGTACTGCTCCAGGAGGTTGGCAACAGCAGGGAGAGGGTAAAGCAGAGTCCAAAGACCATTTGTCAAAGCCAGAAATCAGAGTCTAGTACTTGCCAAATCAGAGTTACAGTTCATAGTCCAGGTAGCTGGTCAAGGGTCACAGAGAGTCAGAGGTCCAGCCAGTCCAAGGTCTAAAGGCACAGAGTTGTTCAAGCATTGTGAGGCAGCACGTTGCTTCCTCAACCCCAGGCTGTTCAGCTGAGGCTTTTCTGGCATCTGACTTCTCTGTCAGTCCTCCTCCTGCGAGGACTTGCTGTTCCAGCACACACCGGTAGGCTTCCAGCTGGGCACTATGTCTTTTAGCCACCAGTGCCTTTCTCTGCTGCTGCCTCCACCTGTCAGCCTTTGCTGCCTTAGTAGCTTGAGGGCTCACAGCTGGGCCAGTGGGTCCAGGCTCTGAGCAGGACAGGGTTGGTTCTGCCATGACTTCTGACTGTAAGTCTTGTGCCTGCTCTGGAGAGTCACCAGCTTCAGGGCTGTCAGCCTCCTTGCCAGGCTGTGCTGAGTCAGGCCCCACTTCAGGCTGCAAGATCAGAGGCAGCTCCATTGGGGCTGAATTCTCCTGGTAGAGTTCCTCCTCTCTGGTGCTCACTGGAAGTGACATCATCCTGTTGTCGACAACATTAGGATGTTTTGGTATTTGGGCAAAAACTCTATGGTAAAAACACCTTCTACCATAGAATTTCCCCCCAGGTACCAGAGTGTCCCCACATCGCCGGCAACGTGATGATGTCACTTCTGGTGGCATGGGAAGTGACATTGACACTTTGCTGATGATGGGGGGCTAGGCCTTAGTTCACCACTGGTACGTTTCCCCACCCTCTCCCCTGCTGGTTGCCAGGTACTTCCTGGCAACCATAGTCCAGTCGCTCTGTCTTAGCCTAACATACAGGGCTGTTATTATGAAGGGAAAATGATGTACACCCAATTTAGCTTCTTGCTTTGATGGAATAAAAGTCTCTAAGATGGGATAAAAGGAAAGAAGGGATAAAAATATACTAGATGCCCCTCAAGCCTTTGGCTGCACTGGGGCCTTGGGCATTTATTCAGGTTGATGATATGAATCCTCTGTTTTATTCAATATTTCATATTCTGTGTGCATTGATGTAAACAGAGAAGCAAACTGCAGAGAATTTGGCCCACTGGTTTTGCATTCACTTTGTATTTGAGAGCTCATGGAAGAAATTAAATGCTGCAGAATGTTGTTTTGGTTGTTTGGATTAAAAATGCAAATTTTATTGTAGACTGCCATTGCAGACTAGGTTGGAAAAACAAAGAGGAAAAACATGATGCACTTCCAATTTCCAGATTTATATTCTTCATCCGTCCTGGGGGGAAAAAAAAGAAAGGGGGAAAAAACGGAATGACATTTATTTGGCTGGTTGCACAATCCATGTTAACAAGACAATTAGTATGTGATGAAAGTTATTATCTTCCTCAGCATGCCAAAGACGGGGGCTGCTGCTGCTGGATCTTGGAAGCAAGCCTGACTTCATTTCTTAGTCACAGTAAAAGATAATATTGAATTCTTCTCTCCAGATCTTGACAGGATGTAATTAATACTTTCTGCTTTAAATAAAATGGAGCAAAACACAACTACCTGGAAAAAATGAAATTTTCATTTGGGAAACTATTTTGAAGGAAGTTGGTGGTTCTTGACATTGATTGACAGTCATGGGCAGCCAAAAACCTTTCTTGAGTCAATGTTGATACAGTGAGTTACACTGTCAGTTGACACTGTGGCTGTGTCTACCCAGAATTTGACTTCTTTGCTGCTGCTGGTATAGCTCCTCCTCTCTTAGTGGGAAGAATATTTAAATTTCATGGGCTTGGATGCTAGACAGCACAAGAGAAGCTGAACTGCATAAACAGCAGCATTCCCTGCTCTACCTGTAGTTATATATAACCCCTGAAATTGTGCCCCTGTGGTCACTGGACCCCCCCAAAACACCAGGGGGTGGTCAAGGTGGGAGGGCAGCAGGGAAAGGGGTATGTCAGCAAATTTACCCTAAACTTAATCTTGGCCCTGTACCCTGGAATGAAGACAAAAGACACCAATGTTTACAGTTGTCAACAGGCCTGGAAAAAAAACATTGAAGAAGAAGAGGAGGAGGAAGAAGAAGAGCTTTTCTCTACCTTTAAGGAGTCTCAAAGTGGCTTACAATCACCTTCCCTTCCCCTCCTCACAACAGGCACCTTGTGTGGTAGGTGGGGCTAAGAATGTTCTGAGGGAACTGTGACTGGCCCAAGGTCACCCAGCAGGCTTCATGTGTAGGAGTGGGAAAACCAACCTGGTTCTCCAGATTGGAGTCAACTGCTCATGTGGAGGAGTGGGGAATCAAATCCGGCTTTCCAGATTAAGGTCCATCGCTCTTAGCCACTACACTATGCTTTAATAAAAGTTTATTGTGTGGAAGTGGCCACTTGAAGCTGTTTATGGCATGGAGGTAAATAACATCCCAGTAAAAGGATAGGATTTTTTTCTGCAGGTCTGTTGGCAACCCTAACAATGCAAGAGTCAACCTCGATTTTCATTCCTATCTGATCTTCATAATAGTAAACACTTCCCTTCTTTTTAGTGCAAATTATTAAGTATGGGCAAGTCTGTTGGCTGCCATCATCTGGGGAAACCCCACCCTGGTCCGTAACATGGCCAGCATTGCTGCCAGCCTTGTTTATCCTCTGCTCCCACAAACCCATGCTGAGTGATACCAAGTTTCTTCTCCTTCCCTTGGGGCAAACATTACTGAATTTACCAGGAAAGTTCCTGGTGAGTGAGTGCCCTCAAGGACTGCTGGGGGTCAGAAACAAGCAGAGACAAGCTGCCTCGCCACAATACAGGAGTCACTGGCTCAAGCCCTTCTGCAGCCACAATGATCAATGTAAGCTCATGATGACCTTCTCTTTCACTGCCACTGGAGACCAGGGGTAAGCTGATGCCCATTGTTGGGGTTACTGATTGCCAGCTTGCAGAACTGCAAGAGCCCTCAGTTTAGCTTGTTCCTTGGCTGTTTAAACTTCCCAGTCTGGCTTAGATATACCCTTCCTCTCTAAGCCTGTTTCCAATTGGCTGGGCTGAATGCTCCATTCCTCAAGGGGATGGTGGCAAAAACACCTCCCAGCTCCCATATGGCAAGGAATAGACATTTGAACAGTTAAGATGGGGGGTGGGGGAGGAAAAGGAGAATTTCATTACCAATGAAAAAATATCCACGTTTTTGGGCAGTACCATAATCCTTTTTTTGCAGTCCTCCATGCTGTAGGAGCCTTTTTGTTTTGTTTTGTTTTACATAGGAAAGACGTCTTCTTAAACAGATGCTACTATGATCCACACAAACGTGCTTGGAGATGTAAATGCCACCACAGTGATGGGTTTTTCTTTCGTCTGATTCAGAACCTTGTTTTGTATCACACGCCCCGCTGAAAATGCACCCCCTTTAACCCTTCCAATGCCAACTTGTCCTCAGAGGCCAAATTTTTCCTTTTCGCAATCTTTCTCACCACACATGCTTGAGTCTCTCTCCCCCACCCACCCCGGTGGTCCAGAAGGAATCAGGGGATGTCTCCAGTATAGCATTACCAAAGCACAAGTATAAAAACAACTTATGGGGTTACAATAATTGCCAAAATATCTTAGCATTCCTTTGGAAAGCTTTGCAGCTTTCCTGTTGCCGTTGATGAGTAATGATTTCCCCCAGTGGCAATAAAAAGAGCCAGACTCAGATATACAGTGCAGTACCACGTGGGTACCACAATAAAGTTGCCTTAATGAGCTACCACATGCATCTCCAGGACAGCTCTTCCAGTAGTGCTATCTCTTTCTTCCCCTTGCTCTCCTCTTGCATAGGAATCAATCAACACAGTCACTTACCTTAGAAATGGGTAGTTTTGGCCAGTCATAGGAATCTAAGTGAAGTGGCAAAAGACTCACAACTGTCCATCGTTTGTCCATCATTGCTGGCCTCCCATCTCCCCCCCACACACACTTTTGTTGTCTGTGGGGGTATACTCTGCTTATCAAGTACCATGGTGGCTACCACTGTTTTACTGGAATGCCATTCTTGTTTTTATTGTTAGTATTAAAACCACATAATAAGCCAAAATACAAATCTAAAACCAATGTTTTAAATTTATATTTTACATTATTATGTGGTTTTAATACGAGAAGATGAGTCACTTAAAAAACAATCCTGCTAGGAAATATTGAAGGCAGCAGGAAAAGAGGAAGACTGAACAAGAGATGGATTGACTATTGATTATAAAGGAAGTCACAGCCCTCAGTTTGCAAGAGCCGAGCAAGTCTGTTAAGGATAGGACGTTTTGGAGGACATTGATTCATAGGGTCACCATGAGTCGGAAGCAACTTGACCAACACTTAACACTCACATGTGGTTGTAAAGGTTGTTATCTGCCCTGAGCCCAGTTGGACTGGGAATGAGGGTGAATTATAAATTTGAAATAACAACAACAACAACAACAACAACAATAGGCTCCCCATTCAGGGAAGCATACAAAGAGGCAAAATGAGCAGATATAGGCAGGGGTTATAGTGATTGGTCCCTGCACCGGATTCCCCTTTGCATTCTTGGGTCCAGGTTAAGTGGCAGAAAATGTAAGGGGGAAATGACATGAGATGGGAGGGGAGGGGATGGAGGCAGGCAACCTAAGTAAGGAGTGGGTTACTGCACCTTAAATCCTTATTTGCACTGGAGTCTTATAAGCCATGTGCAGTGTTTTAGGAATGCTGTTATTCTACTGGAGTAAATGGCTAGAGGAGGCATGCCAGCATACCTCCTTGTTAAGATTCAGGAAACTCTGCAAAGCCTATTTATTTAGGTTCACTTTCAGAAGGAGAGCTGGTTGTGGCTGCTAAAAGTGATTAACTGGAGTTGCCTCTGGCAGGACAGCAAGGCTTTTTTTTTTTTTTTTTTTTGCTGCTGGTCTTCATGCCCAATCAACTGTTGTGGTCTGTTTTTATGATGGTTTGTTGTTCTATGATGATTTTTTCCGCAAGCCTTTCTGCAGTGTAGAGAGGAGCGACAAATCTTTGCTGTCGCAATACTGACCATCCCCCTATCTCATGGCCATTAGTCTGACAATCCTGGAAGGTGGAGGCACGTCATTTAGAGTCTGGACATCAAGGGATAACCTGCACCAGGCCAAAGCATTAAGAGCCATTGCTAAGGGGGACATAAAGTGGAAGTAAGTAGCAATTTCAGCAAAAGCCCTTGGACAAAATCAATACCACTAGTAGCTCTTTGCAGGGGCAGCTTGATTGCCACATTTCTTCTCAGCTACTGACCATCTAACAACTTAAGTAACAAACAATCATTGCCTCTCTTCCCAGGACACTCATTGTTATTATTTTAATAATTATGCTCCGTTCCATTTGTTTGATGGAACTAATGTGCAGTTTAGCCTGCCGCTGTTGGCCTGTCGTTTCCCCCCATCAAATTGAGTAGAAAGGCAGATTGACTACACAGAAATCAAGATGTTTTCCTGACAATATAAATGACAGCTTTTAGCATAGGTGCATTAGTCTCTGAGAGGGATGCATTGATTGGGGCTACCTCAATCGTGCTTGAAATGAGGACACAACTGGCAAACAAAAAGAACACATTTGTTTTTCTTCACAGAGTAAGAGGTTACGGGTCTAATTACATTTTACAAGCAAAGTCATGGAACTAAAAACCATTGTCAGTGGGGGAAAAGCCACTTTGGGATGGGCCAATTTCAAGTGAAAAAGTGGCAGAGGTGCTTAACTCTATCCCAAGCAACTGCTTCTCTTCGGCCCCACTGTTTGCTCTATGGTACCACATGCTTTCCCCCCATGGGATTGTATTTTTGCAGGAGCATTTAGGGCAGGGGAGCAGTAAGCTAGGCAATGGTTAAACACTTTCTTTATTGAAATAATTTTTAACCTCCCTTTCTCCTAGAAAAGGACCCAAAAAGGAACTGATACTCTTCCTTCCCTGTCAGGGCCTGTGGGGGCTTCTACTGAGATCTTTGCTGCCTTTATGGTTTCAGGGGTTATAAGAAGCTCTGAGCTACCAAATGTCTCCATTCTTATTCACCCATCGGCTACTGAGGCAGGAAGCTATGTAAAGCTTTTTGGGGGAGGGGCTGTGGCTCAGTGGTAGAGCATCTGCTTGGCATGCAGAAGGTTCAAACTACGGCATCTCCAGTTAAAGTGACTAGGCAAGTAGGTGTTATGAAAGACCTCTGCCTGAGACCCTGGAGAGCCACTGCTGGTCAGAGTAGACAATACTGGCTTTGATGCACCAATGGTCTGATTTAGGGCTGTTGAAAAAAAAAAATTGGTAAAATTCAGATTCGGCAAAATTCGGCCTGTTTTTATTCGGGAAATGCTGAAGTCCGAACTCCCCCACTTCGGGTCCGTGCAATTCGGCATGAGATCCGGAGTTCGGGGAAAAATTTGGCTGAATACAGCCATTAAAAACACAATCGCACCTTTCCGTGGCTCCGCGGAAAGGCTCGAATGTGCACACGCACCCCCCCAAGGGAGATCTCTCTCTCACATAAACAGATACTCTCTCTTTCTCTCCCCGGGCCGCACAGCAGCGACTGATTGGCCAGAAGAAGACCCAGCTTGGCCACCGATTGGCCACAAGAGAATGCTGCTTACTAACTGACGGTTATGCTGCTGTGCCCAACCCTGAATTTGCTGAATTTATTCGCCGAACACCCTGAAATCGCTGAATTCAGCTCCCCGTTTTCCCACCTTTTTTGAGTTTGGTTCCCTCCAAACTAAAACCGCCGAATCAGGGGAAATTCGGCTGTTTTTCGGTTCGGGATGAACCGAATCGACAGCCCTACTGCACACCTCACCTAAGGGACCATCCTTTCCAAAGTGCAGGCAGATAAGAGAAAGAATCATTGTCTACAGTCTGTTAAAGTTTTTTTTTAACTTGTAAAGCATGCACATACAAATCTGCATGAGAGTGAGTTCTTCGTTTTATTTTGTGGAAACCTGAAACAGGGGAGATATATTCTTTCTCTTGGTTATCATCTCTTCCCCTGTACAGCTTCCCATTCCCTCCATTTTAAACAAATCCATCTTCTGCTGCATCTTCTCTTCACACCTTACTTTTATCTCTGTTGACTGTTTTATACTCATGTTTTATACTCATGTTGTCTTTCTGTTCCTGACTTCTCCATTTATCCCGCACTGATCTGTAGCTGGCATAGAGTTGCCAAGTTCCCCCTGGACACCGACTGGGGATGGGGGGTTGACAGATCCAGATGGGAAACTCCTGGAGATTTGGGAATGGAGCCTAGGGAGGACAGGGACCTCAGTGGGGCACAATGCCATACTGCCCATTCTCCAAAACATCCATTTTCTTCATGGGAACTGATCTCTGTAGTCTGGAAATGAGCTGTTATTCTGGGGGATCCCCAGGTCCTACCTGGAGGCTAGCATCCCTACATAAGCCCTGGGTTATCCTGAAGAAGAGAAACCTAGCTGAGATGTAGTTAATTGAGCCTTTGAATCTGCCAGATAAATGCTTCAACCAAGTAAAATGTAGAGGCTTCCCTTAATCTGTTTAACCTATTTTTAAAGCATTTTTGCTAGAGGCTATCATTACTCCTTGGGGCCATGACTTCTAGAAGTTAATTCTGCATTGTGTGAAGACATACTGGTACTAGGAAGAACCCAAGCAGCAGGATTGACTTCAAATATTGGTTCCTTTAAGAGACTGAGATTCCTTAGCTCGATTGCCCAGAGTCTGCAACTCAAGTATTGGGATTCAGCCAGTCTCCAAACATTTCTCTTTATTGCTACCCATGTAGTACCCACCAATATGCAGCTCCTGGGCATGTTATATTTCAAAGATATTGCAAATGATCACAAGCCAAAAAGGGTAGTGCAATGTTTCGTTTTGCAGAAGTATGACTGGCAAGCTAAAGACAGAGTGTCATTGGTCTTTTTTTGTATGTGTATATATAAAATTCAGTTGGGAGAAAATGAGATACCCACGAAATACTACTACTTTGAAGAAGGTATACAGAATGCAAAAGAGCCTTGCTAAATGCATTTGCAATAGTAGGGAAATTAATTTTCAAATGCCCTGTTTTAATGCCATTTACTGTGAATAGGCCATGGCAGGCGATGCAGGATTTTATTAAATAAGCAGCTTGGAAGTCAGTAGATGCATGCAAAGGTTGGTGCTTCTGAGTATGCAACTGCTATCAAAGGTTCTATCAAACCTATCAAAGCAATACATAGTTTGATGGGTGTAGAGGAATGCAAGAACCTCACTGCTGTGGCAGCCAAACACAAATGCGTTATGTCTTCATGTTGCACAAAACAGATTCTGACTCTAGAATTGTTTAAGAGAAGGGTTAAGGCACGCACAATTTCAGTCATAATCCAAAAAACATAAAATTGGAAGTTAAGGTTGTCACCTTAACGTCTGTGCCATATGAGCAATACAGATGTACATCCTGACATTTCATGCTTGGTTACAACTTAAGCTCCATGCGGCTACACTTTTCTTGGCATTTTAAGATTCTTATTATTTTTGCCCAAATTGGGATTGCAGTTACAGACGTTCCTGTCCATAGGCATTCCGTATCATTAATTGTGACATACGATCAAACGCTTATTAAATAATGATGTAGCATTGGCCCACGTTCAGTGTCGCACCCGGCAAGCTGCAGAGGAAAAGAGTTAAAGCCAAACAACCAAGGACAAATGTAGCTCTCCCTTCTATTCTGGACTGAAGTCTGCAGGGTGGCCCTGTAAGGTAAGAGTGCAAAGAGGATCACAGAGGGTTCGGACCTTGGACAATTCACTGGGGTTGAATACTGACCAGTAAAACATTCAGCAGTTTTAGGGATACGACCGCATTTTTGCAGCCTTTCCATTTTTCTTTGAGAATCCTCATTTTGATCTTGTTTCTCACAAATGCTTGAAGCTGCCCTGTGTGGAGTCAGACCACTGGTACATCAAGGTCAGTGCTGTCTACTCTGGCTGACAGCATCTTGCCAAGGTCTCACGTCTCAGGTCTTTCACATCACCCAGTACCAGATCTTTTTAACTATAGATGCTGAGGATTGAAACAGGGACATTCTGCATGCTAAGTAGTTGCTCTGTCATACAGCAATAACCCCCAATTCCTTGTGCAAACTGAAACCATCAGTCTATTTTCATTCAGTTTTCTGTTTCTTTGCAGCAAATAACCCTGTTTTCTTGTGCCAGCTATGCTTGTGTCAGCTATGTATGCATGAGAGAGCTAGAGTAGTGTAGTGGTTAAGGTGTCAGACTAGGATCTGGGAAACCCAGGTTCAAATCCCTATTCTGCCGTAGAAACTTGCTGGGTGACCTTGGGCCAGTAACACACTCTCAGCCAGGCAAGTATTTGGATGGGAGACCTCCAAGGAATATCAGGGATGTGACACAGAGGCGTGCAATGGCAAACCACCTTTGAACATCTCTTGACTTGAAAACCCTTCGGAATTACCAGCAAAAAAAGTATGCATGGTATGTAATTTATTGGGGGAAGTGGGTTATATGGGGTCTTACTGTATGCTGTACTCTTTGATTTTCAATTCTAAGCTACCTTGAGCTATGGGAAAGGTGGGATGTAAATATTTTAATTAATAAATATATAAAATGCAAGAATAGTGCAAAATATGATGCAACAGTAGTGCAAAGCAAACAAACTAATCAGAAACACCAACAAATAGAATGAATTAAATTAGGAGGCTTGCTAAGACAACAAAATGAATGAAGGCACGCTTGTATATCCTTAGTGGTGTCCTAGGGAAGGCCTGCTGGAGATGTGTGTCTCCAAGTTCCAACCCTCTCAGAATAATCCTGGGACTGAAAGGGCCTGTTATCATTTCCAGATATGTGTCTGGAATGCTGCTTGCTTAGCATCCTCCTGAGTTGCTAATGGTTCCAAGATCTTGGAGGATTAGGGAAGGGTTGCCTTCTTAAGAGCAGTGGGTGGAAGCATTTTGGTCCTTTGGGACTTTTGTTCCTCAGGGGGAATCTTACACTGTGTGGGAACCTTCTAAGGGACTTCCTAGTTCCAAGCCTCCCTGTTTTCAGTGTGTTCAGTCTCTGATAGTGATGGGTTGGACTCCTGGGCCACAACAATAAATATATGGGGCCTTAACTTGCAACTTCATGTATTAATTTAGGAATTTGAGTATATTTAGGAATGTGAGTAGCCATGTATGTATGCTAATTAAAGGGATGTGTTTTATTTTTGTTATGTCTCTTTTTTAGGGGGGAAAGAGCAGTTACTGAATCACATGATTGAGAGTATGGTAAAATGTAATTTTTTTCTCAACTTGTAAATAAGTGTAAAAACCCAGAACACATCAATACAACTTCAAAATATAAACCCCTTGAAAATTAAATGCAAAAGACAACTATTTTTCCTGAGACAGAATTTTGAAGGTTATTTTTATTTTGCACATTTTTGCCTTTGTATTGAAAATTTTGCCTTTGTACTAAACAACTGCACAACAAAAATAAAAGTAAAAAAAAAGAAATTCATTGCCATGGGCATCCTTGGATGACCTTGGCCAAGACAATCAGCCTAGGGCTGTCGATTCGGTTCGTCCCAAACTGAAAACAGCCTAATTTTCCCCGATTCGGCAATTTCCGGTTCGGATAGAGCCGAAATTAAAAAAGGCGGGAAAATGAGGAGCCGAATTCGGCGAGTTCAGGCTAATGCTGAATAAATTATGGGGCCCAGAAGGGGTCCCTCCAACCAACTGCCCATTGGAATACAGCCTTTAAAAACACATTCGTGTTGGGCCGTACCATCACACCGGCCAGGGGGTCTGACTAAAAGGCAATTAATCCCGAGTTATGGGGTCCCTGTGCATCTAGAGAGCGGTAAATCTAAGGCAAACCTCCCGTGCATAAATGGCCAGAGAGTATGTGTGTGTGAGTCTGCTAGAATTGTACTGGATTACTCCTGAGTCCTGACTCCCAGTCCATGCTGCTGATGGAAGAGAAGAAGACATTCGCAGTAAGACCCATTTGAGGGCTTTTCTCTATAATTCTCTATATTTTTTTCCTGTATGTGTGTATGTGTGCCGGCATAGGCCAAGGGCCGGGTGGTGTCCGCAGTCCTCAGACGTGTGGGAGGTATCTAGCCCCTTTCGGAGCAGGCAACAAAGATTATGCTGTCTACCAAGGTCAGAAGTCGGAGGCGTCGTCAAAGCAGGCAGGAGTCAACCGCCGGAGAAATCAATCATGAGCGGTAGCGGGAACACAGAGAAACTGCACGGTTGCTTCCGCAAAGTGAAAGCACGCCTGCACTGCCTTTATCAGTCAGTGCACTTCCAAGCTAGGCTTCATCCTGAAACGACTCAGCACCAGTTCTCTGTCTGCTTAGCCTCTCCAAGCGAGCACTTCTTCTACCTTGCAGAACCACACGCTGCCGAGTCCTGATAAGCCTATCAGGTTCAGGTGAGGTTGGAGGGCTGCCATTCTCAGCTTCCACTGCAGGGGTTGGAGGAAGAGTAGCTTCTGTCTGCCCTTGTTCCATCTCTCTGCCTAGCTGTGGTTTCTGCTGAGTTGTTTCAGGCTTCTGTGCTACTGGCTGCAATGGAGGTACTGAGGGCCCAGAGGCAACCTGTTCCTCCACTTCAGCTTCAGAGTCCTCCGAGTCCTCAGCTCCCAAGGCAGGGCCCATGACACCATGTGGGGGGGGGGAGATTCTCTCTCTCTCTCTGTGTGTGTGTGTGAGGGGTGAAGCCAAAGGGGGGTGGGTTTACCTGTTCTACTGGGGGGTGGGCTTGATTGCCTCTGTGTGGGACTGTGCTTTCTACTATTTTCACCGGTTGCCAACTTCATGTGGAGTTTAGGGCTGTAGATTCGGTTCGTCCCGAACTGAAAAACCGTCGAATTTCCCCCGATTCGGCGGTTTCTGGTTCGGGACGAACCGAATTAAAAAAAAGGTGGGAAATGGGGGAGCCGAATTCCCCGACTTTGAGGTGTTCAGCAAATAAATTCAGCAAATTCAGGGTTCGGCGCAGCAGCATAACCGTCAGGCTCCCCCACGCGTGCCTTCACGGGGCTTCCCTGAAGGCACACGGGGGGCTCTTTAAACAGATCTGTGCCTAACAGCTGTTATGCGCAGATCTGTTTCCCCCCTGCGCGCCTTCACGGGGGGCCCTTTAAACAGCTCTGCGCCTCCCAGCTGGGCCCTTTAAACAGCTCTGCGCCTCCCAGCTGGGCCCTCCCTAACAGCTGTTAGGTGCATATCTGTTTAAAGAGCCCCCCACGCACCTTCACGGGGCTTCCCTGAAGGCGTGCAGGGGGCTCTTCCCCCCGAATTTCCCCCCGAACTCCGGATCTCGCGCTGAATTTCGCGGATCCGAAGTGGGGGAGTTTGGACTTCGGCACGTCCTGAATGTAAAAAGGCCGAATTTTGGGACCTCTACCTCCAAAAATGCTCCCCCCGGAGCCGTGGAAACCTGCGAATATGTTTTTAATGGCTTTATTCCAATGGGCAAATGGGGGACCCCCTTCTGGGCCCCATAACTTGAGGGCCCCTGATCCAATCTTTACAAAACTTGGGGGTTCTTGCAATAAGGGTCCCCTCAAGCTACACTGAAATTTTGGGACCTCTACCTCCGAACATGCCCCCCGAAGCCGTGGAAAGGCGAGAATGTGCTTTAAATGGCTTTATTTGGCCAAATTTTTTCCTGAACTCCAAATCTCATGCTGAATTACACCGATTCAAATTGGCGGAGTTCAGACTTTGGCATTTCCTGAATCAAAACAGGCCAAATTTTGCCGAATCCGAATTTTACCAATTTTTTTCTCCAAAAGCCCTAAATCAGCCCATTCTTGAGCTTTTGTTGGCTGGAGGTGGAATGGCTGAGGTGCCACCGCAGCACCTCCAAAGCCATTTCACGGCTTCTGAAAGACAAAAGAAAAGCCTTTTAGAGGCTTTTTTTTTGTAAAAATGGGGCTTTTTGCCCCATAGAGAACAGCAATGCTGTGCCTGCTAAAAGACAGGCCCAGCAACACAACTCTCACCGCTGGAGTTCCAGGCTTAACAGGGACAGGAACTGACTACAGGCAGCTCTGCCCCCCTGGCACGCTCCAGTAATGCCCCCTGGGACACTGGAAAACCCTCTGGAATGCTGCCGTGGGCTTTTACACAGGTGGGACATCAGCGGAAAGCCCAGCCAGCATCCGGGGGTGGCGCTGCCACAGCAGTGCCGGGAGACTGGTATCTGGGCCTCCCTGCCGGCATTGGGGCCACTCACGATGGCATAAATATCCCAGGTGCTGTAGCGGGGGGCCCCAACACCAGCGCAGCCCCTTCCTGGCCTCCTGAGGACTTTCATCCTCAGAAGTCAGGAATAGGCTGTTGGTGTCCCATTTGTCTTATGGGAAAGATAATGACCAACCTTAAATGCTGCTCTAGAGTTGAAAGATATATTAATGTCCCCACCTTGAGCCTTGGGGTTAAATAGGAATTAGCTTTTTGTGAGCAATTTCGGCAGCATCAAAAAATGTCTTCCATTTTGGGGATCTGACTCAACTGAAATTTCCCAAGGTTCTTGGCTTCAGGGATTCTGCCATAACAGAGTTGAAGAGAGGCTTAAGAACATAAGAAAGGTCCTGCTGAATCAGACCAAGGCCCATCAAGTCCAGCAGTCTGTCACACAGTGGCCAACCAGGTGCCTCTAGGAAGCCGCTAACAAGACTAGTGCAGCAGCACCATCCTGCCTGTGTTCCACCACACCCAAAATAATAGGCATGCTCCTCTGATACTAGAGAGAATAGGTATGCAGCATGACTAATATCCATTCTAACTAACAGCCATGAATACCCCTCTCCTCCATGAATATGTCTACTCCCCTCTTAAAGCTCTCCAAGCTGGCAGCCATCACCACATCCTGGGGCAGGGAGTTCCACAATTTAACTATGCGTTGTGTGAAAAAATACTTCCTTTTATCTGTTTTGAATCTCTCACCCTCCAGCTTTAGCAGATGACCCCATGTTCTAGTATGGGAGAGGGAGAAAAACTTCTCTCTGTCCACTCTCTCCAAACCATGCATAATTTTATAGACCTCTATCATGTCTCCCCTCAGCCGCCATCTTTCCAAGCTAAACAGCCCTAAGCGTCTTAACCGCTCCCCATAGGACAGTTGCTCTAGTCCCCTAATCATTTTGGTTGCTCTTTTCTGCACCTTCTCAAGCTTTGTAATATCCTTTTTTAGGTGTGGTGACCAGAACTGTACACAGTATTCCAAGTGTGGTCTCACCATAGATTTGTACAAGGGCAGTATGATATCAGCAGTTTTATTCTCTATTCCTCATCTAATTATAGCCAGCATGGAATTTGCCTTTTTTACAGCAGCCGCACACTGGGTTGACATCTTCATTGAGCTATCCACTACCACCCCAAGATCCCTTTCTTGGTCTGTCGCTGCCAGCACAGATCCCATCAGTGTATATGTGAAGTTGGGATTTTTTGTCCCAATATGCATCACTTTACACTTACTCACTTTGAATCTCATTTGCCATTTTAATGCCCATTTTTCCAGTAAGCAGAGATCCTTGTAATGAGATCCTTGCTGACATTACAATTACAGCTGCAGGAGGGTTAGTGAGAAGCTGAGAAGCTGAAGGAGAAGAGAGGAGAAGACAAAGAGGAATACTTCTCTAGCTTGGGTTGCAGTCTAAGCTGGAGAAGATATTCCAGAGGTGTAACACTCTCCTTGAATCGAAGGCAATTGTTACAAGCCTAGTTGTGACGAACTTCAGTGGCACCAGTGTGTATTACATTGTAAAATGATATGTTTTATTTTTCTTTAGACTTTTCTTAGCAACATAATTTAATTTATTACTTATACAATAGTAATCATATGATGTGGACTTTGAGTCCATTACATCTCGTTGACCCTTCCTCCTTCCTTTTACAAAGGAACTTTATTTGGAACTGTGGAATTCTTCCCCCATTATCAGCTTCATCCTGTGATTTAATAAAGGAGATGTTGCTTGGCTATTGACAGTGCAAACCAATTTTCAGATGTTGCTGCTACTATCAGCAGGGTGTAATAGAAGCTCATTACAGTTCAGAAGGCTGATTTAATTACATTTTTCCTGCCAGAAAGTTACCCTGCCTCCGCATGCAAAAATGCTCATCTACATCTATTTGGCCATTGTGTATCTATAGTGAATTCATCAAAGAGGTGGGAAAAAGTAGCAGACACCCCCTCTCTAGTAAAGCAGCTTAGTGATAAACTTGTGATAGGCGCTCTGAGTATGAATGCTGGCATGCCCACTGGCTCAAATCATGTGTTTATTCCCTTTAAAAAATGCAGCAGAAGAAATTGTGTGTGCGCTTCTGCAGTACCAGAATAGCATCTTTAGTCTGGGTAATCACCTGAAGCGGCTTTCTGACATCAGGTTTTACAAAGACAGCACAACGTTGGGGAACATAAGAACATAAGAAAACCCATGCTGGATCAGACCAAGGTCCATCAAGTCCAGCAGTCTGTTCATACAGCAGCCAACCAGGTGCCTCTAGGAAGCCCACAAAGGAGACAACTGCAGCAGCACCATCCTGCCTGTGTTCCACAGCACCTAATATATTTGGCATGCTCCTCTGATCCTGGAGAGAATAGGTATGCATCATGACTAGTAGCTATTTTAACTAGTAGCCATGGATACTCCTCTTTTCCATGAACATGTCCCCTCCCCTCTTAAAGCCTTCCAAGTCGGCAGCCATCACATCATCATCATCATCATCGTCATCATCATCGACCTTTAATGGTATAACAACCACATCCTGGGGCAGGGAGTTCCACAATTTTACTTTTATCAGTTTTGAATCTCTCACCCTTGAGGGAACCAGGACTCTCTCTGCAATGAGTATTTTCTCTAACACCCTCCCCACCCCCAAATGTCTAACACTTAGGAAACAAATCACAGCGAATTAAACCATGTTCACAACTAGCAATATCCATTGCCATTATCTTAATCTATGTACACTACAAAGGTTTGATATCGGATGGTCGATAAAACTAGCCCATGTTATTTTACATTTTTGCCATGGACTGCATTGGCATTGTAGTGATAGAACTCTTGTGAGGGATTGATTTCACCGAGAAATTTATCTAGGCTGTTGGTGGTTTATTAGGAAGATCAAGATAACAAGTGCTGCATTATTGATCAAACCCTGAGGGGGACATTTCCCTTATTTCTTCTTCCCAATGAAATTGTGTAATTATGTTCCCCCCACATGCTTTTCAGTCTTTTCTGCCTGACTAGAAAGGATCAATTTGGAGGTAGACTAATGAAGTAAATGTAAGAAATGTCAATCACAGTTGTCTGGCAGCAGGTAGAAAAGGGTAAAAACAGGAGGAGAGAGAAGGTTCCGGGGGAAAAGGAATGTTTTCCAAACGTGCATGAGGTTTGAAATACAAGGGCTTTCTCTGTTTGCTACCATTTCAAAGCAAGTAGGTACATACTATAGTTAGTAGTTCTGGATGCTAGAGCTAGGGCCCATGGGTGCCACGATGCTCACCAAAGAGTTTCCTGAAGTCCACCCCTTCTTCCCCAACACAAAGAGGTAGTCATGCATTACTCCAACTTGTTGGAGCAAAAGATGCATCAGAAAACCCCCGGAGGCAGCATTGTTACATCTTCCAGGAGCACCCATGTGGAAGCAACAGCATAGGAAGATGCTTGGCTTGGAACTTCTCAACTTTTTCACTTTGGCATGTGCTCCCATGGCAGCCATTTGTGGTGTGGCTACACCCCCAGGCAGCCATTTTATTGTGGAGAATGCTACCTGTTCTCAAAATTCCTGTAGTGTCAATAGGTTCAATAAGGTGCAGGGCTCCTAAAATTTGTTGTACACTCACTTGGGGAAGTATCCGTTTGGGGTATCCAAATCTTTCTGCAAGCTCCTTAGCACCCTGATTCCCCTCCAAGCCAGTGCCTAGAGGCTCAGTAAAAGAAAGGAGGAGGAGGAGGAAGAGAGTTGGTTTTTAGAAGAAGAAGAAGGTTTTTTTATGCTGACTTTCTCTACCACTTAAGGGAGAATCAAACCAGCTTACAATCGCCTTCCCTTTCTGTCCCCACAACAGATGCCTGTGAGATAGGTGGGGCTGAGAGAGCTCAAGGAGTACTGTGACTTGCTCAGGGTCACCCAGCTGGCTTCATTGTAGGAGTGGGGAAACAAATCCAGTTCACCAGATTAGCCTCCGTCACTCATGTGGAGGAGTGGGAAATCAAACCCGGTTCTCCAGATCAGAGTCCACCGCTCCAAACTACCGTTCTTAACCACTACACCACGAAGCGCAGAGATGCTTTTGGACAATGGGTACCCCCCCCACTTACTCCCTGAAAGTGGCACCTTTGTCTTCTCCTTCTTGCTGTCCTGCATCTGTCTCCCTTGCTGATGGTCAACAAGATTGCTCTTTTTGCAATATGTTTTCAATGCATATGGACTTCGGCAGTTTTGGGGAAGAGGGAGTAGACATAAATAAGCTGAGCGCATTGAAAGTTGCAACACATCGAACATACAGAGTTCCCTGCACAAAAACAGGATCATTCAGAACAAAACAGTAGTGAATTCTGAATGTTTTGGTTATATCATAAACAATACCGGTAATTTGAATCTCCAAAATCCTGGGAGAAATGCAGATGTGGAAAATTTTGGAAGCCTCGCTATTTGCATGTCCAAAATGTTGCATGTCCAACATTATAATGTGACTGATGACCAGCTACATCTTTGGACTGCAGTCTTGGTTTTATTGACATCTATGATAGATTCCCAGCATTAAAAACATAATACTATTCAGCATGAATATAAGAAGGACATTTTTTCTCATGTCTACTCTGCATAGGTCTTATGTTCTTTTCCTCTAACAAAGTTCTTATTTCTAAGTTTGGAAGGAAGTAGGAAGTCATTTATCCCAAAGACTGGCACAGAAAGAGGCATGGGATTTCTAGACTTTGCTTCTCTGGTGATACAAATCAGATGTGATCCATGACGCTTCCTTTCAGGAAGTTAATAATATACTTTGCACCATAACAATTGGTAGGTCAATACCAAACAGCATTTAAATAGGGCAGTTTTCTTCCTCTTCTGCCATGGAACTTCAATTCTGCTAATTGCCGTCATTAATAAGGTCCTGACAGTGCCTGATTAATGAGGATTAAAACTCAAGTTTACATAATTTATGGCTGTTGTTTTTCCCCCCTCCAACTTGTGCAGTAGAAGTGACAGTTGTCAGGTTGCTGAACCAACTTAAGGAAGGCTTCTGAAATTAAAGGTGCCAGGGAGATTAATCGAGTGTAAGGGAAACAGCCTTCCAGTGGGACCATTTATTACAAGTCTGAAAAAGTTCTCTTTAAGTCAGTGTTGAAGTAAAATGCCAGTTTTATGATGCAGAGTTAGCTTCTCCCTAGTACATTATTAGAAATATATGGTAATAGAAACATCTTTTTGACATTAAGATAGGAGAGCAACCCTTTTATGTTACGGTTGCCAACCTCCAGGTGGTGGCTGGAGATCTCCCACATTTACAATTGATCTCCAGGCGATGGAGATCAGTTCATCTAGAAAAAATAGCTGCTTTGAAAGGTGGACTCTGGCATTATACCTCCCTTAGGTCCCTCCCCTCCCCAAATCTCACCCTTATCAGGTTCCCCCTCCAAATCTTCAGGAATTTCTGAGCCTGGAGTTGGAAACTTTAGTCCAAGGGAGAATTATGTGGATGTGGACATGCCTCTGAAGTACATGGGAAGAAGGACTAGATGAGAAAGGGAAAGATATTAAAGGATTATGGAAGAAGGAGGCTTGAGGATCTGAAAGGGAGAATTATTCTAGAGACATGACAAATGGGGCTGGGGGCTGGCAGGAGCCAGAGAACCAGCGGATCCAGGCAAGGAAGAGACACAGGAAGACACCGTAGCAGGGACCATATGTCATAGAAACATCCTCTTAGCTGTTTCTTTGCCTTTCAACATTTTTGGTTCAGGCTTTGAGCCTAGTTAAGTTGCTGTAGGTCCATCTCTGGGCAGTAAATGTCATGATGACTGGCAGTTTCAGTAGGCTTGCCAACCTCCAGGTGTGTCCTAAAGATCTCCCACAATTACAGTTGATCTCCAGATGGTCAAGATCAGTCCCCCTGAAGGAAAAGGCTGCTTTGAGGGTGGACTGTATGATATTATACCCTGCTGAGGTCCCTGCCCTCCCCAAACCACTCCCTCCCCAGGTTCCCCCTTCAAAATCTCCAGGTATTTCCCAACCCAGAGCGGGCAACCTGAAGTTTCAGAGAGAGAAATAAAAATGAGATGGAGTCAGGCTAGGCACAGGTGCAAGTGAGATCATGGGCCTGAGAGCTCCCAGGCTGGAAACCAAGAGGGAGTTTCATACCCACATTCCATCTCCTTAGCTCAAGGAACCCTAGGTATGAGGAAGTTGCTTGATAGTGAACACATGTCAGCTGCAGAGGTACATGGTCACATGTCTTAGCAATGCACCTGATTGGTCAACCAGGATAAGGCAGCTGTAGCAGTCCGCCATAAAGCAAGACCATTAATTCTAGGATTTATCCTTGACCCTTCTTTAATTCTTGATTCCTTGGTTGTGTCTTACGTGGCTGGAATACGTGCCTTTTGGACTTTCAAACTCTATATCTAGCTCAGAGGACTAAAGCATGAAATAAGTATTCTAGGGTAGCTGTTTTGCTTTGTTATTTTCTTCCCTGTTTTTGCACTGCTCTTATATTTGTAACCTTTTGCACCTTTCTTTTAATAAACCTTGTTAATTATATACCTGTGGGGTCATTTGGGTTTTTGGGCTTCAATCTAAACTCAGTACCTTGGCTTATTTTGGCTAGAGCTGCCAAAGTAATTGTCTTTGGAACTCAACATGGATGTCTCCCACCTGGCAGGGCTGACTTCTTGATTAGCCTGTAGGGCTAGAGACCTGGTCCCTCAGTCTCTCAAGTAAGTGTTAGCTTAGAGGAGCTGGTGGTGGCTCATTATTCTGGGCAGTGAGGATTCACTCCCCAGTTTTGTGCGTTTTGCTCTTGACCTGACCAGTCACCTCCTTGACACCATAAGTCAAGAGCCACCAAAGAATGGGTTTGTAGCTTGGTGGTGTTGCCGGATTTTTGTTTATGGTTTGAGGCTCAGATCTCCTCTGTGGCATATAGCACCTGTCAGTTCTAACTGATACACCAACTATGACCCTTCCTCAAAAATTATGATTTGGCCATGGTGATCAATGCTCTGATCATATACACTAGATTACAGTAATTTGTTCCATGTGGGGCTACCTTTGAAAACTGTACAGAAAGTTCAGTTGGTCCAGAATATAGCAGCCTGATTATTGTTGGGGGCAACATACAGGGATCACCCCTTTGCTAGGGTTGCCAGGTCTGGGTCGAGAAATTCCTGGAGATTTGTGGGTAGTCTCTGGGAAAGCCAGGGTTGCGAACCTCAGTGGGGTGTAATGGAATACATTCACCCCTCCAAAGCAGCCATTTCCTCCAGGGGAATGGATATCTTTCATATGGAGATCAGTTGTAATTCTGTGAGATCTCCATGCCCCGCCTGGAGGTTGGCAAACCTAAACATCTCCAGTGGCTGTCCATCTGTTTCTGGGCACAATTTAAAGAGCTGGTTCTTAGCTATGAGGCCCTAAATGGTTTGGGGCCATGGTACTTGAAGGACTGTCTCCTCCAATATTGTCCAACCCACCAATTAAGACCCTCTTCTCAAGCCCTGCTTCCTGTGCCCTTGCCTGCTTAGGCATGGTGAGTGGTGACTAGAGACAGGACCTTTTCAGTGGTGGCGTCTCATCTTTGGAATGACCTCTGCTTTGAGGCTTGCCCAGTGCTTACCTTACGTTCTTTTAGGAGGCAGGCCAAAACATTTCCGTTTACCCAGACTTCTAACTAACTGATTTCTAGTTAGTTGACTTATGTTCTGCTCCTTGCATGATGCCTGTTTCATTAATATCGTTTTGATGGCTCTGTTTATTTAATGTGGTTTTATGCCCTGTCTCTTTTAATTGTTCCTACTGATAGTTTTATGTTATGTGAAGGGGACCTCCACATTTGGAGCAGTAATCCTCTGAAACCCAGAGCTAGGAGACAACGTCAGGAGAAGGTCCTGACTTTGTTTCTTGGCCCTTCAGGGCAACTGGTTGGCAGATTAGTGAAACATAATGCTGGATTAGATGGTCCACTGAACCAGCTGGGATCTCATTGTGTTCTTATAGGGTTGCCAGGTCCCCCCTGGTCACCAGTGGGGGATGGAGGTAGGGTTGCCAGTTCCACATTGGGAAACTCCTGTAGATTTGGGGATAGAGCCTGGGAAGGACAGGAAGCTCAATGAGGTATAATTCTATAGAGTCCTCCCTCCAAAGCAGACATTTTCTCTAGGGGAACTGATCTCTGTAGTCTGGAGAGGAGCTGTAATTCCAGGGAATCCCCAGGTCCCACCTGGAGGCTGGCATCCCTATGTTATTAACTGGCTTGGCTTGTTTTTAATGGTCTATTCTATTGACTTATTTTAATGTGAGATTTGTTTTACCGAATTGTTTAATTGTTTTAATTAGTTTTGTTTTGTAAAATTAGTTGTTAGTGATCTCAAGGCGGTCTGCAGACGTGGCATATACATTTCCTAAATTAACAATTAATATTGCTTTCTTTCTCATACAAAAGAAATACATCTTAGGACAGCATTATGAGGCACAATGTCAACATGATGCTGTTGGGCAAGAAGAACTTACCTATACAGCATTGCATGTACCCAGTCTCTCAGCTACAGGTATCTGGTATGCTACTGCTGTATATATAGCAGCTGAGGGACAAGTTTACTTGAGATGCTAAGTACATAGCAGCAGTAATTTATTCAGCTCCATCAGCATCACAATTAAATCACTCCTTACTTATCTAGGTTGGACTCTTTCTATGATATACAAAGCAACGAACTTTAACAGCAGATGTTAATATCTTCACATCACTTCTGCAATTAATTTCTTTTCATTCCTCAATGTGTAAGTATTATTTGTATGGAGAGTTCAAATATGATCATTACTTCTCAGTGGAGCTATCTTTTTCTTTGATAGCATGATACTCAAAAACAAATAATGAAAACCGCTTGACCAGCTGTGGATTTTTTTTCTAGTAAACTTACCAGCTGATATTGAATACATCCAATTGTCTTAAGACAGGAAAAATGAGGCAAAATGAACTATTTTTTTATTTGTAAAACTGTGATGGTTGAGAATACTTTCATGACTGACCTCTTAGCCTAGTTAAAAGTATGAAAAAATCTTGAACAGGAAATCTCTCTTCAGCCTGCTCCTGCATTCTGGGATGGTTGTACCCCTACTTCAGCTGAAGGATGCAATCTTGCGTCAGGAGTGTTCCTCTTTTAAAAATTAAAAGAAGGAGAAGCAGTATGGTGTGAAAAGATCTTGTGGAGCTGTAATCAGTTCTGTAACAGCAGTTAAGTAAATGCTTTAAGATTGTTGTCCCAAGGCTATCTTGGGGTGTAGGCACCGGGTCCTAAACCACTCTCGATTCTAAATTGTAACATTCAAACATTAAAACAGAACTCAACACAGAATTTTGGAGAAAAAATTGCCACAACTATTTATCGGCAAACAGCTGAAAAATGTCTTGGCGTAGCTTGGGGGCTGGATTGGGGCATCAGCTGGCCCCATGCAAACTGATGTGAGCATCTGTCTCCAAGTGAGCCCGCTGGGAGTAGCAAGGGATGGTGGTGCTGTGAATTCACCTGGACACGAGCCACTTGGTGGTTCCCCCACCACTCGGGTAGAGGCCAACCATACAGCCCCCAAGCCGAGTGTGTAGCAACCCATGGCCTCACTCAAAACCCCTTATTGGGGTCCCCCAAGGTGGAGGAAAGGGGCACACAGGCCTCTTTCACCCAAAAAACCAATCCAACCCCATGCTTATCCCACTCAAGTTGTGACATGATAACAAATAGAGACCGTAGAACAGGGGTGGGGGTGGGGACAAAGCCGGAGATGAACTGAGCTGGCTGCCAGGTGAGCTCCCTTTGAATGCAGAGCAGGAGGACCGGAGTGAAAACTCCTCTCCTGCTCTGCTTGCCCGGCCCCTCCCCTGGAGAACCCACCTGCTCCCGATAGGCTCATTTGAGCCCTATTGCACGAGCCTGATTGGCTGGGCCGGGAAAGCTTCTGAGCCCAGCTAGGAAGGGCAAGGCGGTGGTGTGCTGACATGTGCTCAGCCACCCAAGGAGCCCCGGCTCCTGCATCGCCCCTCTGCCTTCCACCCCTGCCCAGGACACCAAATCTGACTCCGGGTAAGTCCTGGAACCTTTGCTTCTACAAATAGCGTAAAAGGCACAGAAATAGAGTCCAGAAGATGTAAGGACATAGCCTAGTGCTATTAGCCAAAAGACAGAAAAGAATTCAAGAAATTGTTAGCAACCAAAGCTGGATTCCCACAAGGCTGGTTATTGTACAATTGTGGTAGGGCTGTTGAAAAAAAAATTCGGTAAAATCCAGATTTGGCAAAATTTGGCCTGTTTTGATTTGGGAGATGCTGAAGTCCGAACTCCCCCAATTCGGATCCGTGGAATTCGGCACTAAGTTTGGAGTTCGGGAAAAAAATCGGCCGAATAAAGCCATTAAAAACAAATTTGAGCCTTTCCGCGGCTCCGGGAGGGCATGTTTGGAGGCAGAGGTCCCAAACATTCAGTGTAGCTCGAAAGGACCCTTCTTGCAAGAACCCCCAAGTTTTGTTAAGATTGGGTCAGGGCCTCCCGAGTTATGGGGCCCGGAAGGGGTCCCCCCAATCTGCCCATTGCAATAAAGCCATTACAAACACATTCGCAGCTTTCCGTGGGTCCGGGGGGATTTTTGGAGGTAGAGGTCCCAAACTTTCCGTTTAGCCTGAGGGGACCCTTACTGCAAGAACCCCCAAGTTTTGTGAATATTGGGTCAGAGCCCCCGAGATATGGGGCCCGGAAGGGGTCCCCCCAATCTGCCCAAGCCATTACAAACGCACTCACGCCTTTCTGCAACTCTGGGGGGGCATGTTTGGAGGTAGAGGTCCCAAACTTTCAGTGTAGCTTGAGGGGACCCTTCTTGCAAGAACCCCCAGGTTTTGTGAAGATTGGATCAGGGGCCCCTGAGATATGGGGCCTGGAAGGGGTCCCCCATCTGCCCATTGGAATAAAGCCATTAAAAGGGATGTACTAAAACGAATGACAAGTCAGCCCATTGGAAGCAATGGGAGAAGCTGCCCAGCCCATTGAAGATAATGGGAGAGAGGAATGTCGGTTGACTTGCATTGACTCCCCTGAAATACATTACAGGGGATGTACTAAAATGAGGCAATCAAGCCCACCCCCCAGCAGAACAGGTAAACCCCCCTCACACTCACACACACACACACACAGAGAATCTCTCCCCCCCCATATACACACACACAGGAAAAAAATTATAGAGAATTATAGAGAAAAGCCCCCAAATGGGTCTTACTGTGGATGTCTTCTTCTCTTCCATCAGGAGCAGGAACTGGGAGTCAGGACTCAGGAGTAATCCAATACGATTCTAGCAGACTCACACACACATACTCTCTGGCCATTTTATGCATGGGAGGTTTTGCCTTGGATTTGACGCTCTCTAGATACACATTAAGGATTGCTTGCTCCCATTCATTCCAATGGGTGGATGGGGGGACCCCATAACTCGGGATAAATTGCCTTTTAGTCAGATCCCCTGGCCAAGGTAATGGTACGGCCCCGGCAACAGACCCCCGGGCCGGGATAATGGTACGGCCCAACTGCCGGGGCAACCAGACCCCCCGGGCCGGGGTAATGATACGGCCCAACACCGCACTTTATTCCAATGGGCAGATGGGGGGACCCCTTCTGGGCCCCATAACTCGCCCCCCTGACCCAATCTTAACAAAACGTGGGGGTTCTTGCAAGAAGGGTCCCCTCAAGCTACACTGAAAGTTTGGGACCTCTACCTCCAAAAATGCCCCCCCCAGAGCAGCAGAAAGGCGTGAATGTGCACACGCACCCCCCCCCCCACGGGGATCTCTCTCTCACACAAACAGACACTCTCTCTTTCTCTCCCCAGGCCACGCAGCAGCTGGGCTCACGCACTCAACCGCAACTGATAGGCCAGAAGAAGGCCCGGTTTGGCCACCATTGGCCGAGGGAGAATGCTGCTAGTTGCTTACTAACTGACGGTTATGCTGCTGATTCGGAGCCCCTTAATTTGCCGAATTTATTTGGCAATCGCTCGAACTCGCCAAATTCGGTTTGTCGTTTTCCCGCCTTTTTTAAATTCGGTTCCATCTGAACTGAAAACCGCAAAATCGGGGGACATTTGGCTGTTTTTCAGTTTGGGACGAACCGAATCGACAGTCCTAAATTATGGTGTGTTCATAATTGCCCTATGCCAAGCCAAACCTCTACAGCTGTAATCAGTAAAGTCGTGGCCTGTTGTCAGGTGTTGTTTTTTAGTTTCTGCCCAGTGCCTGACCATCCATTCACTGCTGGGGCTGCAAACTAGAACACCCCCAGACACAGAAAATCTCTTTTATTAAGTGAAAGCTCATATTCTTGATGTACATCTCACTACATGCTCTCATAGTCTCCCGCTTATCTCTTCTGTTTAGTGGAAGCTTTTTTTTTTTAGGTAAGCAGCTTCCATACCTCCCCTCCTCACTCCTTTTCATAGCGTGTAACAGATGCATGAGGTAAAAATACATACTGAATCCAAAATTTGTATTGTATCCAAGAGGTATATAAAACAACTATTATGCAAAAAACATTCAAGAAACAAACTCTCCGGTAGAGTTTTGCTGATTTGGCAGTGTTTCCATATGTATAGTGCCGGTTCTCTTCCAATGAAGATTCAGTGAAAAAGAAGGTCAATGGCCCTTGTCAAGCATACTCCAACTGATCAGGTGGAAACTAGAAGCTCAAGTAGTTCTTAACAAACACAATCCACTAGTCCGAATAGGAGGCCTGCATTAAATTCACCTATAGCCAGCCCCATTAGTGGCTCCTCTGAGACATTCTCAACAACATGGATTCATCAAGGGTTCGTGAGCCTAGAATTGCATAAATATCCTGGTTGGTACTCACAAGATATTTGTTAGCTTATTTGCGACCAGACAGACTAACAGCGCATTCCTGATCCTCCAGGGCGAAAGCCCTTAGGAGGCCAGGAAGCCACCGCACCGGCATCCACCCCCCTCCCCCGCGCTAGCATCCGGGCAGCTAACGCTGGCATTAGTGGCCCGAACACTGGTGGGAAGGCCCAAATGCTGGTTGTGGGGTCCTGCCATGGCAGTGTCAGCCCAGGACAACGATTGAGTCTTCTACCGGCGTCCAAAAGGCGTCAACGGCTGCACCGGTGTCCCGGGAAGCATTCCTGCAGTGTTACAGCACCGGGCTGGGGGGGCACTTTTAGGTGGCTTCCAAAGCCCTTTCAGCCAGGGAATGCCCCTTTTTATTTTTGCCGAGGGTTGCCAGGATTTTTTCCGCCAGGAGGAGGTTTTGGCGAGGCAGAAACCTTCTTTGGAGGCAGTGCAGCCACGTTGCCTCCTAAGCCCAGCCAGGCATTCCTCTCAGGAATGCACTGTAATACCACTGTACTAGAATTTGGAGCAAGAACCCCACCACAATGGGGTGGATATCCAACAAGAGGAAGTGTTTTCTGTGAATGTGAAGCTGGAGAAGAAATTCCACTAAATCTTTTTAGACCCATCTTTTCCCCTTGAACTATTATTCTCTCCTTTTACACTACACAAGGAAAGCAGTTGTTCTACCATGTCTGCTAAGGTGGAACCAGTTATGTTCTTCTCACTCACACAGGGCATGATCGAGACCAGATGGTGGATGCTTTCCTTTGGGAGTGTATGCATGCGTGTGAATGCTGTGCAGGATTCTCAGTGATGCAACTGAAAGAAGCAGCAATACCAGGATCACCACATTTCAGCAGGTGGCCATATTTAATACACCAGAAGTAATCGGTGTCCATTCAAGAAAGAAGTCATATCAATAATGGGTTCTATCCAACACAGCATTTCAGCATTTGTGCAGGAACAAGGACTGCTGCATGTGGAGCAGCAGCCCTTGTGTGTGGGATGTATTGTGGGCTGTCATGGGAAGGGGGGCAAGAAAGTCATGCTCCACATGCAGAAGTCCTTGAACCTGCAGAAAAACTGGGCTGCATCCTATCCAATGCCTATGGTCTTCCGCACCTTCTTTTCTATTTGCCCATTTTCTGGTGCATCTGCCTCTGGACATAAAACTTTGCAAATAATAATTTCGAAAGATGTAACAAAATTAAAGTAGCACAGGGATCCATTAAACAAAACCCTTGTACCAGGGCAATGATGAACCTCTTGTGCCAGCCATGACCTATTGATATTTTCAAGTGAACGAGCCGGTGTTGTTATTAATTATACTAATGTCACTAGTCCTCTCTTGAATCACTTATTGACCCAGGTAAAATGCAAGTAAGTTTACTATTTTTGTTCACCCAAAGGCTACTGTATTAACTTCCTGCAAAAAACTGTATTAACTTCCTGCAAAAACCACCCCCCCATCACCAAACAGACACGTTCAATGTAATTTTTTTAAGGCATTTTTGATTTTCACCTTTGAAGTTTTCCATAATTCCCCCCCCCCGAAGTACTTTTTTCAAAGATAGTTTTCACTATCCATAAAACCAAAATGTCAGGAGAGTGTTATTGGATCCCTTATATAACCATGTCACCTTAAAAGTAATTAGATAAAAGATTCTGCAAGCAATATATACAAATGTCATAGCATAAAAATAAGTGTTGGATCCAAATTGAGGTTTTTTTTTTAGACAACCCCCCCCCCATTCAAACACAAAACAGAATTTCAGATATAACATACCACACTTAGCCTGAACAAACATACAATTTTATACATATATAACATGGATTTCTCTCATAAAAACAATCAAACAAGAAAAACCTGGCAGAAACATTAGCTTGTGTCCAGCAGTATCTTCTTGCAAAGTGAACGTTGCAGAGCAAGACTTTTCGTATCCCCCCTCCCGTTGCATCCCACAGAGGCACTCGTAATTTTGTCCGGGTGGGGGACCAAGTAGTGGGAACAGCAGAGGGGTTAAAATGCAGATGTACAGTGTGTGTGTGGGGGGGAGAAATCTGCAGAAATTGCCTACCTGTGCTAGGTCAGGTTACTGGAGGCCCGGACAGTAGATTAAATGCAGCCACTAGGAACGCACAGCAGGAGTCTGGCAAGAGTTTTACCGGGAGTTGGGAACAGGTATCACAGTCCACACGCCTGGGCAAGGTCAGTAGTCCAGTCCAAATTGTCAGAATTCCGTTTAGTCCTTTCAGGGAAGCGTTATCAGCAAAGTCTCTGGCTTCTTTGCAAAGTTGCTTTCCCAACACCGGTTTGTCTTAGGCACAGCTTTTTCCTGCTTTCTGCTCATCTCAGGTGTCATTCTCTGAAGATTTGCAGTCCTCCATCTGTCTCCTTAGAAGAAGAAGAAGAGTTGGTTTTTATATGCCGACTTTCTCTACCACTTAAGGGAGACTCAAACCGGCTTACAATCACCTTCCCTTTCCCTCCCCACAACAGGGCTGAGAGAGCTCTAAGAAAGAACTGTGACTGGCCCAAGGCCACCCAGCTGGCTTCATGTGGAGGAGTGGGAAAACCAACCCAGTTCGCCAGATTAGCCTCCGCCACTCATGTGGAGGAGTGGGGAATTGAACCTGGTTCTCCAGATCAGAGTCCACCGCTCTAAACCACCACTCTTAACCACTACCCCACGCTGGCTCTTAGTGCTTCTAATCGGGCACTGCATCTTTTAGCTTGAAGCTCCATTCTACTCCATTGCCTATGGTGTTTATCTGCTTCAGATGAACTGGGTGGGGGGGTTGTAGGTGTGCTGAGTTCCAGCTGGAGATGGGTCAGCAAAGTGAGGTGGTTCTGCAGCCACTTTAGAACTCTCAGCAGGGTTGGCACAAGAGCCAGCATGGTGTAGTGGTTAAGAGCGGTGGTTTGGAGTGGTGGAGTCTGATCTGGAGAACCGGGTTTGATTTCCCACTCCTCCACATGAGCCGTGGATGCTAATCTGGTGAACAAGATTTGTTTTCCCACTCCTACACACGAAGCCAGCTGGGTGACCTTGGGCTAGTCACACTCTCTCAACCTCACCCACCTCACAGGGTGTTGGGGGGAGGGGAAGGGAAGGCGATTGTAAGCTGGTTTGATTCTGCCTTAAGTGGTAGAGAAAGTCAGCACATAAAAACCAACTCTTCTTCTTCCTGCTGGGGTTCACTTTGGCATGGACTCTCGGCTGTTTAAGGTTCAGGGGAGACTGGTTCATCCTGGTCTGGCTCTTCCTCTGATGATTCCTCGCCTGGCGAGGTTTGGGCCACGACACCCCCACTCATTTGAAGATGCCCTTTAAATCTTCAGAACCCTGTGACTGGATAAAAGTTATTGTTGTTATTGTTTTCTTGAAAATGGAATAAATATAAATTCAGTTATTCATATGCCGGTGTTTTCAGTGGAATACATTATTTTTCACAGTTCAGAATTTTACCGTGGCCCATTTATGACCACAATGGGGAAGACGTTCCTTTAAAAGATTGCCACTTTTTAAAAGAGAGCCTTCTTGCCATTTATGGTTTCCTTGACTTGGCTTGCTAACCATGTGGGCTTCTTGTAGACGTGTGCATTGGAATTGTTTCATTTCTTTCATTTTTGTTGTGAATTCCAAAAGGGATTATTTCATTTTTGGGTTTTGTATGACTGTTGTTTCCTTTTTCCTATTTCTTTATTATATCCCATTGGTTTCAATGGAACCCCCACCCTCCTTTTCTTGGGTCTGTATCTCCATGGTTTCCCATCCCAATGGAATGAAGCTCAGGGGTTGTAGTACTCGTCTAGGACACCCACACTGCTACATTTCAGACAGATAAAATCCCTCCCCCAGCCCAGTTTGAGTTTCTGCATTTCCTACTATCATGTAGCCTGATGGTCTTGCTTTGATTCCTTATAGCACACAATGGTCCTCAGACACGTTTACCATGGTGCACTTTGTTCATTCCTGATTTTGGATGGAAGCAGTCTGGACTATAAGGCTTTCTGTGCATAATTGCTATTTTATTTTGCATTAGAGCAGGAGATTAGTCTTGATGACTTGCTGGATTTTTTCAGCCTGCTGCTTCTCTGATGACTCAGGACAGACTTTAACTATCAATCAGCTACCAAAGCAAGCATAAAAGGGTATGTGAAAAGATCACTGGCAGCTCTAAGCATTCAACCAAGTTACTCCCACTGATTTGGAAATAAACATTTCCAGTGGCATATATTTTTTTATCCGTGTTTGCTTTGAGGGGAAAAGGCAAGGTTATTTGGTTATTTGTGAGTGCATAAACTCCAACACAGAAAAAAACCACTCAGTGGAACAAATTGTTTGCTTGAATCTTTTTTGACCATCGGAGTACATTGCTTCCTCACATTTTCATAAGATGGGGAATAAAACATGACATAATGAAGATGTACGGTGTGTGTTCCAGCTAAATTGCAAGAGTGGCAAAATATTGCCATCATTTATCTGATTTTATTTGAAATCATAAAGAGTTAAGTACCACAGTTTGCAATCAGGGTCTTTTTTTGTGAATAAGAAAAATAAATAAATGAAGAACCACTGTGGCCATTAATCTAATAGGGAGTTGAGAAAATATACTGATCAGTGGCATTAACTGAAATGAAGGCAGAGACATTCAAAGCTCTACAAGAAAGAATGCTCAGCGGAGCCTATTAAATAATAAAGCAACACTTAGTACAAAATATAGAGACATCCATATCCCTGTATTTATATAGTCATATATCTCTGTTTGGACACAGTAAAAGAAAAAAAGAGAGTAATAAAAGTGTACTCTTTTCATCATATGTCTATATAACAATAGACTCCTTAGTCTACTCCTTTGTATGAAGTAATATCTATTTAAAATCTCATCTTTGTTTCCTTTTTTGAATTGTATCAAAGCAATTCATATCTACATTGACAGTGGACAATATGAACAGTATTGTAGGCTGAAATGAAAGAGAAGTCAAGGGAGGTATTACTTGATTCAGAAAAATCTTCCATAGGAGAAGGGAAGAGAAAGGGACTTGAGAGACAGGTGAAAGAAAAAGCACTCCACACATTTATGATCATTTCAACATCCAGATGTTTGATCATTATTATCAAAAAGCATTCAGATTAGGAGGGGAAATAGTGCTAGCAGAGCTGCCTGGAGGTATGTCAGAACTCCACTGCAGCATTAGCAAGATGCCCCAAACCTCAAGATCATTTAAGGAGACATCCAAGAGTTAATTATCAGGCGACTCAACATTCTTGTTTCCTAAGGTCCCCAAAGCAAGTGTCACAAGAAGCAGACAGTTAAAAGCTTACCCAGTCCTATCACCAAACTATGGAAGTCTTGCAGGCTGTACATGTGGTGGCTTCATTTGGACATGGTAGATAAGATCTAGAGCAGGAGTGTCAAACACGTTATGAGAGCAGGATATAACATAAATGTCACTTGGTTGGACCGGGCCATGCCTCACCAGCCTAGATTGGGAGCAAAGGGGGGGATGGCTGGTGAGCCCACAGTGGGCTCGCCAGCCCAGATTGGGACTAGTGTTGGAAATAAAAAGATTTATTCCTTTAAACAGATTTAGATCTGAATAACAGAAACCCAACCTCAGGATTGAAAGCAAGATATTTTTTAATTATTTTTTGCAGCAAAAATAATGAGAGGAAAGATTTTAGCCAAAGGCCACAAAAGTGAAACTCTTCCTCTAACAAACTCCGCCTATTTCTCATATTTATACTTTTCCAGAGTTCTTTGTTCCAAGAGGATTTGAATATCTCCTCCTCTCAAATCCACCCTAACTCTGATCTCATCTCCGTGGTCACATGCATATGATCTCACTTGTTATTTGGTGATACCCTGTTCCAGATACGAAAAATCACCTGCTTTGTTCAGTTTAAGTTAGACAGGACTATTTTCTACTGACTTATATAAATAACCACAGCTTACAAATATAATAGAAGAATAACATTTTTCTAATATGCTAGAATTAAATTAATTAAAATCTTACACATCCCACACTAGGGGGCTGGCTGCCTCAGCTGTTTCGCAGGCTGGATAAGAGTTCTCAAGGGGTCGGATCCGGCCCATGGGCCACATGTTTAACACCCTGATCTAGAGTTTCTCATGTCCAAGCTAGACTGTACTTTTTTCATTCTCATTCTCCTCAGAGGTATGGTACCTGCAGGGTCCCAGTTAGGATCAGGACCATGGAGCAGGAAGAGGAGGGGATTCCCCCTCCCCCAGCACTGCCTTACTGACAAAAAATGGCATTGTAGCTATTATTTACCTGTTGGGTGGGAGGAGCATTTGGGCTTGGAAAAATGCAGTAGTTCCCAACCATACTTGTGGGAAAATGTATCATCTAGTTTGGCCCTTAGTGGTGGTCTCCTAAGTGGTAGAATTATTCACTAGAGTTGAGGAAAGCAACATACGTTTTCAGTTTCCCTAGACCTGTGTCTTTAGATTTTTGGCTCTAAAACAACATTTGCCAAAAGGGGTTTTAATGTCATTGGACTATTAACAGTCCTTAACCTGCCCCATATACATCATTCAAGATGAACAGAAAACCACCTCTTCTCAATAAAACAAGGTGAATTATTTTAGGTATTCCATAGATCATACCAATTGATATAATTTTACTGCTATAAATGCAATACAATATAAATGAAAGCAGCAATATTTGGGTACATAGTGTATCGCTCATGAACAATTAGTTTCCTGAAGGAATGTTATTGTCTTGGAAGCCATCAAGTATTTTTAAAAGATAAGCCAAAATCATTTAAAATAGTTTATTTGGTTAGGTATTTTTAAAGGTGCCAGCAGTAAGGAATTCTTCAAATACTGAATTACCTACTTGAAGGCACACTTTTTGGTCTAAAAGATCTCTGTGGACTATTGCAAAAGCAAATTTAATCAACCATTTAGTATAAATCTGTTCCTATGAGATGGATTCATTTAAACAAAGACATAAACAATAATTTCCAGTAGTCTTGGAATTTTCTTTCCTGACGTTTCGCCAGCAACTGTGGCAGGCATCTTCAGAGTAGTAACACTGAAGGACAGTGTCTCTCAGTGTCAAGGGTGTAGGAAGAGTAATATCAGTGACTCCTTTAATAAATAGGAAAGGTTTTCTTGCCATTTATTAAAGGAGTCACTGATAGGATGGAGAAACTTTTGAAAAAACATAACCTACAAACAGTGTTTAAACCCACCAAGAAAATACAACAAATGCTACGATCAGCAAAAGACAAAAGAGACCCCCTCACCTCTGCAGGAGTATATCGTATACCTTGCAGCTGTGGAGAAGTTTACATCGGGACCACAAAACGCAGCATACAAACAAGGATAAAAGAACATGAAAGATACTGCAGACTTGGCCAACCTGAGAAATCAGCAGTGGCTGAATATGGACTGACACAAACAGGACACAGGGTCTTATTCCAAGACACTGAAAGACTGGACAATTCTACCAACTATTTTGTCAGATTGCACAGAGAAGCCATTGAAATTCATAAACATCAGCACAACTTTAACAGAAAAGAGGAGAGTTTAAGAATGAATAAGGCTTGGCTTCCTGCCCTGAAAAACCTCCAGACAAAGACAACATTCAACAATAGCCATACAGATTAGTTTTGGATTACACACATTAACAGATCACTTCAGGATACAATGGTTCCATATTAACATACCATGCCCTCATTAGCACATTATCTTGATACTTACAGGACAATACTTTTGCAGGACAATACTCAGCTCAAACCCAACCCCTTTCTGACTATATATTACTCGTCCTACACCCTTGACACTGAGAGACACTGTCCTTCAGTGTTACTACTCTGAAGATGCCTGCCACAGTTGCTGGCGAAACGTCAGGAAAGAAAATTCCAAGACCACGGTTACACAGCCCGGATAACCTACAAGAACCAATGAACTCTGACCGTGAAAGCCTTCGACAATAATTTCCAGTAGGCTTTAAAAGTCTGTGGACCAAGAGCTGGGGTAGTTCACAGGTGTGTGTGTGTAATAGATACTGATAGAAGGTGCTTTGAAACCGGATTTTTTAAGTGTTAGACATGGAAATTAATTTTTAAACTTCATTATTCTCTAGTTAGAATAATTGCTTACTACCTGATTCCCTGGGGTTTTAACCTTCTGGGAAGCCAAATTTGCATTTCAGCTCCAGTTTAAAGAAAGTAGGAAAATTGAAATTGGTCTACACTAGTGGTTCCCAAAGTGGGCAGTACCACCCCCTGGGGGGGTGGGATTATCTCTGTGACTTATGGCGACCCCTTTTGGGGTTTTCATGGCAAGAGACTAACAGAGGTGGTTTGCCAGGGCCTTCTTCTGCACAGCAACCTTGGTATTCCTTGGTGGTCTCCCATCCAAATACTAACCAGGGCTGACCCTGCTTAGCTTCTGAGATCTGACGAGATCAGGCTAGCCTGGGCCATTCAGGTCAGGGCTGGGATTATCTAGGGGGGCACTAAGAAGCAAGAGGGCAGCAGGGGGGCGCTAGAGGTGGGCCCCTTCCACTGTGTTGTTGGATAGGGTAGGGGGCGCTGGGGTTGAGTTTGTGGAACCAAGGGGGCAGTGGCCCAAAAAGTTTGGGAACCACTGGTCTACACTTTTTGAAATCCTTTCCTGCTAAATAGGCATCGCAAGAATGAAATGAATGCTTAAAGAAATGTAAAAATCTCTGTGAAGCTGCCCACTTCTGAGCTCCTATCAGTTCTTTTGTACTTTGACTGTGATCTGAAAATGTATCATTTTCTTCTACATCATAACTGATAGTTGTGTTAACAGGAAACAGGTTAATAACCATTAGTGGATGCTTTTCTGGTGAAATAATGGATTGGATCCTGTGAAAAGATCCACATGCACAAGTGGGAGCCAGTTTCCCCTTCTTGCAGCAGCTCTCTAACTCCCCCCTCATGTTGCTCAAGAAGGTCCCCCATTCCACAGAAGCAGCATTCAGAGTCCAGTTTGGGTTGCTTTAGGAGAGGTGGGAGGTGGGGAAATTATGTTTCTATGTATAGAATTTAGATGGGATCCAACCCTGTAAATGCACAGTAACGCAGTACACTGTGTTGTTTTTCTCTCTCTCCAGAATGGTACCCTGGCTGTTCTTAAAGGTAAAGGTAGTCCCCTATGCAAGCACTGGGTCATTCCTGACCCATGGGGTGACATCACATCCTGACATTTACTAGGTAGACTATGTTTACGGGGTGGTTTGCCATTGCCTTTCCCAGTCATCTACACTTTACCCCCAGCAAGCTGGGTACTCATTTTACCAACCTTAGAAGGATGGAAGGCTGAGTCAATCTTGAGCCGGCTACCTGAAACTGATGTCTGTCGGGATTGAACTCAGGTTGCGAGAAGAGCTTTTGACTGCGGATCTGCAGCTTACCACTCTTTGCCACGGAGCTCTAACCCGGGCTGTTCTTAAATCATGCAGATTCCATTTCTATGACCAAAAGTGCCTACAGTTTTAAATAGTCTAAAACACTGAACAAAATTGCACCTACTGCCATTCCTACCATATTCTTCCATTGATCTTCTCACCAACAAGCTCCTTCAGCTGTAAATCCAGACCAGTTAAAGGCTCCTGTTCTTCATAGAATCATAGAGTTGGAAGGGACCACCAGGGTCATCTAGTCCAACCGCCTGCACAATGCAGGAAATTCACAACTACCTCCCCCCCCCACAGCCCCAGTGGCCGCTACTCCATGCCCAGAAGATGGCCAAGATGCCCTCCCTCTCATCATTTGCTTAAGGTCATAGAATCAGCATTGCTGACAGATGGCCAGCTAACCTCTTCTTAAAAACCTCCAGGGAAGGAGAGCTTACCACCTCCTGAGGAAGCCTCTGTTAGAAAATTCTTCCTAATGTCTAGACAAAGACTCTTTTGATTTAATTTCAACCCCATTGGTTCTGGTCTGACATACATACATGCCTTTCCATGTTGGAAAGCTGCATGTTAAATTTCTGCCTGTCCTGCATGGGGAAAAGCTGCAACCCTAGTGACAAGGATATTCAAATTGTCACCCACAGTACTATATGAACATGGTAGATTGCAACTGTTTACCCTATTCGATTCTTACTACTGAGAGTCAGATGGAGGATTTCCCCCTAGTCACTGTAACAATATGACCTTGAGGTTGGTTGTGGTCATCGGTGTTAGGAAACACTGAAATTTAAACAATGCAGCAAAATATTTTGCAAGCTCTGGCACACCATCCAGATCTGTGAGTACAACTACTTATACTGTTGGTTGTAAACTGGATTTAAGTATGACCACAAAGTTTTAAGTGTTTCGCAGATTGTGTTCACAGCATCTTTGTAAACCATCAGAAACAAACCACTCTTTGCTAACTCTGTAACTGTTGCTTAGCAAATAAAACATTTAGTCTCAGACTGTTGAAAGTATTAGTTTATATGAATATTTTTCATAGTTAGGCATAAACACAGCTATAAACCATGCTGATGTACACCGACCACAAAAGGAGGCATTGCTTCAAGTTATTTGTACTGCAATTCTATTCCATTCACAGTTATATGCTATATGCAAATAAACTCCATATTGTAGGGAAATGTTCTACTATAAGTCAGATACTTGATCATCAGGGAAGACTGTAGGGGGGAAAAAGACTCAAAACTCATAATCAGCAATGGATTTCCTGTTTGTTACAGAAATAGGGCTGCATTCACAAACAAATTTCCAAACACAACAGGACAAAGCCCATGTGAACTAATGCATACAAGTGTGAACTTAGACTGAGGTGCAGGTTCAGATCTTCGCTCAGATTTAAAACTCACATGGACTCCTTGGACCAGCCAGTATCTCAGTGTAAAGTAACTTACAGGGCAATTATGAGGATAAAATGAGAAATTCTAATGCATGTAATCCTGAGTTCTTCAGAAGACAGGTAAGATGTGTGAAGTCAATGCCATTTTTTGTGTAGGAAATCAAGGGCTCTGTATCTTATATATAGTAAACCACCATATTTGACCAAAATGTATATTTCATTGCAATTCTTAACAGCTTTCCTAGCTGTAATTTTCTGATAACTAAAAGCAGTCTATAAGGAGCGAAGCTAAACTGGAGGGAGAATTAGATTGCTAGAAGCAAATATGGCCCTCTAGCACTAAGGATGTACAGTTGGAAATACACTAATGGTCAAATTTGAACAGCTCCCATTCTTAAACATATTAAATGTTCCCAAAAGAAACAATGGGTGGGATCCAGTGCCGTGTTTTCATGGTAAGATTTTTACCCCCAGAGCTTGGCTTTTGCAGTTCCCTCTCCTGTGACAGCCCCAAACACTCCCAGTCCTGTTCCTGAGGGAGAGGAGACCTTTAGGGACAGGATTTTGGGGACATTTCAGGCTGCCATGGGCAGGCACCAAGAAAGTTACACTCCATTGGTGGAAATCCTTGCATCGTTCAGTGACTCAGCAAATATGTGCCTTAGAGAAGAGAGCCAAGCAGAAGAGTCAGCCAATTTTCTATCAAACAGCATCTTCCTGATTTGCATTCCTATATACAGTGCTTCCACTTTCTGTCCATCATTGTTCTACCTCACTTTCAGTGCAATCCTGAGTGGGGTGGTGGTGGTTAGGGAGTGTCTGAGGAGAGCGCAGCAAGCTGAAAAGGCTATTTTGTAGAAAACCCTGTATCCTAATTCCTGGGTCAAACCCTCCCCCACCCAGAAAACTTCCATTCTGCTGCTATTCGGTTTCAGCTTGTTAAATCTCATCCTTCTGAACACTGCCTCCAGCTACTTGTTCACAATTTCCACAGCCTCCCTGGGACCCAGCCCAAAACTCTTGATGACCTCTCCCACAGCAGCTTCACATAAATGTTAAAAAACATGGGGGACAAGATAGACCCTTGTTGGACTCATAGGCCAGAGGCCAAGGGATGGAGCACCAGTACCCCAGCATCACACTCTGAAACCTACCTTCAGAGTAGTATTGAAACCACCACAACACAGTGCCTCCCATTCCCAGCCCTGAAAGGCAGTCCAGAAGAATACCATGTTTGATAGTATCTAAAGCCACTTAGAGGTCCAGGAGAACTAACAGGGTTGCACTTGCTCTGTTCTTATTCCAGTGCTGGTCATTCACCAGGGTGACCAAGCCCATTTCCATAACCAGGCCCGAAACAAGACCGGAATGGGTCCAAACAATCTGCTTCAGTCAGGAATCCCTGAACAAATCCCTGAATCCCCTATCCATCATTAACTATTGTACTACATTCAGTCTTATATTTTCCTTTTTTATTATGAATGCCTTGTATGTCTCTGTGATGGATCAGTTTCTGTAACACACCACATTGATAATTGCTTCTTTTCTTTGATGAATAATGTGTCTCAGTTTGGAGACCCTCCAAAGGAAGGAATCATTATATAAATGCCTTATAAAATTGCAGGCTCTGGATTAGGATTGAAAAGAGAAACCTGGGGGAAGCGTTTCCAAGTGAGTAGTAATCTGCTGCCTCCCTTGAAAAACTGTAATTGGAATGCACTCCTAAAAATATAAATAACTAGCCAAAGGAGTGAAAGACTCCACTGTAGCAGCTGAATTTGCTGCATTTTTTACAATACCCAGGGAGCAAGAAGCAAGTTAATAAATCTGGGAACTGGTGGCCACAGCAACAAATTGTGTTTTCTCCTCTGGATGGCTTTCTTCCCCCCTACCAATCAGCAGCAATTACCAGAAACCTTGGGGTAATATAGCACAGTTTATGTGGCTTCCACAGCTCGTTTTTTTTTGCACAGGACTAATTTATTCAGCATCTGCAAGGTGCTGATGCATTATTGTGCATTACGTGGGGGGCTCATTTTGACAGTCAGGAAAAAATCCCACACAATAACCAAGGCCCCAGAAAGTATTTTGCCTGCTTCGGTCTATTTCCGACAGCTGTTAAAGGGAGCAGGGCTTTGGGCTTACAAAACAAGCCAACACCCTAGCATTCTCAGACACTTTGGAAAATGAGAAGGGAAAGAGAAATAATGACATCTGGAAACAAGGCAAATGGGACAGAATTTAACCACTGTGGCTTGAAGGACTAGATCTGGACATCAGAGCCTGTCTAGGTTCACAGACATTTAGACAGCCTCGTAACAGAGCTGCATTTTCTGTGCTTTCTGTGCAGGAAAATAAACCTGAATCATTGTCCCTGTGTGGAATTTCCTAGTTAGAGGGTCTAACTTTAAAAACTCAGAAACATACAAGATGTAAAAGATGCTTTATGGCTTCTTGAGTTCCCTCTGGCCAGAGTAAAATGATACAGAGTGTTTCATTATATTAGAAGCATGACCCAAAGTGCTTTCCCCCCTTTTTTTGTTGACTTAATCTGTTTATCCATCTAATCTGCTGGGATGCTTCCTATAGTAGTAAGTGGGCATTAATAAAATTGCAGGCCAAAGAAAGCATAATTCTCTTGACTGCCTTTCCAGTTCTCTCGCTACTTGGCTTACGCTCACTTAACCATGAGACTGGCTCCATCTAGCCTGCCTGGCGATTCACAGGACCAAATTTTCAATAAGTAGGAACAGCGGACAGAACAAAATGGGGTCACCAGAAACATGCTGGGAATGTGTGTGTGTGTGTGTGTGTATATATATATATGTATGTATATATGTATATAAGACACTGTTTCCATTTTTATGTCAGCTGTGTTTGATTCGCCAACTCTATCCTTTCTTAGATTCACTTCATTTAACCATGCTTTTGTACTCAGGCTTTTGTCACCATGTGGTTAGATTGCTGCTCCAATATGTTCGATGTAGGGGTACCCTTGAAGACAACCCGGAAACTACAGCTGGTTCAGAATGGAGTGGCCTGGCTGCTTTCTGGGGCCCGCCAATGAGATCACTTCCTTTCTAGACTATCTGGAAGCTCATACAGAATGTCAACTAGAGAGGGTCTTAGGTAGGGTTGCCAGGTCCCTCTTTGCACTGGTGGGAGGTTTTTGGGGCAGAGCTTGAGGAGGGTGGGGTCTGGGGAGGGGACTTCAGTGCCCTTCCTCCAAGGAGCACCATGCACTGTTCTCTCCCTTCCTCTATTTTATCCTCACAACAACCCTGTGAGGTAGGTTAGGCTACTTTCACAGCCCTATACAGCTTGAGGCCCATATACCATGACCAACTACTTTCACATGAACCTACCCAATTACCCTGGTGATCTTCATAGGCTTTAGGTGTTCCTGCTATGTAAGGCTAGAGGGTGGCAACCCAAGAAAGGGTTCATGGTCCCAAAACTTTGGAACTCTCCTCCCTCTATTGTTGTCTTCTACCAGCAGTGAAGGCTTTTTGTTTTGTTTTGTTTGGCAATCCCTCACTAACTCTTATTAGTCCTCCTCTCTGTTTGTGCATCTATTTCTATGTATTCATTTAATAGTTTTAAATATTTTATAAATATTTGTATTTTAAATGTTTTAATGTTTGAAATATTTGCTGCCCTGGGCACCCTGAGTTAAGTGGAATGGTGGCACATAAATGCTTTAAATAAAATAACTAAATAAACAAACAAGCATCCCCCAGTGTGCAAATGGGCTGTGAAAACTAGCTTGTGGTGCTTTATGTGGATTGGAGCCATGGCACTGGGCAAAGGGGTGGAACTCTTTTGGTTTGCTTCTCCCATCAAAAGTGTCCCTCCAGCCCAGGTAGGAAAGTAAGACAGACCCAGTATCAGTACCTGCCATTTTTATTTTCTTGTGTTTAGGCAAGGGGAACAATTTTTTTTCCCAGGGAAGCAGTACTGAGAGAGGAGTCAATCCCCTTCTTCCCCAGAGCTGTGGCTACAATCCATGTCTGCTCTGTGTAGATAAGTTACACATAACTTAACATATAGTTTATTTATTATGCTCTATGTGTCTTTCACATGGCCCTGAAGCAAACATGCTGTAAGGTCTATCTCCAAGCATCTCCAAAGAAGAGAGGAGGGCATGGCTTAGTGGCAGAGTATTTGTTTAACATGCAGAAGGTCCCAAGAGCAATCCCTGACATCTCCAGTTAAAAGGAACAGGTAGTAGGTCATATATGCCCTGCCCTGGATGGCCCAGGCTGGCCTGATCTCATCAGATCTCAGAAACTAAGGAGGAGATCTCAGAAGCTAGTACTCATGTGGGAGATCACCAAAGAATACTTAGGTTGCTATGCAGAGGAAGGCAATGACAATCCACCTCTGTTAGTCTCTTGCCTTGAAAACCCTACTAGGTTGCCATAAGTCAGCTGCGACTTGACGGCACTTTACACACACAGTAGCTGATATAAAAGACCGCTGCTTGAGACCTTGAAGAACCACTGCAAGTCAGAATAGACAGTACTAACCTTAATAGACCAGTGATCTGACTCAGGGAAGGCATCTTCATGGGAGAAGGGAAACTTGTACTTTTCCCAAAGCATTTTGCTCAGGGACCATGACATTCATGCATGCCCAAAAAATGCCCTCCTTGGAAGGGAAGGGCCAGGACCCAAATTTCTGTAGCCCCCTTGTGCAATTCAAGAGGGAAATGTGTTCAAGCAACCTAAGATTATATGGTTGTTGTCCTTTGTTTGAAATCCAGTTCCCTTTTACTATGTCTGGTCCTGAGTTTTGCATTAAGATTTGAATTTCTTACTCTCAGCTGTTGGATTACATTCTTGGCAGGCCAAAAGAACAGGAAATGCTCTGCACCTCTTAGCTAAAGCCAAGAAACATTATCCTTTCCTATCATGATGTTTCAGTCAGCTACTCATCCTGAAAATGGCTCAATGATGTCAACCAAACTAGCAAATCAGTGTTTGACTAAAATGCACACATGAACAAGAATATTGGTTAATGCGTCAATTTGCTAATTATTCAAATTTCCTTGACAGCCCTTGGCTTGATTCCAGCTCTTGGGCTAGTTTCCTGATTCTGTTTAACTGTAGAATGCTCCTGTAGTTAATTTTTACATTTATGGCCCCTGCCGTCGTATTCTTCGGGTCTGTTAAATTTTATGTGCTATAAAAAACTGTTTATGATTCATGGTGACCCAGTGCTGTCTTAGCCGCAAAGTACAACTGTAAATCCAATGCTTGGTCTTCCATAGTCCAGTTCCTTTCCCCCCTTCACCACATCAGCCATCAAGATTGATGGAGCAGCTAGCAGAAAGCATCATATGTTGCCAGCATTTCTAGAGCATGTGCAACAAGCACAACTAATCCATATGGGCGGTATATAGGTCAAGGGGCAGCAATCTTTGTGTTCAGATAAGGAAAATGCTAGCCCCAATTAATGATCTCTTGCTCTCACTGAAGTAATTGGAAACAGAAAAAAGAAGAGTGGGCTTAACTTCTATAGCAGGCAAAATAACTTAGGCTTGCTTTTACTTTCTCTACATTGTCCTCAGTGACAATGCTTTATTGTATTGTATTGATCTATTTTGATCTATCCTTTGCCCTGTCCTCAGGAGAGAAAAGAACAGATTCTCAGTCACATATAAAGAGTTCCTTTTACTTGGTTAAAATCCAATTAGGCACTTAACATATAACTGATCAAACTCTTCTCCCCTCCATAGTGATTACTTATGTTGCAATCCTAAACAGACTTGCAGTCTTCTATAGCTACTGAAGTTAATGATCTTAGAATGGTGTAACTCTGAGAATGACAGTTTTGAGTTGGAAAAGTTCTTTATAGGTTTCTTATTTACTCAGCTGACCTTGCTGTGTTGTGATAATTCCGAAAATGTCCAATAATCCTTTGGCCCAGTGCTCAGATTACTATAGAAAAGGATCACAGGAAATAACTAAATGAAGAAGCTTCCAGATATGACATTCCCTGCCATGATTCCTCTTAGCATTCTAAATACTCCTCGGTTTGAATATAACCACAGTTTGTGAGTAGCACCCTCAGATGCTAAAGAAATGTACGAAACATTTTGAGAGTGTGCATTCTCGCATTATTTCCTCCATCTGCCCTTGTCCTGCTCTCCTGTTTGCAATCCATCCAGTAGAAAAAAAATTACTGAAGAGGTGCTTTCCTTGATTGCCTTGAGCCTGCTGGAGTGGTGGGGAAGCAAAGACTAGGGTCTCTTTAGTGTTCAAATCTTGGCCATTTTTCCTGGCTGGTTTCCAACTTCAAAGCTGTTTATATTAACCATGGGCTGGAACCATTCCTTTCACATCCATTCCTTTCACATAAGAAGCCTTCCTCAGATGCAAATGGCAGGAGGGGCAGACTTGTTCATTTCCTTATTATTGTTGCAGTTATCCACGCTGCATGCTTTTAAAACCATTTGGGTCCCTCAAGCCTCAATAGCACCTTTTGGACTCTCACAAGTGGCTGATGGAGAAAGGAGAGAAGATCCATCTCTCCTGGTGCCTTACATTAGTGCTGCATACCTTGAGTGTTCTAAACTGGATTGCACAGACATCATCTGAAATTGACCCCTGGGAAATGTAATTTTGTCCACTGAGTTTGGGACATGCACCATCATAATAAATGCATTGAGCAGGTAGGTGGACTAGATGGCCTGTGTGGCCCCTTCCATCTCTATGGTTCCATGATTCTACTGACTGTGCTGGTAGAAAAGCAACACATGTTCAAAATGTAACTCTGGCCACCTGGCTTGAAGATCAGTTGATAGGGTAAGTGTGTCTCTCTTGGTTTTCCTAGACTGCTTTGCAGTTTTTGATACTATAGGTTTCCTTCTGGACCACTGGGCTTGGTTGGGCCTTGGGGACACTTTGTATAGGTCTCCATCCTTCCTGGAAGGTAAGTTGCAGAATGTGGGGCTATATGACCTGTTCAGACAATTAGCAATTGGTATACAGAGAACCTCTAGGTTCTATCCTGTCACCATGCGATCTAAAATCTACATGAAACCGTTGGGAGAATTCATATGGAGATGTGGAGTACAACTTCTCCCCTTTCTGGTTAATTTCAGGAAGTTGGTAGAAATGCTGCACCAGTGTTGGGAGGCAGCAAAAGAGTTACTGAGGGCAAAAACACTTGGAAAGTAATCCAGAAAAGCTGATGGTGCTGTGATTTAAGAGTAAGGCTAAATATGAGAATCCATGCACTGTGCCAAGCAGTCTCCAGCCCTCCTGACTCCCCATTCTGTCAATAGATAACATAACATGTAATATTGACACAGTTAATAACCACAAATGCTGATTCATTAGATTGCCCAAAAGACTTCCTATTTGAGTCTATAAATCACAGCCCTGAAGGACAAAGGTGAAAGGTTGGATAGACATTACCTTGTTTATCCATTAACTTTAGGCAACATGAATGAAAACCTTCAGCCTTAGGGGAGGGGCTGTGGCTCAGTTGTAGAGCATCTGCTTGGCATGCAGAAGGTCCCAGGTTCAATCCCCAGCATGTCCAGGGACTAGGCAAATAGGTGATATGAAAGACCTCTGCCTGAGATCCTGTCGATAGCGGCTGCTGGTCTGAGCAGACAATACTGACTTCGATGGACCAAGGGTCTGATTCAGTAGAAGGCAGCTTCATGTGCGTGACCCTCAGTTTTGTGGGATTCTTGGGTAGTTTGCCCCTTTTGCCCTCCTCTTCTGCACCCATGGGTCTGTGCGCAATTGGTCGCCATGCCCAATTCTTCACAGCTGCAAGAGGCTGCCACACTGCCACACTGCCTAGCTGGCAAGGTCTTCAAATGCGACTCACGTTGTCCCTGTTTACATAGCTTTTAGCAACTTCTGCAGGACCAGTGCACCTGACAAATGCTTCCCATGGATCATTTCGCTTTAGCCATTTGGGTTGCCCGCACTGCCTTTCTCTGTGCTGCACTTCTGCCTTACCCTGCACATACACTTGCAGGTTCTTTTGTCATAGTTCACTGTGTTTCCCTGTAAATCCAAGTTCATTCATCTGTACCTGCCTACCGGCTGCTGACGCTTCTGTCAGTGCAGATTTGTGTAAGCCTTCCATCTTGTTGAGCAGGTAATTTCAGGGCCTCCATACATAATGTTCTTCTCTTTTACTTGCTCGTCTCTTAACAGTAAACAGAAATTATTTAGTGGTTAGGACTCGATTGCTCCTGTCTTCTTGGGTTCTGTGCCTGACCATGAAATTATTTGATGCATTTTGCAGCATTCAATATGTAATTGGACACATTTCACAAAGAAAGTCAACCCCTTTTTGGAAAACTCAGGTCACATTAGCAGAGTAATGAAGGCTGCAATAAATTCTTTGCCTGCATGTCTGAGGCCTGGGAGAAGGAAAGACTCATGATATGTAGTTGTTGTAAAAATTGGGAAATACTACCCATCAAACTTCTCCATGGTGCTATCTGTCATCTCAAAGAAAGTCTGCTGCACATGGTTTTATTATTGGTGGCTTCAAACTTCTATGGGTGCCTTCCCAACAGTCCCTATGTACAAAAGATAGAACTTGGAAGAAACAATCTGCCAGCAAAGAAATTATCCCTATCTGGGTCACTGCTTCAACTAAGGAAGATTTAATTGCCTTATACCTGGTCTATGAACTTTATCATCACTCCTGAACATTTCCTGATTACCAAATCTAGAATTTGGATGCTCACTGCAATCTAGATGCACAGAAAATAGCCACTAAGTTCACCTTGAGAACCAAAGTCAGAGCTCATATTAAAAGTCTGGCATTTGAGAATTACACACCTGCTTTTCATTTGATGTACTACTTGGTTGTATTGCCTCATTTCCCAGAGATTCGGTTTGGGTTCAGTTACGATACATGTTCAGTGTTTTTGTTGTATTTGGTTGATGTTTTCATTGGTTTAAATGCAAAAACTTTTTAAAAAGGGAACAAGACAATAGCAATTGGAATGAAACATCCACATAAACAGAAACCCTAGATGACACCCCTTTGGATAGAAGGTTGTTTTCTAGTTTCTTGATCTTTTCAGCTACTTTTCTCTCCCTGTTTTGAAATTATAGAATATGAAAATGTTGTAGAAGTGAAAGGTCCCCAGGGGAAAGTGCTGCGTCCTTCTCCCTTACTCTTACTTTCTATCACCAAAGGATTATATATGTTCTTTTGTTCTTTGACTTAGCTTTTAATTCTCATCCTTAAGAAGAAACAGACTCTATTGGCACATTTCTTTTCAATTGCCCTGCCTCTCTCTTACTGCCAGCAAATAATAAGCTGCCATCTGCTTGAGCAAAGTGAATCTATAATATCTTTGCTATGTCTAAACCCAACTGTGTAGATTGTGTGTGTTCCCATGCTCTCTGTTTATGACAACAAACAGCAAATTTTGGGAGCTGGCACTGAAAACTGCTGATGATTGGCCCACTGGGAGCACAAAAAGTATGTTAAATAATTCACCACCAACCACATCATTAGGATTGCCAGCTCTGGGTACCTGGAGATTTTGGGGGAGGAACCTGAGGAGGGCAGGGATTGGGGAGGGGAGGGACTTCAATACCATAGAGTCCAATTGCCAAAGTGGCCATTTTCTCCAGGTGATCTGATCTCTGTCGGCTGGAGATCTGTGGTATTAGCAGGTGATCTCCAGCTAGTACCTGGAGGTTGGCAACCCTACACATCATGGTCCAAAGAGACAAGTAAAAATTCCAGTGGCATGCAGCCTTACTTGTGGTCCTTTATTGTCAAAGTTAAATTTTCAGGAGGAGAGATTGGAAACAAAGCTCTTTGAAATTCACTGGACAACGTTTTAACATTAAAGGAGCGAAACAAAGAATCCAACACTTTTATTCATTTGACTACAGAGCTTGTGTTATCATCCACCATTTAAACACAAAGATGGCCTGCTTGTAAAAATGAGCTTTGAAACACTGAGCAGACAAACCCCAGGGAAAGCTCGCCTTTTATTAACAACTGCTAATACACATCAGGAGCCTAATTCTAATGTAGTGAAAACCTATTCAGAAAGAGTAAGAGTAAAAAGATCAGGAAATCCACTGAATGTGGCAGGGCAAATTGTTTCTACTTTGCTGTCTGTACACACACCCTGTTATCTATTTCTTTCTTGGCCAAGTCAATTTAAATTCCCCCTGAGAAAAGTAATCCATTTGCTATTTGTTTATCTTCAATCACTGGAGTTATATTATGCTTTGCAAAACCTTGCTGTGGTATTAAAACTAATAAATGCAAATTTGCCTATTAGTCTATATACACAGGTCTGGAAGCAGTATGAAGTCAATGAAAGTATGGGGCATCTGATTTTGTTTTCAGGTATGGGGAGTATGATTTTATGTATGTATGTAGGGCCTAACCTGGATAACCCAGGCTAGCCTGATCTTGTCAGATCCTGGAGGCTAGCCATGCAATCCGGAAGGGGGGCAGAGCTGCATAGGAGCCATCGTGACCTCTGCACCGGCATCCATGCCACTTGCACTGTCCAAAGTGGCACAGACGCCAGCACAGGGTAACTTACATTGGCTCCGAGGAATGACGCAGCAGTGCAAGCCTCGTGCACCGGCGCTTCCTCCCTGGCAGCGTTTTCCCAGCGTGAGTACCATGCTGACATCCGGGGGGGGGGCATTCCTGGGATGTCTCCGGGGGCAGAGTTGCCTTTAGGCAGCTCCCAAAGCCCTTTTGCATTGGGAACACACCGTTTTGCAAGCGTTGAGTTGCAAAATAGGTGGTGTAGCCCTGTGAAACTCAATGGGAGAGTTTCATGTTGTTTTTTTGAAAAGTGGGTTTTTTAAAATTTTATTTACTGCTTGGGAAGCCTCTTGGGAGGTGGTGCGGCTATGCCATTCCCAGCCATCAACCCACTACCCCCCCCTTAGGATTGGGCTGCCTGCAGGGTTGCCCTGGTTGGTATTTAGATGGGAGATCACTAGGGTTGCCAGGTCCCTCTTCACTACCGGAAGGAGGTTTTGGGGAAAAGAAAGGCTGGAGGAGCACCATATTTTAAATCCCAAACTGATTATTCAGCTTTTCTGATGCTTTTCCTGTACAATCTGACAACAAAGAACGAAACCAACAAAAGGCGTTCCAGGCACTCCAATAAAATATAATGATCTATGGTTTTCAAAAGCCTTAGATAAATCTGGACTTTTTATGTAATCATGAACACATTTATGATTTGTTTTACTCCTTTAGTACGTACTTACCCTGCCCTTCCTCCAAGGAGCACTATACACTGTTCTCTCCCTTCCTCCATTTTATCCTCCCAACAACCCTGTGAGGTAGGTTAGGCTGAGAGAGTATGACTGGCCTAAATTCACCAGGTGAGTTTCATGGCAAGAGGAGATTTGAACATGGATTTCTCAAGCCCTAGTCCAACACACTAACCACTTAGGGTTGCCAGGCCCCTCTTCACCACTGGTGGGAGGCTTTTGGGGGCGGAGCCCGAGGAGGGCAGGGTTTGGCGAGGGGAGAAACTTCAATGCCATAGAGTCCAACTGCCAAAGCAGCCATTTTCTCCAGGGAAACTGATCTCTATCAGCTGGAGATCAGTTGTAATAGCGGGAGATCTCCAGTCACCACCTGGAGGTTGGCAACCCTAGAGATCACCAAGGAAGTCCAGGGTTGCTACGCAGAGGCAGGCAATGGCAAACCATGTCTGAATTTTCTTGCCTTGAAAACCCTACAGGGTCACCATGAGTGAGCTGTGACTTGACATGGTACTCACACTTATCTGTTGAGTCGTGCTTTGCTCTCTTCTCATGCCATTCTTGTGAATTTTTTTAGCAATGTAAGAAATACCAGGGAAAACCTTAACCTAGCCCCTCAAAAGTGTGATAATTCCTGGATATGTTTGTGCTTGAGTGTGACTACCACAGGCATCTGTTGGAACTAGCGCATGCACTATTTATAACTGGAACAGTTTTGTGAAATTGTTCATTTAAATTTTTGTAATTCCATCTGGGTAGCCATGTTGATCGGTAGCAGCAAAACGGAACAGGAGTCCTGGGGCAACCATTTTATGACAGATATGTTCTATCCTATTAGAACAGTCTATATTAGCAACTATGAGATAAGAGTAGATTTAGATCAAAGAGAATATAAAAGTTAAGCATATATAACTGTTCTTAATTTGAATAGAGACTTGTATCCTTATAAGATTTTTTAGTATAATAACTGGGTCAGCTAGAGATATAAAGACAATTTTAATATGATAAAGATGCTGATCTGACTGTAAGATTTTTGGAAATGTTAATGGTGGTCTCCTCCAGACACTACTCATGTAATGTATTAAAGTATTTGCCTTTCCCTTCCCCCTTTCCTCCTTTTCTTCTTTCTGTACCTGATAAAATCCAATAAAAAAAAAAGAGTCCAGGGGCAACATAAAGACTGACATACATATATTCCAAAAAAGCATTTATGAATTCAAGCACACTTCATGCATTTCATGAAGTGAGGTCTGACTCATGAAAGCTTACTCTGGACCAAATGTGAATGTCGCATAAGGTTTCTGTTTTAATTTTATTGTAGGGATGCTTACTTACCCATCTGGAAAGATGATGGGATGTTTGCAGTGCCATCCTAAGCGCTGCTTAGGTTACACTGCTTAGATTTTATACTTTTAGGTTTTAGTTTTATACTTTCATGTATGCTCTTTAAAACAAAGTAGCATAAAGCTACCCTCTGTCCTCTACAATGCCCAACCATCTCAAGAGCATTTTTCTAATATATTTAATTTAATCCATTTTGTCTAGACAGTATGTTTCCCCTCTCTCATTGGACAAGGACATCATTTTTTTTCCTGTCCTATTTCTCCGGAATGTGAAGCAGGTCAACAAGAAGAGTTAGAGACGGCACAGAAAAGGCCAGTGAGAAATGGCAGGAGCACTTAGCTGTGTACTAGGGTTGAGAGCAGGTAGCAAGTTGCTTATGCAGCAGGAGGAGTACTAGGCAGACTTGACAAAAAAGGGGTTGAACCAAGCAAGATCTACTGGAAAGGAACAATTCCATGGCACCAAATCGATGTCTCCAAAGTGTTGGAAGTGTAACCTAGAAGTAGGTTCTTTCCATCATATGTGGTGGACTTGTGTCAAAGCAAAAAACTTTTGGGATATGATTTACAATGAAATAAGACTGATTGTACAAAGCAACATACCCAAAACACCTGAGATGATGTTACTAAGTATGATACCTGACTCTATATTAACTCAGAGATCCTTTTTGATATATGCGACTACAGCTGCTAGGTTGATTTATGCAGCTAAATGGAAATGGTCGGAAATTCCAGACAAAAATGACTGGATACTAAAAATGTTAGAAATGGCAGAAATGGCAAAACTTACTGCTCTGGTAAACCAAAAAGACAATGTTCAGTTTATGGGTGAATGGGAGACATGGAGGGCATACTGCGAGACAGAAACTTATATGGGAAAACTTCAAGGTTATTCACTGATCTAATCCATGGACAAGCAGAATCACTTTCATGGTATGCTTAATATGTCTCCTTGTTTTTTGTTTTTTATTGCTATATATAACAATGGGAAATCGAAGATATTTGTTTTGTTCTTTTTAAAATTGTTTTATGGTTAAATCGATGATATAAGAACTCTTGATAAGAGATACAATAAAACAAGTATGTTTAAATATAATATAATATCAAACAATATCTGGATTAGAATTTTGAGTGCAAAAGAGTACACAGGTTAAGAAAAGGATGAAGGGGGTGAAGGGGAAGTTTCTCTTTTTATTTTCAATATATAATAATTAGGGCTGTCGGGAAAAAAAATTCGGTACAGTTCGGATTCGGCCGAATTTGGCCCTTGTGGGTTCGGTACGTGCCGAAGTCCGAACTCCCCCACTTCGGATCCGTTCAATTCGGCGAGAATTCAAAGTTCGGGAAAAAATTCGGCCGAATAAAGCCATTAAAAACACAATTGCGCCTTTCCGCGGCTCTGGGAGGGGGAGCATTTTTGGGGTTAGAGGTCCCAAACTTTCAGCAGAGCTTCAAAGGACGTTTATTGAAAGACTCCCCAAGTTTTGTAAAGATTGGGTCAGGGGGGGCTGAGATATGGGCCCTGAAAGGGGTCCCCCCCACCCTTAATGTGCATCTCTCAGCAGAGCTTGCCGCCCACACACAAAGCTCCCAGTCCCGACAACAGTTTGCAAAGCAACTCAACCTTGTAAAACAACACCTTTGCAACAGGGAAAAACCAGAAGACACACAACTGAAACCTACTGACGGCCGAATTTGCCGAATTTATTCGCGAACTCCCGAACTCGCTGAATTCGGCCCCCCCGGTTGCCCGCCAGTTTTGATTTCGGTTCCTCCCGAACTAAAAACCACCGAATCAGGGGAAATTCGGCTGATTTTCAGTTCGGGCCAAACCGAATTGACAGCCCTAATAATAATGATGTATTTTCAAAAACAACGGGCAATGAAATATTCTGTAACTTTCGATTGTTTGTTGGAAAGTTTATATGTAACTTTATAAAAAATAAAAATAAATTCTTCAAAAAAAAAAAAAAAAGAACAGAAAAAAGAACCAAGCAAGATCTACTGGAAAGGGACAACTCCATGGCACCAGGAAAGTTGCTTCAATAAAATAAAATTGAGGTCTCTCTTGGTTCAGCTTTTATCCCCCCCCAGCAATTCCACCTTTCCCCCTACCCCTGTCCCTCAATCATCTCCTTCACAGTATTTCCCATTTAGCACCTGTTCAGAGAACTAGTGTAGTGTAGTAGTTAAAGGGTTGCCAACCTCCACGTACTAGCTGGAGATCTCCTGCTATTACAACTGATCTCCAGCTGATACAGACCAGTGAACCTGGAGAAAATGGCCACTTTGGCAATTGGCTTCTATGACATTGAAGTCCCTCCCCTCCCCTCCCCAAACCCTGCCCTCAAAAACCTCCCACCAGTGGTGAAGAGAGACCAGGCAACCCTAAGTGGTTAGTGTGTTGGACTAGGGCTTGAGAAATCCATGTTCAAATCTCCTCTTGCCATGAAACTCACCCAGTGAACTTAGGCCTCTCAGTCTAACCTACCTCACAGGGTTGTTGTGAGGATAACATGGAGGAAGGGAGAGAACAGTGTATAGTGCTCCTTGGAGGAAGGGCAGGGTAAGTACGTACTAAAGGAGTAAAACAAATAAATCATAAATGTGTTCATGATTACATAAAAAGTCCAGATTTATCTAAGGCTTTTGAAAACCATAGATCATTGCATTTTATTGGAGTGCCTGGAACACCTTTTGTTGGTTGCGGTCTTTGTTGTCAGATTGTACAGGAAAAGCATCAGAAAAGCTGAATAATCAGTTTGGGATTTAAAATATGGTGCTCCTCCAGGCTGTCTTCTTTCGCCAATACTAGTTAACATCTGTGTCAGGTTGTTAAATGAGATAATCTGTAGGTCTGGAGTTAGGTGCCATCAATATACTGATGGCACCCAGCAATAGAGATTATTAATGAAGTCTCTAGAAAAAGCCATTGCAGTCTTAAAGGGGAGGCTGTGGACAAGTGGATGAGAGGGAACAAACTGAGACTAAATCCAAATAAGATGGAAATGATGTTAGTTGGCAAAGGTGACACCTTGAATGGGAGTGATGGGCTTCAAATATCATTTATTATTATTGAGAACATTTTAAAGCCTCCTTTCCACTCAACTTAGGGTCCTTAAGGCACCCGACAATAAACATATTAACACAAGATTAAAAACACATATAAATATTTGAAAATTAAAACAATACCTAAACATTCATAAATCTTTATTCATTCGTGATAAAGCTTAGGGGTGATTCTGGAGTCTGGACCCAGCTTTTTTAAAGGCGAAACTGACCGGAGCAGTGACCAGGAGTGCCTTATCTTTGGAGTTTAGAAGGCGGTTGGGATTGACAGTGGATTCATGTTTGGCTGGCCTGTGATTGGTCAGATTGGTAAATTGGGTGCCTGATTGGTGGAAATTTGAAAATTCTAAGACCATTAGAGTCAATTAAAGGCAGTTAGTTAAGAAAATAAGTCCTGGAAAGGATTACCAGAGCAGCCAAGGAAAGTATATGAAGTAGAAGAAGTTGGTTTTTATACTCCACTTTTCTCTACCTTTAAGGAATCTCAAAGTGGCTTCCAATCTCCTTTCCCTCCCCACAACAGACACCTTGTGAGGTAGGTGGGGCTGAAAGAGTCCAGAGAGAACTGTGACTAGCCCAAGATCACCCAGCAGGCTTCATGTAGAGGAGTGGGGAAACCAACCCAGTTCACCAGATTAGAGTCCACCATTCTTAACCACTTCACCATGCTGGTTAGATTCAAATGTAACAGAAATAGCCAGGTTACTGTATCTAAACAGGGTATACGCTGGGTGAGTAGTTATAGTGTCATGGTTTTCATATAGGCTTAGTAAACAAACAGTTGAAATCTGTTCTGTTTAAATCTTAATAAATGTCAGGCCTGTATCTCAGTTACTTTGTTTTGCTTTCGTTTCTATCGCTGACCTGACTACTGACTAAGCTCAAGAACAAGCCTGCATACCGAAGCCTGTTTGAAGTCCTGGGAACAGCAGCTATGTTTGTGTTCTGTAATCACTTGCAAATATCATAGCCTTTATACTGCTGAGTGTTAGACAGCGAGCTCATTGCTGTCAGCTTTTCTTCATGCTCTGTACTCCTATTTAGACCAAGTAAAAACCAGCTTCTTTTGGACCTGGCTGTCTCGATGTGGTTTGTTTTGGTTCTGATTTAGGCCAAGGGCTCACATTCTGACAGCAATCCTTCATCACCCTTTTTATCAGTCAGGCTGGAGCCCAGGAGGGTTCGCCTGCCACTCGGATGGGAGCTAAGACAGAGCTCTCCGAGTGAGTTTACCGTGGCTGGAGCCCCGTGTGGTTCACCCCCGGTCCCGGTGGATCTGTTCCCCGGGTAGCGGGTTCCTCGCCGGAGCCCTGGAAGGGTCTCATCCCTGATACCTTCCTTTTAGGACGCCCTAGACAACGTTCAACGGGCAGAAGTGGAACGTAGCCGCCTGACTGGACTTGTATGGGCGCAGCACGGAGGCCAGCGCCCGCCACGACCTCCTGGCGTCAAATTGTCTAGTGGAGGATGCTCGACTGGCCCGGGTGTGCGGAGCCGGGCCAAAAACACTGGCGTAACGGATGGTTGCACTCTTCCACGGAATGACCTCGACCACCACTTCAATGGCCGGAATTGATAAGCTGTCAACCCCCGCCTCTGGTGTCAGCGCAGCAACCTTAGCGGTTCGGATCCAGCCGCGACTGGATCTTCCGGACCAAACCGGACCTATTCCGGCATGGGAGCAGGAGGCTCTGCCACTAGTTACCATGGCCCTGACCACCAAACTCGAAGCAGACCAAGTTTTGGCGGATCGTAAGGGGGCCAAAGAGGACTTGCACTATGAGGACACTCTCTGGGCTGCAAACCTCCGAATCAGCCAGCCCCGTCGCTTAGGTGATGCGGGCGAGGATATGTTTTTGCTCCAAAAGCACAAGCGGGTACACGTAGACCGAGTGGCCCGCTTGCAGGATCAGATGAACTTTTGGCTTCACGACAATGACTGCTTGCAGCAGATACAAGCCGAACCGGATGACTCGGCCCCAGCTCCACAACCAGGGTCTCCTGATCAGGCTCTACCGCAGCAACCTGCGGCACCTCTGGGCGGAGCGCCCATGTTGCCAGTAACTCCAGCAGTGCCTGTGGCGCCAAGAGACTCCGGAGCTCCCGTCCTGCCACCGCCAGGAAGGCCAGGGGCCCCGTTCCTTGGATCTACACCAGCACCCGTAATACTTCAACGCAGAGGCACCGCGGCCAACCCGCAGTACAGCACCGGGACAGCCCACACCCTCTGCACTTCCTACTTCTGCAGACCCCTCCGGGTCCTGGATTACAAGTGCCCCAGTGAGGGACAATTCCCAGTGGGGGAACGCATCGCCCCGAGCTCGGGGACGACTTCAACGCAGAGGCACTGCGGCCACCCGCAGTACAGCACCGGGATGGCCCACACCCTCTGCACTTCCCTCCGGGTCCTGGATTACAAGTGCCCCAGTGGGGGACAATTCTTCACCTTCGAACAGGGATCTTCCCGGGGATACCCCAGCGTTAACCCTGGACTCACCTCTTGACCTGTCACAAAACCGAGGAATGCCTCAACGCGAAGACACCGCGGCCGCCCGCAGTACAACGCCGGGTCGGTTCACACCCCCTGCATTTTATTTCAGAGACTCTCCCGGTCTTCCTACTTCTACAGACTCCTCCGGGTCTCGGATTACAAGTGCCCCAGTGGGGGACAATTCTCCATCTTCGGATGGAGATCACCTCCGGGATATCCCAGCGCTAAACCTGGACTCGCCTCTTGACCTGTCAAATAACCGGTCACAGCCTGCGGTGAATGGAACGTCCCCACAGACCCCCGCAGTTTCTCCTGTAAAACCTACGAAACCGACGAAGGTGAAAGAAGTAGAAAATACGATGTATGTGGATGCAGTGTTACAACGCTATAAAGGGGGTCCCCAACTGCCTGTCAGGGCACTTATTGACTCCGGCTGCGGTCGCACTTTAATTAGTGAAACCACATTCGCAGCTCTCAAAGTCAAGTCCGAGGCGCTACCAGCTCCCGTCCAATTTGCCCAGATGGATGGAAGCCATTTCAAGGGGGGCCCAGTTGATCATCGCACTAAAGGGGTGGCGATGGGTATTGGCTCTCATTGGGAGCAAATAGTCTTTACCATAGCCCCTATCCGATTCGAGGTGGTCCTAGGAATTAATTGGATTAAGGGTCATAATCCCTATATAGATTGGGAGACGGACACTATCTCCTTTACCAGTTCCAAATGCGAACAGAACCGGCAGCACGTCGCGCTGCTGGCTCCACCCGCTCCAGCATTGACCTCTGATATCCCATCGCCACCGTCCCTGCCCGATGTATACCAAGACCTTGCCGATGTCATTGACATTAAAGAATGCGATGCCTTACCACCCCACCGTGCCACAGACTGTGCAATTGAAGTAGTAAAGGACTCCACACTGACCAAAAGCAAGATTTACCCTATGAGCGCTTCCGAGCGCACTGTGCTTCGAGACTTTTTGGATAAAAATCTTGCTCGACCATCGAACGCTCCTAACTCTGCTGCTGCGTTCTTTGTCTGAAAAAAGGAGGGCGACCTGCGTCTATGCATTGACTTTTGAAAGCTCAACGCAGTCACCCAAGCCAACGCCTACCCCATACCATTGATTTCGGATATTTTGGGACAGTTACAAGAGGGATGTATATTCTCCAAATTGGACCTAGTAGAAGCTTACTACCGCGTCCGTATCCGCGAGGGGGACGAACCCCTCACTGCCTTCTCCAGCTGTTTTGGAATGTTTGAATTCCTCGTGATGCCCTTCGGGCTAAAAGGGGCCCCGGGGGTCTTCATGCAGCTCATCAACGAAATACTACATGATTTGCTGTACCGCGGGGTGGTGGTTTATTTGGATGACATCCTTATTTATTCGAAAACCATGGAGGAACATGTTGCTCTGGTCAGAGAAGTTTTACAACGACTCCGTAACCACCAGCTCTATGCAAAACTATCCAAGTGCGAATTTCACCGAAAGCAGATAACTTTCTTGGGATATATAATCTCTCATCGTGGCCTTAGCATGGACCCCGCTAAAGTCCAATCGGTACTTGACTGGACTCCGCCCTCCACCCGCAAGCAAGTGCAGCAATTTCTGGGCTTTTCTAATTTCTACCGCGGTTTCATTCCCAACTTCGCTCAAGTGGCATTGCCAATCACTGACCTCCTGAAAACAAAGGGTAAAGGGGTTTCTGCAACGTTGCCCTCTGCCAAAATACTATGGACTGATCAATGCCAATCCGCCTTTGTAGCCCTCAAACGGCTTTTCACTTCTGAACCGGTCCTACAGCACCCAAATCTGAACCAAATGTTTATTGTACAGGTCGATGCGTCTGACGTAACCATGGGGGGGGGGCCCTACTCCAGAGAGGACCGGACGGTCTCCTTCACCCCTGTGCCTACTTCTCGAAGAAGTTTACACCTTCCCAATTAAACTGGCCCATTTGGGAAAAGGAAGCTTCAGCCGTCCACCATGCCCTTATGCTGTGGAGGCAATTTCTGGAGGGGTCCGGGATCCCCTTTGAAGTTTGGACCGATCACAAAAATCTAGCTGCCCTCACGGGGACCCATAAATTGTCCGCAAAACAACAGCGTTGGGCAGACTTCTTTGCTCAATTCCGTTTTGTTCTCAAACATGTACCTAGGAAACAGAACGTGCTTGCAGATGTCCTATCCCGGTTGCCTCAATACCCAGTAAAACGGGATCGGCCGACAGACTCGTTGTTTACTCCGGCGCAAAGGGAAGCCCTACCCCTACTGGTCGTGCAAACCCGGGCCCAAACCCGGCTCCAGCAGGGGAATCATACCGTAGCTGACAAGGTATCCAGCCCTAACCAGCAGGCTCCCTCGCCTGTCCCCCTTGCGCCAACTGTATCCAGCGCTCCACAGCAACCAGCCTCTCCTCCCCCTCCACCACCATCAACTCCTGCTTCTCCCTCTCCCACAAACGGAGAGGGGGTGATCATCTCCAATACCTTCCTGGACTCCCTTCGGGCTCAGTGCCTAGCCAAACGCACTGCCCAAACATTGCCCCAAGGTGTACTCGAGCAAGGTGGTTGTTGGTACAAAGACTCAAAATTATACGTGCCTAAAATACTTCGAAGAGAAGTTCTACAGTTAGCCCATGGAGCTAAGACAGCGGGACACTTTGGGTTCCTGAAAACTCTTCACCTATTGCGCAGACAGTTTTGGTGGGGGGGGATGCGTTCTGATGTGGACTCCTTCGTTCGCAGCTGCCCTATCTGTGCCACAGTCAAACGTTCTCAAGGCAAACCCCCAGGACTGCTGCAGCCGCTGGAAATCCCCAGTAAACCCTGGGAAGTGATTGCCATGGATTTCATGACGGATCTCCCCCTTAGCGGGGGCAAAACTGTACTATGGGTTGTTACTGACTTATTTTCCAAACAGGTACATTTGGTTCCCTTAGCGGGTATTCCCTCCGCCCCCAAGTTGGCCCGTCTCTTCCTGTCACATGTCTTCCGACTACATTCGTTTCCACGCAAGATAATCTGCGACCGCGGAAGTAGTTTTATTGCTAAATTTTGGAAAGCTTTCCTCAAATTAGTGAGGGTAGAGCAAGGGTTGTCTAGTGCTTACCATCCTCGAACGGATGGGCAAACTGAACGTGTCAATGCTGTACTGGAATGCTATTTGCGTTGTTATGTCAATTATCACCAAGATGACTGGGTAGAACTGTTGCCTTTTGCAGAATATGCTTACAATAATGCTGTGCATCAATCTACTGGCTTCAGCCCTTTCTATGCTGTGTATGGTCAGGACTTCGGTCCTATTGCCCCTGTAGAAGGGTCTGAGGGGGAGGGGGATCCTGATGTTGCCTCATGGGCGCATGCCCTCCGTACTACTTGGCCCTGGCTGATTAGCAACCTGGACCGAGCCAAACGCAAGTACAAAGCGCAAGCTGATAAGCATCGCTCCCCCAGTAAAGACTTTCAAGTCGGGGACTTAGTATATCTTTCCACCAGAAATCTGCGCTCCACCCGTCCTTGTCACAAACTCAGTGCCAAGTACATTGGCCCATTTCCTATCGCCCGAATCATTAACCCTGTCGCCGTGGAATTGACTCTCCCCAAAACCTTAAGGCGTATCCACCCCGTCTTCCATGTCAGTCTCCTGAAACCCCATGTCGCCTCCTCGGACTGGCATCCAGAGCCGCCTCCCGAACAACCAATGATGGTGGGAGGGGAGGAACATTTCAAGGTGTCCAAGATCCTGGATTCACGTATACACCATGGATCTCTGCAATACCTAATTCGCTGGAAACACTTCCCCCCTGCCTATGACGAATGGGTGCGTGCACAAAATGTCTCCGCCCCCCCGCTTAGTAAACGCCTTTCACACCACCTACCCGGACAAGCCATCCCCCTTGCCAGGAGGAAGGGGGCCTTAAGGGGGGCAGGATGTCAGGCCTGTATCTCAGTTACTTTGTTTTGCTTTCGTTTCTATCGCTGACCTGACTACTGACTAAGCTCAAGGACAAGCCTGCATACCGAAGCCTGTTTGAAGCCCTGGGAACAGCAGCTATGTTTGTGTTCTGTAATCACTTGCAAATATCATAGCCTTTATACTGCTGAGTGTTAGACAGCGAGCTCATTGCTGTCAGCTTTTCTTCATGCTCTGTACTCCTATTTAGACCAAGTAAAAACCAGCTTCTTTTGGACCTGGCTGTCTCGATGTGGTTTGTTTTGGTTCTGATTTAGGCCAAGAGCTCACAATAAATCAATTTATTTAATCAATCCTTATGTCTAGGGCTCAATTATATTAATTACCATGCTACATTTATTTTTCTCAAGATATACTTGAGGTTACCTTTGGGATAAAGGAACATGAAGCACCTCTTGTGTTATCCTCTGAGTCACTGCGGGTATCACGACAACGTTGACTTTAAAGAAGTAAAAACATTTTCCCTCAGCAGCCAATCATGTCCCTTGATTCAAGGTTCCTCCTGGGGTAGAGGCAGTAGATGCAGCAACCTATCTGCAGTGGCAATTTGCCCTACTTAAGAATTTGTTGGGAAAGAAAAGATTTTGGGTGCAAAGTGACCACTTTCATTTAAAGGGCTCATCTTTTAAATAGTAAAATTCAGTTGCAGATGTTGGGTTGGATTAAATCAGCCTTTCTATTGGTGAAACCAGGAGGAAGGAATTCTCCAAGATTAAAAAGGCTATTGGGGAGCCTGGGACCTGCCTGGACAAAGTCCATGTGGAACAGGGGCTATAATGAGAAGAAAAGGGCAAGACTGAATGAAAAGTCGGCTGGATCCAACCCAACCGCTGTCCAAAAATGGGAATCCTCTTATCTCAGCTTGTCCAAACTGCCTAACTATGATTCCACCTAACTCAGGCTGAATTTTTCAAGAGCATTATCACCCTTATGATGTGAAAGTGATTATGGAAAAAAAAACGTTAGCTACAATGATGGGGTAATTTAAGGATGTTATTATTGATGTAAGGAAGGTGCTCATTATAAAGAATTAAAAGATTCTGATGCTATAAATACCTGCTTTTGTTCAGCATATGTGTTGCTGATGCTAACAATTCATAGGCATTAAAATACTTATTTAACCTTAGTGAGGGAGACATAGAAATGCCTATTGGTTATGAGGAAATCACTGATTCTTCATACGTTTCTTTGATATTCCATCTGGAATATGGGAGAACCACCTAGTACAGAAGTCAGCTTGCAGCCCTGGCATTATCTTTCATTGTTACCTGAAACAGGAATAGGGCAAGTATCACCAAAATGGTAAGGAGGGAGTCATTTTTGTTGCTTCACAGAAACAGTTGCCTGTGCACAGGCTATATTCAATATAACTTTCAAGATGGCAGTAAGGAAACCACCCTCTCTCTTCCCCCAAACCCATTCAGAGATATCATAAATGGACATCACAGCAGGGTTCCAGAATCAGTGGAAACTGGCTGTGAAATTTGCTGGCCTGTCTGATTACCTCCCTACTGAAGTTGTTGCCAGGGAATTTCAACCGCTAAGACTCAAAGGTGTCATTTTCTTCTCCAGCTTTTAAAATGCCCAATTTCAATTCAGAACTTGCTTTGATATATTCCATCAGAGTATATTGTGCCCAGCCTTACTGTATCAGCTAGATATATTTTGGAGGGCTAACTTTGTTGGCAGGAATGGGGAAAAATTGATACATAATCTTTTTGTTATCTTTTTAGTTGGGGGGGGGTTATCCCTCCAGACGGGACTGGGTGAGCCCCGTCTTTTAAATAACCCTATCTCAAAAGGGCCCCAACTATGGTGCCCTAACAAAACCAGTCAAAAAAAGAAAGCACAGAGCCATGCCTCTGAGCAAAGATGAATAGCCGAACCCAAAAAGCCGAATATCTATTTGGCTTTTTTGGGAATCGGCTATTTGGCTTTGGCTTTATCCCCAGGTTTTTGCGTTCAGTTAACCCGGATCCTGAAATTTACCAAAATGGCTAATTTTGGGTTTATTTTCAGTTCGGGTTTATCTAGATGCACAACCCTAATTACAGTCCATCTTGCCTAATGACCATAATTGCAGCTCATCTTAATATTTGATTTCAATGTGCTAGTATTACTGTTTGTTTTCCCTGAATATGTTACCCATTTGGTTGGGGAATTAGCTGGGGAGACTGTATTTTGCACGAGGCAGGGGTAACCAGAATATTTCCCCTTTTTATACAGAGACCAAATCCCTGTAAAAAACTCCTAATAAAGAGATTTGTTTTAAGAATTAATTGGTTTTATTGTAAAAATAACTTTTAAAACACACATATACAGCAAAACACACACAAAACCCAATACACTCAAGGACTAGGAAATAAAAGGTAGGAGGGGTGGACACAAGGATATGAGGTTCCCAGGAGAAAGTATATTTGCCTATCAGAGGTAAGGTCCAAAATGGCAGTTACAGGAAGGGAAAAAGAAGGGAACCCACAAGCTAGCAAGTGGGGGTGCAAGCAGGGTCGAACACACCTTGCCATTGTGAGAGGGGAGATATTTATACCCAAAACAGGAGTTGGAGGTATGGCTCATTTCATCTGGCAATAGCAGTCATTGCCAGTGGACAAAAGGTTTGATTGCTTCCTGATTTGATTAATCTTTGAGAAAAAAGTGGAGTTTGGAGGAATGGTTGGGTACTTGAGCCCAAGTACCCTTAAGTGTTACTTATAGAAAAGTAGATGAAGGGAGATGGCTCAGGAGATCTTTCCCAGAAAGTGGCGAGGTGACTCAGATGGGTTCAGCTGTCCCTAAACTGCATCTATGGAGAGGTTAGCTGGGCTTATCAATTGCAGGGGAAAATGGCTTTAGCAAATGTTGATGAACTCAGGATCCTTCCATTGTCCTTTGGAGCATACCTGGTATTAGGTTGGGAGGAAGCAATTAGACATGCTTGGGCTTGCCCCATCAGCTTCCAGAGCTACCCCAAAATGGGTGCGAGCAAGCTTCCATTTTGTTTCTGGCAGCCCAGCAGAGCCCTGCTATAATGTTTTCACTCTGGTCCTGTTCACCTCACCAAGATGTGCCAGGAAGCCTAACAAATAAAGGCTTTCTCTTTCTGGGATCATGCAGTCCTCAATGTGTCAATTTAATAGCAGCTAATACACCCAAAGAAAATAGTGTCTCTTATACTGCAAGCATACCATGGGAAGCTCCAGGTAAACAGAAAAAAGAGGGGGAGAACTTGACACCTGTCTGTGGGATAACAGTGCAGGCAGATCATCAAAGGACAGTAACACAGAGATATAAAAAGAAAAAAATTGTTGAAAAACAGATGTGCGCAGAATCAGCATCAAAAAGCAATAACAAAATCTTACTGTGAAGCACAAGCAGTAAGACAGTAGCATGGATGAATAATATTCTGGAACAGGGATTTCATTTTAGACCTCTAGCATCTAGACCTGCCTACTTTGCTGGTTCAACACATTGAATGGCCATTGTAATAAACAACAGAATGGCCCTACGGACCAGCTATGCGTACCAAAGGTGTGAATCCCTTGTTCTGCACTGATAATTTTGCAATAAAAATGATAAGACACGAATAAGTACTCAAAAGATTCTCTTAACATACTTGGTCTCCTCACTGTTTAACTCTTGGTGTGTCACACGGCAAACCTTTGAATTTGACTTCCTCCTTCCCTGCACTGAAATTCTGGAGAAGAGTATTTCCTTTGATGTGTTGCTTTTTTGTTCTGGAAGTTTGTTTTGTACAGTATTCCACTTCTCCCTGGTTAACTTTGAGATTTTCTAAATTAATTCAGGGACTAGAACATGTTCAGTTTGCTATGGCTTCTAGCATTGTGCCGTGATTAGAATGCTGGATGCGGTTTGAATACGAACTCTGCCACAGAAGCTTGCTGGGTGACCATGGGCCAGTCACTTTCTTTCAGCCTAACGTCTTACAGGATTGCTGCTGTGAGGGTAAAATGGAGGAGAGAATGATGTTGTAAACTGATTTGTGTCACAGATGGGGTGTGTGAAAACTGATGTATAACTATCTAAATAACAATAAATATCTAAAGAAAATTCAGCTCCTTCCATTTATTTGCGACCTGTTATGACCCTGACACTTGGCATTACTTATATACATGTGCACTTTAACACTCCCCCCAATTTTATGTGAGCTAATCAGGGGAAAGGTACATGTTGCACCAGATCTTTGCAGCTGGGTTCTTGCCTTGAAGCTATGGCTAAGTGGTAGAAGATCTGTTTTGCATGCAAAAGCCCCAAGCTTCAATTGCTAGTACCTCCAGTTTAAGAGGAAGATGAAATGTGACACAGGAGGAAATTTTACTTGCATCTCTTCCCTCACTGCCCCCTCTCCAGCTCCTATTTTGAAGCAAAAATTTTGGCTGAGAACTTTCATCTCTGTGCTTGTTCATGTTGTCTGAAAAATTAGCTAGTGGCCCCACAAAAAAATAGTCCTTTGTCTGAAGTAAAACAGATTTTTAATTTTTTTTTTTACCATAAAATAGAGCCCACACCCACTTTTATTCAGGCTGGCTTTATCAAAGGAACAAGGAAGAGAAATGCTTTTCATTTCTAAGATCTTTGTAAATGCCTGGCATTGAAATGAATCATTTATTGATTAAAAAAACTTTTTAATGCAATAATTAGATTAATATCCCACATTTGCAGCACTTGAAAACAGGAATAATATTGCTTCCTGCAGCTGGAAAGCTATTCCTGACTCTGATAGAAAGATTTAAATGAGCATTTGGATTTTGATAGTAGTGTATACCGGAAGGTTGCATTAGGATTCCACTGCATTCTGCCTACAAAAGCCCTGTAAGAGCCCCAGTTGTACAAGATCCTGGAGAACTGGGCAAGGAATGTCAGATCCTTTGTTTCCCAAGTGCTTTTTACAATGGAGACAGAACATAAATTAGGGAATGAGTCTGATGTTCTCTCTGCACGTTACGCCACTAGAGGACACCACACACCTTGTGAAATAAACAGCCATGAAGCAACAGAAATGTACTAAGAAAAACCAGAAATTGCAATAAAAACCTGGGGTCTTATGATGCCCTAAAGGTAGGCTGTTGCTAGAATTACACTTCTCCTAATTACATTCAACAGGCTCTGCTTCATAGTGTAGGTCGTCAGACTCATTTTCATCTCTTCTAAAAAAACAGAACAGGTAAGCAAAGAAGAGAGTCCCTTTGTTTTTAGATACGATATGCATGTCTAAATCTTTCTCCTATGAAAAGGTTACCTAGGCTTCTTCCACACAGGGACTGAGTTTCCCTGCATGGAAATCAGGAAGGCCCTGATTTAAAAGACAATGCCCATGTGACATTGAGGTAATGCCAAGTACAATTCACACCTATTATATTAGGTGCTGTGGAACACAGGCAGGATGCTGCTGCAGTCATCTTGTTTGTGGGCTTCCTAGAGGCACCTGGTTGGCCACTGTGTGAACAGCACCGGGTCATTCTTGACCCATGGGGTGACATCACATCTTGACGTTAACTAGGTAGGTTTTGTTTACAGGGTGGTTTGCCAGTGCCTTCCCCAGTCATCTTCCCTTTACCCCCAGCAAGCTGGGTACTTATTTTACCGACCTCGGAAGGATGGAAGGCTGAGTCAGCCTTGAGCAGGCTACCTGAAACCAACTTCAGTTGGGATCGAACTCAGGTCGTTAGCAGAGCTTGGACTGCAGTACTGCAGCTTACCACTCTGCGCCACGGTACGTACTTGTCTGCTTTTTATCATATTAACCAGTTCCTTGTACATAAATTTGTATTTTTCCAAAAAGTCAGCATAGTTTTTTTTTATGACAAACACAGTTTAATAACAGGGATTATTCTTAGAAGTAAAAGTCATTTTTAAAATTTCCAATCTGCAGTAGTCTAAAAAATATGTCCTTAACTTGCAACCCAACCATTTTTCCTCATTGTCCACCATTACTTGATTAATCAACTAGTACTTCAGTTAATCAACTAGTGAATTAAACTTATGACAGTTGACAACTCTATCAAGCCCTATCAAACATCTAGTTGTGAATTTGGTTGCAGAGCACAGGTTAGAAAAACACCCACATAATTGGGCCAAGTAAAGGAAGGGGAAGTCTTTCTACAAACTTTTGGGAAAAGTGTAAGAATTGGAAGTTTTAAAATCCTGCAAATGGAGAAGTGATTTGTGTAAAAAAAATGCTGACCAAGATCATGGTTCCCTAGCAACCCCAAACAAGTGGGCATTTTCAAAAATAAGGAGATGTAGAAGTTAGAAGGAGAAAGTAGTGGCAGGAGGACTGGAAGGAGAAGGTGGCCATGGCAGTAGAAGTGGAGAGGAGGAGGGCATGGTGGAGGAGGTTGGAGAGAAGGAGGTGGCAGACAGGAATGGCAACTGGAGGGTGGAAGAAGGAAAAAGTGGCACTGGTGGGGGTGAGCAAGAGGAAAAGAAGCAGGGACCAGTGGGGAAGACAGGATTTACCCTATTCCATGAGGAGAACCAGCATGATGTAGTGGTTAAGAGTGGTGGTTTGGAGCGGTGGAGTCTGACCTGGAGAACCAGGTTTGATTCCCAACTCCTCCACGTGAGCGGCCAAGGCTAATCTGGTGAACTGGATTTGTTTCTCCACTCCTACACACAAAGCCAGCTGGGTGACCTTGGGCAAGTCACACTCACTCAGCCTCACTCACCAGACAAGGTGTCTGTTGTGGGGAGGGGAAGGGAAAGTGATTGTAAGCCAGTTTGAGTCTCCCTTAAGTGGTAGAGAAAGTCGGCATATGAAAACCAACTCTTCTTCTTCTTCACTGGTCTCTCACTTGAGCTTCTTCATTTCCTTCATCAGTCATTCAGATGCAAAGCTTACTTTTGCTAGGAAGCATATTTGATTTCAAAGCAGCTGGTTTTTGCTTCCCGTTATTGTTGTTGATCATAAAACCGTGTTGATACTAACACGGGACAGAAAGCATTAGGCATAATATAATTAAATGTAATATGGCTAATCACATTATGCCTACTGCTTTCTGCCCCGTGTTCGTATCATTAACCAGGCACATACCCAAATCCAAAAGGCATCCTTAGAGTTATAGGAAAAGATATACACGCTGCATCCACTCATCATTGATACTGTGCTATGATTATATCATAGCAATCATTTATAACTGGATTGCATTTTCCACACCACAAAAGACCAGCTGCACATTACAGCTATAGTGCAACATCCAACTATGTGCAGATGTAGCCATATGTATTTGGAGGTCTAGAAACTCAACCTATATTCAGCCAATTTAGGGGAATGGTGTAAAAACATTTCTCCAATTTTTCCTCTGGTTTCTGTTGAGCACATGTCCTTTACACCTAAATTGAGTGTTTAATTATTTGAATCATCTCATTAAGACCAATAGGATGATTCACCATTCTTTTATGGATAGAGCTGCCATGTCCCCCTTCTCGGTGGTTTTTTTTTTGGGAGGCAGGGCAATCGCATGTGTGCATGGCTGCACGTGCACGTCATCCCCTCTCTGGAGCAGTTCAGTGGATTGGCGAGCAATTGCTCGCTGAAACCACCCACCTGGCAGCCCTATTTATGGACCCTTTAGGAATCACTGTGCCATGATTCTGACAACTTTGCTTCCATATATCCCGGTGAAAGCAAATCCCAGTGACCTAGCCACAACCCAAAGGAAAGGGAAAGAAGCACAATTTCAGGACACATGAGAGATTTTGTAAATACCACGAACACTCCAGGGTAGCAAGCTATTAATTCAGAAAGTTCCAGGGGATCCATCTTATGTTCTGGGACAGCAGGCAACAACACAGTATCATTCAGTGAAGCTGGAGCCATTTGCATAAATTACATTATAATCTGGGGATGTATGGTGTTTACATGCTCCCCCTCAATGATCACGATGGGTTAACTTGACCTGGGGCTCTACAGTGCTTCCATGCGGGCATACAAAAATACTGAACTGTATGGGGGGTTACAACAAGTCTTGCTCAAGTACAGGCTGACTGGAGTAATCCTAAAGGCAATTTGGAGCAACTTCGGAGTTGCACTGAATGAAAGCAGTGATTGCCAGTGAGCTGAACTGAGGTTTATCATTCGTTCGTTCAGTTTATATCCTGCCACATACTTTAAAAAGCCTCGCAGCAGCTAACAGCCATTGAAAACGGCAATTAAAAAACTGACCATAGTGGCTAAGCAAATGAATTGTGATCGCGAAAGTCTTGATTAATGCGCTTGACTTTGGGAATCAGGCAGGCAAAATGGACTAAGCTGAAATATCAAAGAAAGAAAGGAAAACTGAGGGAGAGGAGTGTGCTCCACCTCTGTCATGTGATTGTTTGGGTGGGAAAGCCTCGGCTCGAGATGGAGGGTGGGGACTCCGGGGAGCGCTCCTCAGAAGCTAAAAAAAAAAAAACCCTCTAAAAGCTTGGTAGTCAACTCCGTGGCTAGCCCGTGCCTGCACAGTTCCCATGCATGCTTGCACAGAAGACACTCAATGAACTACAGTTACAGGTAAGTGCAACACTGTTTTCTGGTTTTACTGCTTCTTTTTGTTATCTATAGTATGTCATTGTATTGTAAGTCACCTAGAACACTCCCGTTGTGCCAGACAGGTCACACTCTCACACGTAATTTTAAAAAATAGACCAGAAAAATGGTGGAAAGGATACAAATTAACCTATCTCCTTTCCAATGCGGTATCTCCAATCCCCCATAAATCCCCCCATGGCTTCTTTTGACTTAAACACCTATGGGAGATCAAGGCTCTCCCATATATTGTTGAATTTAATTTGAGTTTCACATTTGGCTAAAGGTACAGCTGTGGCAATAAAAAAAATAATGTTGTGGAATCCAGAGGCCAAGTGCTAGCTGTGGTTTATTCTGTTTCTAGATCGTTGTGTTGCCCTTAAGATGCCACTGGCCCTTTTTGCTCTTTTTTGCATTTTGTGGCATCTTATGGCAGCAGCCAAAGCTTGAGGTCCCTGTATAAAGAAGAAGTGACTTGAGAAAACTTCTCTTCACCTAGAGTATGATTCTCCGAATGATGGCTCAAGAGAAGACAAAGGATAAAGGCAGCAGCCAAGTAATTCTGAGAGGTACCTGATAATGTAAACAGTGCATGTTCTTGCCTCCTTCCCCTTGACCTGAGCTCTTGGCATGAGGTGGTTATGTGGTGCGCCCTGTTGCCCCTTGCAAAAGGCTTTTTCGCTGGAGGGGGATGAAGGTTGAAAGGACAGCATTGTGCTTTCAGATAGTTAAGACATTTTATTCACAGATGCTCATTTTCAGAGACATTAGTTCATGCCACGAATCCATTATGCAGCACAAAAGCAGAATTATGAAGTTTTGTTTTCAGGAACATGACAAAGGTCAATGAAACACTGAATCTGTGATCATTTTTCCTAAATGCATTGCCACATCCAGACCCCTTGGTATCTTTCTCAAAATGTAGTCCCTGTATCTTGAGCCAAAATGTTCCATGAAACTGGAAAAGCCTCTCCCTCCTTATTTGCCAGGCTGCCTTTTTCTTGACTTTCAGATTCCTCCTCAAGACCCATATCTAAAGCCAAGTCTATTCCTCCCTAGACCTTTGCACCTTACCTACCACTTACCTGAATGTAGACTGAGGCATTTCCAGAGAATCCGCTTGTTGGTATCCATGAACAAAATGATATTAAGTCTACATATATCACTCAGGGCCAGAAAAGTTTGTTACAGTTGCCACATTTTGTCACTCAAAATGGCCTCCCTTTGGTGAATATATCCTGCCATCCTAATTTATAAGAAGAAGAAGAGTTGGTTTTTATATGCCACTTAAGGGAGAATCAAACCGGCTTACAATCACCTCCCCTCCCCCTCCCCACAACAGACACCCTGTGAGGTAGGTGAGGCTGAGAGAGAATGACTTACCCAAAGTCACCCAGCTGGCTTCATGTGTAGGAGCGGGGAAACAAATCCAGTTCACCAGATTAGCCTTCGCCGCTCATGTGGAGGAGTGGGGAATCAAACCCGGTTCTCCAGACCAGAATCCACTGCTCCAAACCACCGTTCTTAACCTCTACACCACGCTGGCTCTCCTAAACCTACTTGATACATAAATCTCTGCCATAAATGAATGAATGAATATTTACATCCCACTTTACGTTTCTCTGGCTGTTGGCAAGGATATAGGCATTTATAATTTGGGTGCAAAGCGACATGGTACTTAGGTAGGGTTGCCAACCTCCAGGTGGTGGCAGGCGATCTCCTGCTATTTCAACTGATTGCCAGCCAATAGAGATCAGTTCACCTGGAGAAAATGGCTGCTTTGGCCATTGGACTCTATGTAATTGAAGTCCCTCCCCTCCCCAAACCTCGTCCTCCTCAGGCTCTGCCCCCAAAACCTCCCACCGGTGGTGAAGAGGGACCTGGCAAATGAATACCTAGGTTTGGGTGTGTGTGTTCCCCCCCCCAAAAAAAAATTAGATTCCAATAAATCATCCTGAATAGCCCAGTTTGGCCTGAGCTAAATACTGCCAGCCACAGCCAATACTTGGATGAGAGACCACCAAGGAAGACTGGGATTGCTAGGCAAAGGAAGGCAGTGGCAAACCACCTCTGCTCATCTCTTGCCTTGAACACCCCATGATTGGGGTTGCCATAAGTTGGTTGTGACTTGACAGCACATTCTTCATCTGGAAACCAGATAACAAAATTGTCAGGAAATCAGTTTTAACGATACAAAAATATAACCTTAAGGGTGGTTTGCCTAACTAGGTAATATACATCAGTTTGACAGAACATTGTGGCTGAGAGCTGGTTGGTTCCCAGGAAATTGCATGTCAACCACAAATTCACTTAGTGGAGTGTGACAAAGTGTTGTTTTTTCAGACCCAGTCAGGACAAGATATGTAGAGTAAGATATGAACACATGAAGCTGCCTTATACTGAATCAAACCCTTAAGAACATAAGAACATAAGAAAGGCCCTGCTGGATCAGACCAAGGCCCATCAAGTCCAGCAGTCTGTTCACACAGTGGCCAACCAGATGCCTCTAGGAAGCCACTAACAAGACAAGTGCAGCAGCACCATCCTGCCTATGTTCTACCGCACCCAAAATAATAGGCATGCTCCTCTGATACTACAGAGTATAGGTATGCAGCATGACTAATATCCTTTTTTAGGTGTGGTGACCAGAACTGTACACAGTATTCCAAGTGTGGTCTCACCATAGATTTGTACAAGGGCAGTATGATATCAGCAGTTTTATTCTCTATTCCTCGTCTAATTATAGCCATCATGGAATTTGCCTTTTTTACAGCAGCCACACACTTGGTTGACATCTTCATTGAGCTATCCACTACCACCCCAAGATCCCTTTCTTGGTCTGTCGCTGCCAGCACAGATCCCATCAGTGTATATGTGAAGTTGGGATTTTTTGTCCCAATATGCATCACTTTACACTTACTCACATTGAATCTCATTTGCCATTTTAATACCCATTCTTCCAGTATGCAGAAATCCTTCTGGAGCTCTTCACAGTCCAATTTTGTTTTAACCACTAATTTGGTGTCATCTGCAAACCTGGCTACTTCACTGTTTAACCCCAACTCCAGGTCATTGATGAACAGGTTGAAAAGCACAGGTCCCAACACAGATCCCCGAGGCACCCCACTGCTCACATCCCGCCATTGTGAGAACTGACCATTGATTCCTACTCTCTGCTTCCTATTTTTCAGCAAGCTCTCAATCCATAAGAGGACTTGTCCTCTTATCCCGTGACTATGAAGTTTGCTTAGCAGTCTTTGGTGGGGGACTTTGTCAAAAGCTTTTTGGAAATCCAAATACACAATATCCACAGGCTCATTCCTGTCCACATGCTTATTGATGCTTTCAAAAAACTCTAATAGGTTAGTGAGACAGGACCTACCCTTACAGAAGCCATGTTGGGTTTTGCCCAGCAGAACTTGCCCTTCTATATGCTTGGCAATTCTATCTTTAATAATGCTTTCCACTAATTTACCCGGAACAGACATTAAGCTAACTGGCCTGTAATTTCCTGAGTCCCCCCTGGAACCTTTTTTTATAAATGGGTGTTACTTTGGCCATTCTCCAGTCCTCTGGTACAGAGGCTGATCGAAGGGACATATTACATATCTTTGTTAGAAGTTCAGCAATTTCCCATTTGAGTTCTTGAAGAACTCTAGGATGAATACTGTCTGGTCCCTGTGACTTTTTAGTTTGCAGTTTGTCTAGATGTTCTAGGACTTCCTGCCTTGTTACCACTATTTGCCTCAGTTTCTCATTTTCCCCTCTCCAAAATCTCTGTTCAGGAGAAGGAATCTGCCCTGTATCTTCAACAGTGAAGACAGATGAGAAGAATTCATTTAGTTTTTCAGCAATCGCTTTATCCTCCCTTAGAGTTCCTTTACTCCCATTGTCATCCAATGGTCCAACCGCTTCCCTAGCTGGTTTCCTACTCCTAATATACTTAAACAATTTCTTATTGTTTGTTTTGATGTGTTTGGTAATATGCCCCTCAAAATCTTTTTTTGCATCTCTAATTATCTGCTTGCATTTCCTTTGTGCAAGTTTGTGTTTGCTTCTGTTCGCCTCGTTTGGGCAAACCTTCCAGTCTCTGAAGGAAGACTTTTTTCTCTAATTGCTTCCTTCACCTTACATGTTAGCCATGGTGGTGACCTCTTGGACTTACTACCTTTCCTGACCTGCGGTATACAAGCTAGCTGAGCCTCTAGTAATGTGTACTTGAGTAACCCCCAAGCCTTTTCAAGAGATTTAACCCTCCTAACTGTTCCTTTCAACTTCCTCTTTACCATTTTTCTCATTTTAGAGAAGTTCCCTCTTTTAAAGTCAAAGGTAATTGTGTAAGATTTCCCAGTCACTTTCCCATTTACATATAAATTAAATTTGATGCCATTGTGATCACTATTGCCAACTGGCTCAACTAAATCCACATCCCGCACTAAATCACTGGCAGCACCACAGAGCATTAAATCCAGGATCGCCTCCCCTCTGGTTGGGTCTATGACCAACTGTTCGAGGGCACAGTCATTTAGGATGTCTAAAAAAATTATCTCTTTGGCTTGACTGGAGCATACATTTATCCAATCAATATGAGAGAAGTTGAAGTCTCCCATTATTACTACTTCATTACCTTTACATGCTTCCCTAATTTCATTCTCCATCTCAAGATCACCTTGAGCCATTTGGTCAGGGGGGCGATAGAACGTCCCCAGTACTAAATCTCCTTTGGGGCCCAGAATCGTCATCCATAAGGATTCTGTGGATGAGTCTGCCCTTTTTATGGTCTCTACCTTATTAGACACTATGCCTTCCTTGATATACATAGCAACACCCCTTCCAATACGCCCTTCCCTGTCATTTCTATACAGTTTGTAACCAGGGATGACTGTATCCCACTGGTTCTCTCCCCTCCATCAGGTTTCTGTAATGCTCACTATATCTATGTTTTCCATTAAAACCATGCACTCTAACTCCCCCATTTTTGCTTGGAGGCTTCTAGCATTAGCATAGAAATACCTCCACACTGTTTCTCTCTTTTGACTTGCCTGGCATGTGCCTTTGGGCATCTTTAAGTGGCTATCCATCATTTCACCCCCATTCCCTTTCATGTCCAAGTAATTCCCATGTGGGCAATCTGAAGCAATTTTCCCTTTGTCCATGTGCACTGAGTTTGCTCGAACTGGATGCTTCTCAGCTCCTGTCGGCTTTCCCCCCAAAGCCGACAGGATGGACCCTTGGTCCATCAAAGTTACTTTTGTCTACCCAGACTGGCAGTGGCTCTCCAGGGTCTCAGGCAAGGGTCTTTCACATCACCTAATTAGCTAGTTCCTTTAACTGGAGATGCCGGGGATTAACTGTTATTTGGTTTTCATTCTATACAATGACTAACAGATTATTAGCACTACAGAAATGTGAAATAGTGGTACTAGCACAAAGGCTGCCTTCCAAAAACAAGGGCATTTCACTTACAGAAGGTTCAGCTAAGAGCTAGATTTAAAATAAGCAGAACTAGTTTAGACCGAAAAGCTTTCTAGACTAGTTTAGACTGAAAATCTTCTAGTTCCTTGGATGCATCCTGGGAAATATGAGGCAACCTATGACTATTTTCCCAGGTTGCCGTTGCACCAAGGAGTGGCATCTCACATGCTTCAAGAATGGCATCCAAGGTCCCTTTGATAAAAGGTGATCCCATACCACTGAAATTCTGGGGAGTCCTTGCTTCATCATTTTAAGCTCTTTTTGAGTAGCAAAAATAACAGTTGGAAAATTAGTATCTGACGCTTGCAAAACGGCCTCTGTTCAGAAGAAGTTCCTTTTATTTTTCACATACAGATGCGATTTACAGGCAAATGACTGAATTTCAGATCACAATACAATACAAACTCCTCCATCTTAAAAATCAGTACAGACATTTTGCACAGATCTACAAGCTCACATTAATTTTAAAAAACATTTTTATAGACCTGCCTTTCCCCCAGTCATTTCAGGACTCAGAGTACGGTTTACTGCCCAAGACTGAATTGTTCAATGAAGAAATTGATCGATAAACATTTGGGTGTCAACTTACTTCCGTTTTGTGGTCACAGTCATAGTGAAGTGAGCAAAAAAAGATTCTTAAACATTAAATAATAGTTTATGTAATATAGTAACCATAGTATTGTAAATGATATAAAAAGCATACAAATAATTCTTTTGTCCAAACATCTTCTCACATATATCAGAGAAGAAATATTACCTGCTCCCTCTTTGTTCTCTACATTTTCCAGCAAAACTCAACAAAGGGGGACTAGAATCTCTAGTATGTGTTTATTTTTTCTTTCCCTCTGTTTCACTCCTACACAATTGGTAAGCTCTGACATTGGAGCAGCTTCTCATAGCTCATCTAAGCATACCTTGAATGCAGAAATAAGCATATTTTTATTTTGTTTGGCATATAATGTCTGAGCTTGGACAACTGCATGAAGGATTGGTTCTTGGTAAGATTTTAAATTATTTTATCCTTTATACTGGTTAGAAAAAAACCCTTTTATTTATTTCATTTATACCCCATAACCTCAGCTGTCTCTCATGGCATACTTAGGGATCCTTGGCTATTTCCCATTCAATTGCTGACCAGAACCAGACTTAGGGGTGGGCCTGTGGCTGAATGACAGAGCATTTGCTTGGCATGCTGAAGGTCCCAGTTTCAGTCCTTGGTATCTCCAGTTAAAAGAAGATCAGGTAGCAGATGACATGGAATACCTCTACCTGAGGCCATGGAGAGCTGCTACCAGTCAGAGCAGACAATATTGACCTTGATAGATTAAAAATTTTACTCAGTATGAGACAGTTTCATGTGTGTTCATGCGCTTAGCTTTAGCAAGATTGCTGCATGATATTCTTCATCTCATACCCTGGGACCATTTTTTGAGTGTGCAAATCAGGCTGCACCATGATACAAACATATATGAAACAGCTTTATTCTGTTTCAGACAATAGGTCTATCTAGTCCATTGCCTTCCCAGAGAAAGGTCTAACTTTGCTCCTGCTACCTGAGTTCCTTTACCTGGAGGTGCCAAGGATTCATCCTGAGACCTTCTGCATTCAAAGCAGATTGTTGCTAGTAAGCTACATCCTCTGTATTCCCAGCACCAAATGTCCAATATTTGGCATATCCACCATTTTTTAAATAGAACAGCTTGCTAAAAACTGAACCCTTTTAACACAAGGCCATGTCTGACAGAGTCCACCAGGGGGACAGGCTATGCAACCTGTGCTTCTAATGTCAGTCAAGTATTGATTCCGGCTTCCCAAAATCTTGGAGCACTGATACAAACACTGGCCATTTGATAGGGCTTTCATGCATCTTGTTGCTGCCCATACCTGATTTTATTAGGTTTTCCAGAGTCTTGATTGAGACTGGCATTAAACTCAAATCCCTTTTCCCCAGGACTGGGCAGCTTGCTGCTGGGCAAATTTTTATCTGTGTCCTCTGAGTCGGGCCTTAAAACCAAATCCAGCTGTCCATTGTAATTAAAAATTTAATGACTCAAGCTGGGTGTTTGTGTTTTGCATCTGAAGTTGAATCATGCTTGAGACCAAATCAAATAGCCACTTGTCATAATTACTGCAGGGTTTAGACTTCGCACTTACGACTATGAAGGGGGAAAGGAAATCACACCTTTGGAAGTGTGACCATTGCATCATACTAGAACTGCATCAATCTCAACAGTAGCTTTATTGTAGACCCAACGCATTTTCACCCAATGCTTATTGTGTTATTCGAAAATAACTTAGAAATTACTGTTCCTGGATCATCCATTCATTCCCTTCTAAGGTCACAGCTCTTTCCTAAGGGGTACGTTCTTGACTATCCTGAAAAAGAATGTATTCTCTGTTTCCTGCTTTCTATCCGAAGACTGCCAGTGTATTAATAAGAAAATGGTGCTGACAAAGGAACTTGAGATGCAGCCTACTTCCAGCAGTGTGCTGAAAGCAAGCGAAAGTTCTTTTTAGCACTCCTTCTGTAAAGGAGAGGAAGTTCCCACCCGCCTCACCTGCTGTTTACCTCTCAGTTACATTTGCAGTACATCTACACAGATATAGCACACCAAATGTATGTGTGGATATAGCACTTGGCATATTGTGTATTCTCTCATAGCCAGAGCAGGGGTGTGCAAAAACAGTGTGTTTGGATTTGGTTCTTATGAGATTTTAGTCGAGTTTCATCATATTGGAATTAAAACTAGATACAGTGAATCTGACAGTCATTTCCACTAGTTTTCATGGAAAACATTTCTAGGAGTAATTTCCTGCATCCAGTTGGGATGAAATTATCAGGGCTGTTACCCCCTCATCCAAATCTTAGATTCTCCCTTCTAAACTTGAGGTAGATAGGCAACCTGAGTCTATAGGCAATTAATTTTTTTGCTTGTAAAGCAGGCACATGAGGGCTGATTGGTTGAGTATTGAACTTCTCCTTCCTTTCCTGGGATGCTTAAGTGAGAGGTGAAGGAGTATGGGACTTGGATCCTATGACATTGTTCTACTTAGGCTAAGTAAAGATGGAAGACAGCATTTTGTAGCTGAATTAACTTCTCTAGCAGTAATGCTGGCTCCATCATCATAACCCTTTGAGCAAGATTCAGCTAATCTCCATTGAATGTGTGAAGCAAAATACCCTCCAAGACCTCAGCCTTTCCAATCAGCATCACCTCTGTCTTGTCAGGATTCAATTTCAGCATGTTCACCATTAGCAATGTAAGGTGTAGGAAGGGAAATGGCGTAGCAACCCTCACTTGCATGCTCCAGTTTTGTAAACAATGAAAACAAAAAACCCTCCAGGCCACCAGGTTTTGATCCTATGATATTGTTCCCTTCACAGTTTCCAGTTGCTGCAGAAGTTTTTCTCCGCTATGGCACTCACTTTCTCTCCTGTGCACTTTTGTGTGCATGAGATCAATGTTTTCAAAAAGTCCTTATGCATGCACAATGCTAGAGGTAGAGGAAGTAAATACCACAGCAGAGAAACCTTTGCAGTGGTCAGAAAGGACCATAAGTAGAACAATGTCATAGGATCCAAGTCAAGATCTGTATCATTTGGAGTTTCCAAGTTGTCTTCAAGGGTAGACTGGTGAGGAGCGCATTACCACAGTTTAGCCCCAAGGTTACTGTGGCGTGGATCCACATGGCTAAATCAGCTGGGTCAAAGTGGGATTTAGAACACGTATTATATTTTCAAATCAACATAGTTCAGATCAGATACTGGTCAGTAAATTTCCAGTTTTACCATTTTTATATTTAAGCAAGTGTCTTCCCCCTTCCTCTTTCACATACACACACACATAGTGAGAGAAAAAGACTAGAATCTGATAGCATGTTTTTTTTTTCATGAAATAGTAAATTAATTATGCTCTAATGCCTTTTCTGGGTCCTTATTCTTTCTTGGTAGTGAAAATACTTTTAAAAGCCAATTTTGTTTCATAGCCTCTAGATGGAGCCTGTGTCTGGAAATTGCTGGGTGCTATATATTACATGTGAGCATATTAAAATTAAAAGCCGGGGTATTGTCAGTCTAATGGCTCCACTTTGTGATATATTTTGGTGCTAGGCAAAGTGTATTTCCATGAATTCTAATGTGACCGGTGCTTTTTTATATATTTTGCAAAGTGTTTTGGAAATCATGGAGTGAGCCTATCCTTGTTGAGTAGGACATGATTGCTCCTAAATCTCCATAACCTGGTAAAGCAAACTACTACTCCGGGGGGTGGGGAGTAAACCTTTTTAATGATACTCCTGCTCCATGTACTGCTGCTGGGATGCTTACTCTAGGATTAGCTCTGGCATAGATGCTACCCAGCATAGAGGTGGATCCAACCAGCTTTCTGCTAAGGAAAAAAGGGGGGTGACCCTGTCGATTACCCAGAAAGGCTATCCAAGGGATCATGGCACCTGAATGAACAAAACAATGTGGCACAGGGACAGTAGTAAGGAGACCTGAGGAAATTCAATGAAAAAGTTGGCTGGACCCAACCCACAATAGGACCAACAATCATGTGCAACTTTTTTTTTTGCAGTATATGATGGGTCTCTGTCCTTTTTGTGTTTTTTCTCCCTGAAGATCTGGAGGGCCTCACTCTGCTTTGCAGAATTCCATATAGTTGGTTGAATAGGTTGATTTAGTGAGAAAACTAGCATTGTCACTGTAAGGTCTCAAGTAATGGCAAAAATGCAGTATGTCTGGAAAGTCCTTGTTAATTGACAGGACATGATGAGTCTTTTCAATTCACTGATTAGATGTCCAGAAGGATGTTCAAAAATGGACATAAACAGGAAAATAATCCCTAAAATGGAAGCTTAGAAATGTATAAAGCCAATGAGTTTGACACAGGTGTAGACTTTGCATCAATTTGGAGACAATTATTTATGCTTATGATCAGGAATGAGCTTGGACCAGGAAGATGCTTCATCTTTGTTGAATAAACCCATGTTGGTCAACAGCCTGACAGTGCTTCCTAGATTTTGAATTAATCTTTTCCTAAAGGTATGATAGGAAGTAAATGTATTTATTGATAATCTAATTTTATTTCAGTTCCCATTATCTTAACTTGCTTGATCTAGACCACAGAGCTTACTTTTAGCAACTCAGACCTTGAGCCAAGACTGTCTGTCCAGGTGCTCCCAAGGAGTTGTCTGGATCTGGGGTCTGAGATGGAACTTGTCAAAAACGTCTCTGAAGAGGAAGATGAAATACCAGGCTCCAATCATGCATAGGGTAGTTCAGAATTTTCAGTCAGAAGTGAGTCACTCTCTGCTGTAGATAGTTCCTTCTCTGATGGGTTCCATAGAGTGACACGAGGGCAACCTGGCCCTTTAACTTACTGGGATCGATCACAAAAATGGGCGTGAGTAAATCCATCAGTGGACAATGGCTGCCACTTGATCACTATTTTTAAACAACGGGCTTTGGTATGGAATATAATATTGTTCAACCAGCACCTGCATTATACCTATATTATGCATATAAATGATGTGCAGCAAGATTAATCCAGAAATCTTGTCGAAGGCTTTCACGGTCAGAGAGACACTGTCCTTCAGTGTTGCTCCTCTGAAGATGCCTGCCACAGCTGCTGGCAAAATGTCAGGAAAGAAAATACCAAGACCACGGTCACACAGTCCGGATAACCTACAAGAACCAATCCAGAAATCCTTCAGTGGTTGACACTGATGGTCATGGACATTCCCCACTTTTCTTTTCTTCCCAGTTGTTCATAGCAGTGGAACTGCACTGATGGAAGGAGCAAGAGGAAGTATTTTTGCCCTCTTCCCCTGCTTTCTACAACTTACTGACCCACATAGTTATTATTAAACATGGGTCCTGTGATTCCAGGAATCAGGTCCAATCTCTTTCTATATACCTTGCAGATATATTCAAAAAATTAATACTTTGTTTCAGACATTTATGTGGGGTTCCTCACACTACCTTGGGTTTCTTTAAAGAGGATGCAACTTCCATTCAATGAAGGAGGATGTGGTTTCCCTGATCTTAGTTTATATCATCAGGTACACTTGTTAACTTGTATTAATTATTGGGATTGCTCCTTGTTGTTGGACTATCTACCTTGGGCTGTTTTGGAGGCCTGTTATCTGGTGCCCCTCCCTAAGTGGAATGATTAAGGTCTACTTATGCTAGAGAGATCCAATTCCTCTTGCAATTTCTGCAACTAGAGAACAATGGTGTATAATGGTGCAACAATAGCAATTTGATCCATTTTCACATGCTAAATTAACATTATGGGCCAATCCAGATCTAAAAACTGGGAAGATATCTTTTTAATGGAAGGCTTATACCAAACACTTCAGAAACTCCTTAGCAAAGGATTGAATAAAGTGTTGGCATTGTAACTACTGATGCATCCCTTATGCTTTGGGTGTGTCCAGTCATTCGGTTTTTCTGGGAAGAGGTTATTGCTCATATTAATTTTGTATTAAAATGTTCATTGATTTTTGAGGATACTTATGTATTTTTAAACTACCTGCCCATCTCTTGGAGGCTAACCGATGGTCAATGGAAATGGACCCTCCATGCTCTTACTACAGCTAAAAGACTCATATATATTACAACAATGTGCAGAACTGCCACCACTGTTGTTATATATTTGTCTTTATATATATCTTTTATTTTTTTTAAAAAACTTTTTTTCTGTGTTGTTGTTTTTTGAACAAAATTATTACACATCGGACTTGTGATTCTAGGAATCAGGTTTCCCAGGATCAGAAGGCACTGCTGCATGGATGAGAGTGTGTGGAAGATCTATGATCTGCGATCCTTGCATGAGCAGATGACTGGATCCCGTCAGCTGTATTTGTATTTTTGAGGATACTTATGTATTTTTATGGATTTAATACTCTGTGTTGCTGCCAGTGATTTAGTGCGGGATGTGGATGTAGTTGAGCCAGTTGGCAATAGTGATCACAATGGCATCAAATTTAATTTATATGTAAGTGGGAAAGTGACTGGGAAATCTCACACAATTACCTTTGACTTTAAAAGAGGGAACGTCTCTAAAATGAGAAAACTGGTAAAAAGGAAGTTGAAAGGAACAGTTAGGAGGGTTAATTCTCTTGAAAAGGCTTGGGGGTTACTCAAGTCCACATTACTAGAGGCTCAGCTAGCTTGTATACCCAGGTCAGGAAAGGTAGTAATAAGTCCAAGAGGTCACCACCATGGCTAACATGTAAGGTGAAGGAAGTGCAAGAGGATAATTAGAGATGCAAAAAAGATTTTGAGAGGCATATTGCTAAACACATCAAAACAAACAATTAGAAATTATTTAAGTATATTAGGAGTAGGAAACCAGCTAGGGAAGCGGTTGGACCATTGGATGACAATGGGAGTAAAGGAACTCTAAGGGAGGATAAAGCGATTGCTGAAAAACTAAATGGATTCTTCTCATCTGTCTTCACTGTTGAAGATACAGGGCAGATTCCTTCTCCTGAACAGAGATTTTGGAGAGGGGAAAATGAGGAACTGAGGCAAATAGTGGTAACAAGGCAGGAAGTCCTAGAACGTCTAGACAAACTGCAGACTAACAAGTCACAGGGACCAGACGGTATTCATCCTAGAGTTCTTCAAGAACTCAGATGGGAAATAGCTGAACTTCTAACAAAGATATGTAATATGTCCCTTCGATCAGCCTCTGTACCAGAGGACTGGAGAATGGCCAAAGTAACACCCATTTATAAAAAAAGGTTCCAGGGGGGACCCAGGAAATTACAGGCCAGTTAGCTTGATGTCTGTTCCGGGTAAATTAGTGGAAAGCATTATTAAAGATAGAATTGTCAAGCATATTGAAGGGCAAGGTCTGCTGGGCAAAACCCAACATGGCTTCTGTAAGGGTAGGTCCTGTCTCACTAACCTATTAGAGTTTTTTGAAAGTGTCAATAAGCATGTGGAGAGGAATGAGCCTGTGGATATTTGGATTTGGATTTCCAAAAAGCTTTTGACAAAGTCCCCCACCAAAGACTGCTAAGCAAACTTCATAGTCACGGGATAAGAGGACAAGTCCTCTTATGGATTGAGAGCTGGCTGAAAAATAGGAAACAGAGAGTAGGAATCAATGGTCAGTTCTCACAATGGCGGGATGTGAGCAGTGGGGTGCCTCAGGGATCTGTGTTGGGACCGGTGCTTTTCAACCTGTTCATCAATGACCTGGAGTTGGGGTTAAACAGTGAAGTAGCCAGGTTTGCAGATGACACCAAATTATTTAGGGTGGTTAAAACAAAATTGGACTGTGAAGAGCTCCAGAAGGGTCTCTGCGTACTAGAAAAATGGGCATTAAAATGGCAAATGAGATTCAATGTGAGTAAGTTTAAAGTGATGCACATTGGAACAAAAAATCCCAACTTCACATATACACTGATGGGATCTGTGCTGGCAGCGACAGACCAAGAAAGGGATCTTGGGGTGGTATAGCTCAATGAAGATGTCAACCCAGTGTGCGGCTGCTGTAAAAAAAGGCAAATTCTATGCTGGCCATAATTAGACGAGGAATAGAGAGTAAAACTGCTGATATCATACTGCCCTTGTACAAATCTATGGTGAGACCACACTTGGAATACTGTGTACAGTTCTGGTCACCACACCTAAAAAAGGATATTACAGAGCTTGAGAAGGTGCAGAAAAGAGCATCCAAAATGATTAGGGGACTAGAGCAACTGTCCTATGGGGAGCGGTTAAGACGGCGGCTGAGGGGAGACATGATAGAAGTCTATAAAATTATGCATGGTTTGGAGAGAGTGGACAGGGAGAAGTTTTTCTCCCTCTCCCATAATACTAGAACACGGGGTCATCTGCTAAAGGTGGAGGGTGAGAGATTCAAAACAGATAAAAGGAAGTATTTTTTTCACACACTGCATAGTTAAATTGTGGAACTCCCTGCCCCAGGATGTGGTGATGGCTGCCAGCTTGGAGGGCTTTAAGAGGGGAGTGGACATATTCATGGAGAGGGGTATTCATGGCTGTTAGTTAGAATGGATATTAGTCATGCTGCATACCTATTCTCTCTAGTATCAGAGGAGCATGCCTATTATTTTGGGTGCTGTGGATCACAGGCAGGATGGTGCTGCTGCACTCGTCTTGTTGGTGGCTTCCTTGAGGCACCTAGTTGGCCACTGGGTGAACAGATTGCTGGACTTGATGGGCCTTGGTCTGATCCAGCAGGGCCTTTCTTATGTTCTTATTAACTATTTAAGTACTGCCCCTTGAAGCTTGGACTCGTGCTGCAGGCTTTAGATTCTGGGTTATGGTTTATTTCTCCATGGAGTTGAATGGATACTTACATCTACTTCAAGCTGATTCCTATTAGAGCTCATGGAGTAAACTGGTTGAATGCCATATCCAGTTTTTAGGAATTCCTCTTTCTGACCTAAAAGATCATGGGCTATTGGCAGCTCTGTCTTCAATCCTGAGCTGCTTGCAAAAACTGGAATTTAGATGTACTACAATAAGAGCACGAAGAGTATGTTCACCTTTATACCTAGGTTTAAATCTGCCGCAATCTCTTCCAGCATATTTTGACTTCCTGACAGTTCCACGATACAGATGACTATTCATGTTGGCTAGGTTAAATGCCATTCCATCAGGAGAGCTAATGGGCTGTTTAAGTAGGGTTCCATACTCTGAACAGGTATGTCAGTGTGGTTCTGGCCAAATAGATACTCTTCAGCATTCTTTAGTCAGTTGTGCCCTGCTCAATGAGGCCAGAAACAGATGGATAAAACCTTTTATCCAGGACCCTGTGTGTGAATTGGATAAGCTGAGGGTCCTTTTAGCAGGGGCGGATTTTAATACTACACTGGCAGTTTCCAAGTTTCTTCCCCAGTCAATTAAAATTAAATTAATTAATTCTTTTGTTGGTTATTTAGATACCTAATTATATACAAATATAAAAATACATGGTTCCTTTTTCTTTCTTTTCAATCTCAGTGTGACACTGTTCAAGGCCGGATTGGCTACATGAGCAGTATCATTAAAGTAAAGTAAGTATTTAAGTACTATATAAATTGCATATAAAACTATCAGCATGCAACAGTGAAAACTGGAGAACCAAGACTAGTGGGGGAAACCCCATAAATGAATAGAAAAAGGACATGAAATAGGGAGCATTTGCTTATCTCTACTGGTGTAGTGGGGTCTTATGTAAAATTGTGTGCCATGCACCTCCCTTGTTGTGAGGGCTATGTGTTCTGACTTCTCATCCCAACCGCTTTGAACTCGTAAAAAGCAGTTCACACCTCCCCGTGCCTTCCTGGGTCTCACGTCCCATCTATCTTGCCCAGGTGCCAGCTCTCCCTCCCCTGCTGTGCTTCCTGCCTACACTCCCTCAGGCCGAGTCCGGCCTTGAAGTGCTGATAGCCCTCACTGTCTCCTTGGAACTGTTTGATGTTTTGTATTGCACCAATCTGTCTTACTGTTTCTCACAATAGGAGTGTGACCCTCTTGCCCTGTAGTAGATATATACTGTAACCCCGATAAGCTAGTTCACTTGTAACTTTGAATCCGTGTCTGCTCATACCTTCTGAAGCCTTCAATAAATCCTTTGTTTCTGCACCAAGTCTGAGCAAGTGATTTGGCGAAGTAGCACAGGGGATTGGGACTCTCACATTAAGTTACAAGTCCCTGCCTTTTCGCTCTGCATCTGTACCGGACGGGACAGCCATGCCAGGCGAGGAGGACCCTGCTACCCCCCCGGGTTCGCCGGACAAACCCGACGCACCGGAGCTACCGGACCCCAAGGATGAAGGGGCCAAACGGAAGGTACCCGTGGCCCCACCCCCGGGACCGGGCTTGGGCACGAAACCCAAGAACCCCTTCAACTCCTGGTTGGATTCCCCCAAGGACTGGTCGCTCTCACGGACCGAGGCGAAACATCGCCGCTTGGCTTTATCCGGCACGGGACTCGAAGAGGACCTCGCACGAAGGGAGGTCCTGATGGACGAGGAACGGAGGCAATGGCAAGAGGAGCGCCAGACCATGCTGGGACGCATGGATACCATGCAGGCTGTGATGGCCCAGATGGCAGCTGCCCTGGACGCACTGAAGGTACAGCCACCTCCCGGCAACCCCCCAGACGGGGCACCGGTAATCCCTCCCGTTCCTCCCAGCGCCCTGACCCGCCGTGACCTGAAGATCACGTAAGATGGGTCGGGGGACCAGTTGACTTTCTTTTTGGTCCAAGTGGATATTTTTATGCGCGAGCAGGGCCGGATCTTCCCCTCCGAAGAGTCCCAGGTCCAGTACGTGGCCTCCCTCTTGCAAGGCGAGGCGGCAGCCTGGATGGTGTTGCAGTACGAACTCCGCTCCCCTGTACTAAGGAGTCTAGATGAGTTTATGGTTGCTCTCCGGAACCGGTTCGAGGACCCGAACCTGGGGGAGCGGGCTAAGGCCAACTTGATGCAACTGCGCCAAGGGACTAAGTCGGTGGCGCAGTATGCAAGCGAATTCCAGTCCCTATCGAGTAGAATTTTGGATTGGAGCGAAGCCACCCGGGTACAGTGCTTCAGGGAGGGACTGAATCCGGACCTGCAACACTGGGCTTTCATGCAGGGTAATCCCCCTGATGTCGAGGGTTGGGTACGCCATGCGGCAGACATTGAAAACTGTAAGCAACTTCTGAATCTGTCCAAGCAGCGTACCGGTCGCGACCTTCAGCGGCGAGGGGACAAACCAGGCGGGCCCAGAGATCCCCGAACACTGGGCGGCAGCGGTCCCTCGGCCGCTGAACGCCGCAAGCGCTTCGAAGCTGGAGTGTGCTTGGTATGCGGAGGCAAGGGTCACTTCGCCTCGCAATGCCCGTCCCGTACCGGGCGTCCTCCTCCGCCCCGTCTGACCGAACCGGAGAAAACCCCGGCGGAGGGCCAACCTCGACGCCGGAGTAGTGCTCCTGGACGCCGGAGCGCGCCCTCTGCGCTGCACGCGCGCACCCAAGAAGAAGCTTCCACTTCCTCCGGTCCATCGGGATCCCGGATTACAAATGCCACCTTTGACTCCGCCGAGTCACGGAATACAATTACCCCATCTCCTTCGTCCAGCGAGGAGGAAGAGTGGGAGATACCGGCAAAAAACGCCGTCGGTCTGCTGTAAGAGGGGCTCCTCAGCAGACCGTTCCGATTGTTGTGCAAGGAGCTCCCCCAATGGTAAGCGCCCAAGAGGAAAATGTGTATATCAGGGTCCACCTTTCCCTAGCCAAAGGGGGCCCGAGATTAGAGTTTCCCGCCTTGGTTGATTCCGGGTGCGCCCGGACCTTAATGAGTGAGGAAGTAGCCAAGAAATTACACGTCAGGCGCAAACGGCTCCCGGCCCCCCTCCGTTTTTCACAAATGGACGGTAGTGACTTTAAAAAAGGGCCGGTTACTCACCGCACCACGGCAGTGGTCATGGCCATTGGGGAACATTGGGAAAGACTTTATTTTACCATCGCCCCCATTGTAGCCCCCGTGGTGTTAGGGATGAATTGGTTGCGGGGACATAATCCCTCCATAGACTGGGTTAAACGGACGCTTACGTTCCCCGAGGACCCCTGCCTTCTACATGATAAAGACCAAGTATTCTGCACCCCAGCCGCCGCGTTGGTGGGCTCCCCGGCGTCTGTTACCGCTCCACCCCGGCTACCCTCCGAGTATGCACAGTTCGCGGATGTATTCGATGTGAGGGAATGTGATGAACTGCCCCCACACCGAGAAACCGACTGCGCCATTGAGATTGTGGGGGAAGGCAAACTGTCCAAGGGAAAGGTTTATCCCATGAGCCCTAATGAGAAAGCGGTCTTACGGGACTACCTGGACACTAACTTAGCCCGGGGTTTTATCCGTCCGTCAAAAGCCCCGTATTCTGCCCCTGCTTTCTTCGTCAAAAAGAAGACAGGGGATTTGAGACTGTGCATTGACTTTCGCAGGCTAAACGCTGTCACCCAGTCTAATGCTTACCCCCTCCCTCTCATTCCAGACCTGCTAGCACAATTGAAGGAGGGCCGAATTTTCACCAAATTGGATTTGGTGGAAGCCTACCACCGCATCCGTATCAAGGAGGGGGATGAACCCAAGACAGCCTTCTCGAGTTGTTTTGGCATGTTTGAATACTTAGTCATGCCATTCGGACTTTCTGGGGCTCCCAGTGTATTCATGCAATTGATTAATGATGTATTACATGATTTGTTATTTCGTGGGGTGGTAGTGTTTTTAGATGACATTCTCATTTATTCGGAAACCATGGAAGAACATGTCCGTCTGGTGCGCGAGGTCCTCCAGCGGCTTAGGGACCACAAGTTGTATGCTAAGGTGTCCAAGTGTGAATTTCACCAACCATCCATAACCTTTTTGGGCTATGTGATCTCTCACCACGGTTTAGAGATGGACCCCGACAAGGTCCGGGCGGTTAAGGATTGGGAACCCCCCTCCACACGCCGACAGTTACAACAGTTTCTGGGGTTTGCCAATTTCTACCGCAATTTTATCCCCAACTTCGCCCAGGTGGCCCTTCCCCTCACTTCCCTCTTGCGCACTAAGGGAAAAGGGGCAAACGCCACTCTGCCTTCCGCCCGTTTGCAGTGGTCTCCTCCTTGTCAGCAGGCCTTCGATAATTTAAAGCTGCTCTTTTCATCCGAACCGGTCCTGGCCCACCCGGACTGCAATAAACCGTTTGTAGTCCAGGTGGATGCCTCGGATGTGGCCATGGGAGGGGCACTACTGCAGCGGGACGGCGAAGGCGCCTTACGGCCGTGCGCCTACTTCTCTAAGAAGTTTTCCCAGTCCGAGATTAACTGGGCCATTTGGGAGAAAGAGGCAGCAGCGGTCAAACATGCCCTCACCGTTTGGAGGCACTTTCTGGAAGGGGCAGAGAGTCCGTTTGAGGTGTGGACCGATCACAAGAATTTGGAGGCGCTCAAAGGTGCCCGAAAGCTCAACTCCAAACAAATTCGTTGGGCTCAGTTTTTTGCCAAATTCCGGTTCACCCTCAAACATGTTCCCGGAAAGGAGAATGCCCTGGCTGATGCTCTGTCTCGACTACCCCAGTACCGCAATGATTTTGACCGTCCCGTGGACTCCCTGTTTACCCCCGAACAACGGGGGGAGGTCCAGGGACTGGCCGTCACCACCAGATCGCAAGCTCGCTCCCCCGGTGATCCCTTGCTCAAGGGAATCCCGGAAGCGTTTCAGCAACGTCTCCGGGACGCCTCCCTTCGGGAAGCGGAGCAGCAGGCTCTTCCTTCCGGCATGGAGCAACGGGGATCCTGGTGGACACTAGGAGGAAAACTTTATGTTCCGGCGCCTCTCCGCAAGGAGGTGTTGGAGCTAGTCCACGGCGCCAAACTTGCGGGTCACTTTGGCTTCGTAAAAACACTACACCTGGTCAGACGGCAATTTTGGTGGCCTAGCATGAGAGCCGACGTGGAACTCTACGTGCGCAGCTGCCCCACCTGCGCCACAGCCAAGAAAAGAATGGGAAAGCCTCCCGGGCTATTAAAACCCTTGGAAGTCCCCTCCCGACCCTGGGAGGTAATAGCCATGGACTTCATCACCGATCTGCCCCCCAGCCGGGGCAAAACTGTACTCTGGGTAATTACAGACCTGTTCTCCAAACAGGTCCATTTTGTACCCTGTGCCGGGCTCCCCTCGGCCCAGGGTCTGGCTAGGTTGTTTATCACCCATGTCCTCAGGCTTCACTCGGTCCCCAGGAAGGTTCTCTCCGACAGGGGGGTTCAATTTGTTGCCAAATTTTGGCGGACCTTTCTAAAATTGATGGGGGTGGAGGAACAAGGGCTCTCCTCTGCCTACCACCCTCAGACCGATGGGCAGACCGAACGAGTGAATGCAGTGGTTGAGTGTTACCTCCGGTGTTATGTCAATTACCACCAAGACAATTGGGTTGACCTGCTGCCTTTTGCCGAGTATGCGTACAACAATGCTCCCCATTCCTCAACGGGGTTCAGCCCTTTCCAGGTGGTGTACGGGACAGACTTTGGCCCCTTCGGCTCCACTCCCGTCACCCCTGAACTCGAGGCGATACCCGAAGTTCAGGAGTGGGCGCAAGTAGTCCGGTCCTCTTGGCCCTGGTTACAAAAGAACCTTGAACGGGCCAAGCGTAAATACAAGGAGCAAGCCGACAAACATCGCTCCCCGGGGTGGGATCTCAAGGTGGGAGAACAGGTTTATCTATCCACCAAAAACCTGCGCTCACTCCGACCCTGCAAAAAACTCAATGATCGTTACGTGGGTCCCTTCCCCATATCCCGGGTAATCAATGAGGTCACAGTGGAATTGGACCTTCCTAAAACCTTACGGGGCATTCACCCCGTCTTCCATATTAGTTTACTCAAACCCTACGTAGCTGCTCCTCAATTCCATCCCCCACCCAAGCCCGAACTGCCAACGGTTGTGGGAGGGAATACACACTTAGAAGTGTCCAAGGTCTTGGACAGCAAATGGAAAAAGGGAAAACTGTTCTACTTTGTCCGATGGAAACATCTGAGTCCGGCGCACGATGAATGGGTTGCAGCCCCCCACATGGCGGCCCCTCGCCTCGTACAAGAGTTTCATTGCGCTTATCCTGATAAGCCGCGGCCTCCCGACCTCGCGGGAGGGGGGCCTTAAGGGGGGCAGAATGTGAGGGCTATGTGTTGTGACTTCTCATCCCAACCGCTTTGAACTCGTAAAAAGCAGTTCACACCTCCCCGTGCCTTCCTGGGTCTCACGTCCCATCTATCTTGCCCAGGTGCCAGCTCTCCCTCCCCTGCTGTGCTTCCTGCCTACACTCCCTCAGGCCGAGTCCGGCCTTGAAGTGCTGATAGCCCTCACTGTCTCCTTGGAACTGTTTGATGTTTTGTATTGCACCAATCTGTCTTACTGTTTCTCACAATAGGAGTGTGACCCTCTTGCCCTGTAGTAGATATATACTGTAACCCCGATAAGCTAGTTCACTTGTAACTTTGAATCCGTGTCTGCTCATACCTTCTGAAGCCTTCAATAAATCCTTTGTTTCTGCACCAAGTCTGAGCAAGTGATTTGGCGAAGTAGCACAGGGGATTGGGACTCTCACACTTGTAAACTTATATGTGAAAAGTGGCCAGGTTGTCAGTTGTGTAGGAAATTGGTGAATTGGAAGGGGAAATACTGTTCGTCCACACAAGGAGCATTAGGATACTGTTTTGCTTGAACAGACAAAAAAAAGCACATGTGCATTTTGTCTGCCTTCACTTAGACTGTGAAAACTTGGCCACTGCCAGAGAAAATGGGAAAAGAGCTTTAAGGCAAGTTGTAGGAGGCTGGAACAGATGGCGCTGGCCATCACTTTGAAAGAGCTGAGAAGGAATGTGTTGGTCAGGCAGCATACAAAGATAAATTATGTAATTGTTTATGTAAAGTGAAGTGACAGATTGCCAAGCAGGATGAGAAATGTGCAGCTCAAATGAAGCATGAGCCATAGTAGGCGGTAGACTTCCAAACAGAATACATGGCAGCCATACGGTGGATGGAAAGTGAATTCTGACAAGACAGACTGAGAGGCAGAACATGGAAGAAAAATGATGTGCAGCACAGGGAAGTCCTCATCTACTTGCATGAAAGGGAGGTGATGGTTAACTACTCACTTTTCACACTCTATTTTTTTTAAAAAAACATCTTGTTATAATCCTAGAACTTTAGGGCTCAAAGGAGTTTGATAGCTACCATATCAATGCCTTGCACTGTGACTTGATTGGCTGCATCCAACATCCTTAACAGATTAGCCTGAACCCTCTAGGCCAGGATAGCTTTTCAAAACTGGTCTATCTGCTGCATAATTCTTGACATTTCAAGATGATCTCTCAGTAATTACTAGGGTTGTGCATATTGATATACCTGAACCAAAAATAAACTCAAAATTCGCAGTGTTGGCAATATTCAGGTTTCAGGTTAACCTAATACCAAAACAAGGGAATCTGCCCGAAGCCAAATAGGTGATTCCTGAAAAAGCCAAATTATTCGCCTTTGCTCAGATACATGGCTCTGTGCTTTCTCCCATTTTTCTATCTTTTTTGTGACTGGTTTCATTAGGGCCCCATAGTTGAGGCCCTTTTGAGGTCGGGGTCATGTAATCGGAGCCAACTTGGTCTGACCAACCAGGCTGATCTGCACTTTAAAGATGGGGCTCACCCAGTCCCATCCAGAGGGATATATCTTCCAACTAAAAAATGCTGTCACCAGCTTCTGCAGCTGCTGACCACCAGGCTTCTGAAGAAGACTCTTCACCTGCACAGATGAGCAGTCTCCTTCACAAGAGCTGCCTTGGTCATGACTTCGGCTGGCTCTGATATCACCCCACCCCTCGAGAACCTGCTCTCAAACTGAAGGTCACCCCAAGTAGAGGCTTTCTTTCCCCATATTGTGACCATCTCTTGATATCAGATTTTTGATGACTATAATCAAGGACTTTTCACAGGATGTCATTTGCCACCAAAAGAAATGTTTTCTGTGCCTTATTTTTCTTTCATTTAAGCTGTTTCCCTCAGTTTGGAAGTGACTTTTCATGGACATCAAGCTATGTGCCCCAGATAAGAAGGAAGCCCCCAGACTTTGATGTGCCAACCTACCAATTGGCTCTTTCCACCAGTCCTCAGCAACGCTGAACTTCTGAACCTGAAAAATGATGGACAGCTTGGCTTGCAAATGCCTGAAGGATGGGGGCCACTCATTTACTGGCCCATAAAATTGGATCCCTTGTCCCAAAGTTCACCAAACTTCAGTGACCGTCTAAGGAGAGTCCCTTGCAGCCATGCTGCAAATTTGGTGACTCCAACTCCAAAAATGCCCCCACAGGAGCTTTGAGAAAAATCCCCATAGACTGTAACAGACCCAATTTTTTTCCCAGTAAACCCGGAAATAAGTCAAATACCCAGATTTACCAGCCTGGGTATTCAGCTTACTTTGGGTTTACTGGGAAAAAAAATGGGCCCAATAAATCCGAACTACAAATTTACCTTTTTTTTTTTTTTGCACAACCCTAGTAATTACTAATCTCCAGTGATGCCTGTTAGACTCCACTATAGCATTGGGTGAATTACCTTAAACCAGGCATAACACTTGCCAACATCTTTCCAATTTAGGAGAAACAGGAATAATGACAGAAAAGTGTCCATAATTTCTCCACTGCTGCTTAACATTTGAATATTTATGTATTTATTTGCAACATTTATATCCCACCTTTTTATCCAATCTGGGCTATTAAGGCTGCATGAAACACTGTCTACGAAACCCCCAGTTTCAAGACACAGTTTGAAAGTCATAGCCACGTGCAGTTAGCATGAAAAACCAGCACACCCTATGCCAAAATCAAATTTACAACTATATGCCTGATTACGTCTCGACCTAAAGGCACCAACCACTCTGACTCAGGAGAACATTATTTTCCAGTTTCAAAACTTCGTTCCTGATCATGACTTTTCAAGGCAGTTTTCTTAATTCCAATCTAAGTCCTTCCCATTCAGAAGCTCTTCTCACCTGCTGTGTGGCCAACCTTGGCACTTCCACTTTAGATCAGGGGGTAATTCTTTTTTTCTGGTTGTAATAACCGCTATCATCATAACTGGGCAGGTGAGAATGAACAATAATGCCCTCCTCGTACAGCTTTTTATCTCATTATGGTTGAGACTGAACAGGTGATTCTCTAGGGCTTGCGAGCTCCACAGCAGGATCTACTGCCTTTTTAAACTTCATGCTATGTAGTAATATCTTGGGAAATCATGATCAGGAACTAATGGTGTATGAGCCCCGTGGCACAGATTGGTAAGCTGCAGTACTGCAGTCAAAAGCTCTGCTCATGACCTGAGTTCAATCCCAACAGAAGTCGGTGTCAGGTAGCCGGCTCAAGGTTGACTCAGCCTGCCATCCTTCCGAGGTGGGTAAAATGAATACCCAGCTTGCTGGGGGGAAAGGGAAGATGACTGGGGAAGGCAGTGGCAAACCACCCCGTAAACATAGTCTGCCTAGTAAACATCGGGATGTGACATCACCCCATCGGTCAGTAAAGACCTGGTGCTTGCACAGGGGACTACCTTTACCCTAAGTAGTAATGTAAAGTGATGCGGACCATATACACACAATGGCTAGTGTTCCATACAATGGAAAGGAGAATGAACATAGCAGAAAACAAGAAAGAATGAAAACACTTTCCATAGATTTTTGAGTTGCAGGGCAAAGCACAGAGAACTCTGCATGTGAAATATTAATTTTGTTTGTTTCAACATATCATAGCACTCATTCTCAATGAGGCTGCTTCTCTTTGTCATCTCATCACCCACATTTCAGTGGAGCAGAAAGCACTGTATTCCTCAGTTTCACCTCCTCTGAGAACAGCTCTTCTCCTATCCCTCTGGGTAACAGCTAGCTGTCTTTCACAAGCAAGGTAGCCAATACGATACATAAGAAGTGGAGAATCCCCCCCATTTTGGGAACAGGAGCTGTCAAAAGCACTTTCATCTTTCCGGGTTATCTTTTATTTCCCATGTGTGCATTCTATGGCATAACATGTCCTACAACGCATTAAACCCATCATTGCACAGAGATATAACACTGTTACAACACCTGAAATTTAGTCCCAGGTTTGACAGTGTAGGAAAAAACAAACAAAAACAAAACTGAGACAACTGTCCTTGAAAGGGATATTCTGCTCTTTGGTGGAAAGTAGTAGTGAAATGGGTTAGGAAACAGATTCGCTTCTCAAAAGTCTCCTGTGTGAACTTGATATCAAATATTGACCAGCTATTCTCTGAATATTTGAATATCAGCCAACTCTGATATCCATACTTAACATCCAGTTACCTTTGATTTTTGTGTCTGAGGGGTGTCTTTAAAGTGTACTGCAAGATTTGCCAGTGCTTTATAGCTGGCTTGCAAAGATATTTAATATTCCACTAACCAAAGAGGCATCAGTTGTCTCCTTCCATTGCAGATCTCTGAATCCTTCCCCATGTTGGGGGTCGCTTGTCCCCCTAGATCAGCATTTCAGGGTGCATTTTGGTCTGCAGTAGGAGGGAGGAAACATGAGGTCCCACTCAGCAGACAGAAATCCATTAGATCGTTCATAGGATCCATTAGACTTTTCACTAGATCCAGGAAAAGATCCCGATTAATCTAAAATACCTCAATTCTAAAAAGGGGGGAAATAGTTAATTTTTTTAATTTATTGTTCAAATTTGAAATGTAGCATTCAAAATTCAGACATCAAATGTATGCTTAACTTTTAATATAGGTCTTTCAGGCTGTGTCCAGGTGGCAGTTTGCCTTTAGGAATGAACTAAAGCAGAGCTGAGGAAGAGGAAACAAAAAAGAACTGATGTCACCTAGCATTGAACTATAGTGACTGTTGAGTTTGCTAGGCCCCAGTCTGCCAATTGATCAGCTCAAGGAATTAACAAGGAAGCCATCATGGGGCTTGTAGGTATCAGGAGTGCTATCCTGGATTTCGAAGGACCCTCAGTTTTACTGACCAACTCAGAATCACTGCTGCAAAATCCCACGGAGTTATAAATTGGAGGACTCTAGAAAAGAATCACTTGCTCTTTATTCTCATAATATTGTTGTATCATGCACAAAGTGGTGGGGTCTCATTCTTCATAATACCACAATTATTAGGGTTGCCAGGTCCCTCTTTGCCACTATTTGGAGGCTTTTGGGGGTGTAGCAGTCTCTGACATGATCATGGTATCTTGTGAACATGTGCAGAATTAATTCCATATAGAGCTTAAACACATCATGCACATACAGAGGTTTGTGTAATGTATACTGAAAGTCTGTGTCATGCTGACAGGCAACTCTGTGTCATGCTGACAGGCTAGCTCAAGGTTAGCTCTAATCAAAGCTAACTACTAAAGTTACTCTGGCTTGCCCTTGAAGGGGCAGCGTAAAAGTCATCTTTCTGACTTAGCTGCCAGATGTCAGGATCTTAAATGGCCTTTTCAAGGTCTTAAGTTATCTTAATGTACTAAGAGTGCATTAATAGTTGGAAGTGTGCTTAAAATATAGCCTAAAGGCATTATAGTTCTCTCAAAGATAAGAGTAATATGCTTCCTTGTTCTACTGTAATCTTGCCAGATGCAAACCTGCTAACTAATGTAAACAAAACACTTTGCAAAGTGACAATGTCAGCTATAATTGTGTTTCATGAGTTATATAGTTAAACGTTGTGCTACAGATTTCTAAGTAGTCTCATTTAATGCGTATAGTCCTAACGAAGAGGATGGTATAGAAATTAAATATGTAATGTGATCATGTAACTCAGAAATGAGTATTTATACTTTAGGCACAGAGGACTGAAAGGGAAGGATGTCCATATTTGGACAACAAGATATCAGAGGACAGGAGCAGAATCCACTAAGCTCCTGGTATCGGATAAGAAAGGGGAATAAAGGTACCCTTTTGAGGACTAAGGAAGAGGGGAAAAGGTACATTCTTCACTCTTAACGGGTCTAGAAATTGTATAAATACCAGCCACAGTCCAGCTTGCATTTTAGAGTTCTATGGCTGACAGACTGCAGCTGTCTGGTGTAGGACCTCCATCTCAAAAGGCTTGAGATGTAAAACATTGAAACTCTGTTCTTGCGTGGACAGAAGTTTTCAGAGATATCTTGAAATATCAAGATCTGGATATTTCAACATATCTTACTTACAGTCTTCTTGTGAGACTGCTCTATTCCTAGAAGAGGATAGAGACCCTTAGAATTCCTATACTTTGAATAGGAATCTAAGTGCAGTGATCTTTCCATGTAATGGAACACTGAGAGTCCATCAGATTTATGGATTCTTACAGACTAAGCCTATTTGGCTTACCAATGCTAAGAAGCATCCTCAACACAGGGCTAATAGCTAGACCTCTGGGATTGTGTCAGAACGTCCTCTACTTAACAGAGGGACTTCTGAACCTCCTCAGAGCAAGAGACCAGAGAAGGGAAAGGAGACTCTCTGTACTCTGTGAGATATGCACAATGCACATACACAGATTGGCACAGTCAAAGAGACTGTAAACAGCTTTAAGCTAACACATAGTATTTATATATTCAGCATTGCTGTCTAAAACTAGAAAGAGCATGCATAGCATGTACATACACAATGCCTGATCTTAATGATGATCAGTTAAGAATATTAATAGAAGTCTTTAAAGGACTCCAGGTGACACAGATGACACAGCAAGGTATAGTGTGTCTTCTGTACAGAAATGTTATGATGTTTTGAATGATTTAAGTTAGGATACTTCTAACCAAATCTTTCTCCAAAGAATTAACCATATTTTGACAGGATTTCTGTAACCTTATATTCTGAATGAAGGTGCATTGCACTAAGGATACTTTATGAGTATATTCTGACTAAGATACTCCTTTATGGAGGCATAGAGAATGTGAATGATTACTTGCTACATAAACATGTTTAAGACTAATGATGTCTATCCTTATATGATATTTTAAGGCTTTGCAACCAAAAAGCATATATTGTATAATGTAAATAAATGTGTTTTTTATATATACTTCTACTCTTGTCCATTATTATAAATTTATTGGCGTGTTCAAGAGATGTCCTAGAAGTAATAACAAGTTTCTAGGAACCGTTGATTCCGGTCTAGTGGTGTCTCGCTGAATAAGATAACTCCATTTCTCAGTAAATGGTACATTCTAAGAGTGTAGGCACTTAACGGCCCGAACCGCGACAGGGGTGGATCCTGAGGAGGGCGGGGTTTGGGGAAGAGAGGGACTTCAATGCCATAGCGTCCAATTGCCAAAGCGGCCATTTTCTCCAGGTGAACTGGAGATCAGTTGGAATAGCAGGAGATCTCTAGCTAGTACCTGGAGTTTGGCAATCACAACAATTATAGATGCTCTAGGGACCACTGTAGTACATTAAAGGCAGTTCTGGTGATGCATTATACACTGGAAATAATCTTATTATCTCTAATAATGAACCTTGTGGTCCATAATTTCTTTAAAAGAGCATGAGCAAGTCTGACACTATCAGTGTGTGCAAGGGAGAAGTGAAAGGCTCTCTGAAGTCCCCCACATATGGCCAGAAAGGGCTAAAACACACAGCACATTTTGTTTATAGGAAAGAGATTATAGTTAAATGATTACGCCGTAATCTGTTTTAAATTTGATAGGTTCTTATATTCTATTTTATATGATATTATGTTGTGTTGGTTATCACATATAGTACGTATTTATTGGTCTTTGACCACAAAATAAAATTCATTCACTCATTCACACAGCAAGTTTCTTCTGTTGTGGGAGCTTATTGTTATCAGGGGCAGGTAGACCATTCAGTATGAGAGAACAGGGTCTTTTCAGTGGTGGCACCATTGCCATGGAACTCCTTGCTATTAGCACATTATCAAACTTGGTTCTTCTTGGTCTTTCAGTGGTTGGTCAAGATTCATTAATTCCACAAAAGCTGTGGAAGGCTGGCTATACAAAAGTTCTTTAATTTGCTGTGGCCATATGGAGGTGGTGTTGTGTGCTGCCAATGTTTTTTAAATTGTGTTTTAGTTTGCTGTGATTGTAAATTGATAAGAGCCATCTACTGGAGAAAAAAATGGCATCGAAGTTCAAAAATAAACAAATGAAGAATGACCTTAAAGGAAGAAACCCCTGTCAAATAGAAATTGCTCCATTATTCCCAAGCATCATCACTTGACATACTCACCTTTTATAATAACTGGAATATAAGGTTGATATTCTGACTTGCAACTGAACAGACAAATATGAAATCCTTGTGACAGAAGAGCTTACTTTTCATTGCACGTATTCCCAATGAGAAATATCATCTTATAACTTTGAGAATTTTTGATCAAAAGAAATGTAAAATAATTGTTGGGGTTCAGCCTTTGAATTTGGAATGCTAAGGACTAAACCATGCGGAGAAGGGAATCTTGATGCAAAATTTGCCGCTGCAAGGTCTGGGGTGGGTGGGGTTTGCAACAATGTAATAGAGGTTGTATTTTTATAGTCACTGCTGGCCTTTTGGAAATCAAAACACATTGAATGCCAAAAGACATCTTTGACAAGTATTAAGAGGATGGAATTTATCTAAATATCCAAACGTACAATAAACCTGAGCCAATTTTTATGGCTTGCAAGTTGAGTTTTCGCTTCCTTAAAGCGCTGTTCATTTTCACCGAACGACTTGGAACGTGCCTGCATGCCAAAACAATCAATAATGGCAACCACCACAGGGCAGCAGAAATCATTACGCTTGATTTGTTTCATTACAAGCCTTGTAATAGGAAATAATCTTATCACTCCATTGGTAATGTTCTGATATCTTGCAAGTTACAAATAGTGTTGCTGTTGCATGGAATCATTCAGGGAAATTTCAGGGCTGCAGAGAGCTGGTTAACTGCAACGTGTTTTTGTACAAAGAGACCCGAGAAGCCGCAGCATTTTTATTCATTTATTATTCTTATTTATGTAGCACCATCAATGTACATGGAAGTTTAGGAAGCAATATAAGGAACATTACAAAATACATAATGAACGTTCCAGGACATTCAATGATGGAGTGTGAAGCTGCTGACCTGGAATTCGTATGCAAATTTGATACTACAGACTGGGCTAGATAAAGACCAGGGCTAGCTAGCTCACTACTGAAAATTATCGACTCTGTATTCATCTTACTTGGTCAATCAGCTGTTAGGAGCAGCCCACACCTAGTCTGACTGGATTATTTACAGTGCAATCCTAAATTGATCTGCATCCTTCTAAATCCATTAACTTCACTGGGTTTAGAAGGGGGTAAACTCTGCCTAGGACTGCACTGCTACTCTGTTGATTGGTACTTCTGTTTGATTGATTTTCATTTGCCTCTGCAATGTAATGTAACAGAACGATTTGAGAATGGGGAGCTTGCTACCCTCCCTCCCTCCCTTTGTAATAACCCATTCCCCAGTTCTCATTCTATTTGTTTCCTTGCACATATGCACAAATGAGTATAACACTACACGCCAAAAGTATGTAGTGTTATACACATAAATGAGTATAACACTACATGCCAAAAGTAGGCTCTGGCTTACAAAGCTTTATGCCACAACAGATACAACCGTCCTTAAGGTGCCACAAGACCTGTGGTCATTATAAACAAACAAGATGGGCTCTTTCCCTGAGCAAGTTACTGTCTAGATTTTGACAGTATCAGAAACAGAGGAAAGGGGAAAAGGTGAGGTAAGATGGGATGAATGTATGCATATGCTACTTCACTAACAGCCCATTCCTGAGAATGGGGCTGAAAGTCTTTAGGAGGTGGTGTGACCCCGCCACCAGCATAACTGTGTGTAAGTAAAAGGTTACACGCAGTTACGCTGGCGGCGAGGCCAGTCCTGCCAGTGGCCGAGCACTGCGGGACCGCGCCTCCCCCCTCCACCAGCACTGCCTCTCCATGGCGCCGGCCACGGCATAGAGAGGCCGCGTCGGCGCGGGGGGCTTTTAGCCCCATTGAAAACAAACAAACAAAAAGCCTTGAAAAGGCTTTTTTCATTCCTGCGGCGTGCACAAATCAGCTTAGGAAGAGATGCCACTGCAAACCAAAAGCTTATAACAAGGTAGTAAATGGAAGAACAATGCCAATTTTATAGGCAAAGGGGCAGTGAAGGAGAAAGCACCAAGTCATCTACTCTCATTGCTCTCCTGTAGACACATTCTAAGGAGAGAGAAATTGGGGAAATGAGTTCACTAAGTTATATATGTCTTCCCTACTTGGGCACAGGTAAAGGTTAGAGACTGAAGCTACTGGGATCCAATTCAGGAACACAAAGGCAAGGTTGCAGATGGACAGAGTTTGTTAATGGGCAGGTATCCAAAGGCACACCTCAAAGGTTGGTTTGTCTAGGACTGACAATTTGACTCCATCAAAATAATGATTTGATGACTGAAGTAAAGGCTCTGAAGAACACCACCAGTTTCTTATAACTGCTCTCAAACGGGCACTAATAATTACTTAAAAGAGGACAGAAAAAAGGTCAGAAGGAGCATAAGAAGGGTCACCATAAGTTGGTTGCAACGTGATGGTACTTTCCACCACCACCATTTAATGTCAATAGTATTGAATACCGAAAAGAGAACTTTCAGGGTATAATAAAATTAGACAGCACCATATTATTGTAAAAAAAATCCTATGATGTGCTCTGTGTCTTTGAAGACAATTATGTGTCAAATTCATGATGCAAAATGAAATTGCAATGATACCATTACCTTTTTTTTTTTTTTTTTTTTTTTTTGCTGGGAGCACTTAATGGAGAATATTCTACATTAAAAAAACTTATTTACACTTGCTGGTAAAGAATTAGCATAAATTTCACGTTTCCTTCTGTTTTAGACTCAGTTAGATGAGGCTCTGTAAGATCCTGTCTGCCTTTAAAAATCATTCTCTCTGCATTTCCTGAACTCGGCAGCCTGCTAATGTAGCCAATAGATCTAGGTGACAGGCCTGTATGATTTAAAGAGGTTCATTAGGGCTATGATGAGCTGTACTACTATCTTGTTTTGTTCACAGTTAGTAATTCTACTTTCATTTTCATTATCTAAAAAAAATCCTCCTCAAATATTAACTTTTTGTCAGCAGTTTGCCATATTAAAAAAAAAATCAGCCTGACCTAGTGATGCTTCAAGCATAGCCTTACCCATTGTGCACGTGTAGGGCTGCCAACTTCCAGGTAGATGACGTAGATTTGCCATCAGCTTGTATTAGGTGGCTATATGCCTTGGTTCTGGAACATATGTTCTGTGGAATTATGATTGATCGTAGCAGGATTGCCAGAATTGAAAAAGCTAACTCGAAATAGGACTCAATACCGGAAATCTATCTTATTCTTGGCATTCCTGGACTTTACCAATTTATTCCTGGCATTCTTGGACTTTACCAATTCTATGATGTCTTGATATGGACATTGTTTTCATGTTTTGTGCTTGCATTTATGTATTTATATTATACTGAAATTCATAGTTAAGCCTTTAGTATTTCTACAGTATTCTTTTTTGCCATGTGCCGTTTTTTTTTTTACATAACTTCCAGGTAGTAGCTGAAGATCTCCTGCTATTACAACTGATCCCCAGCTGATAGAGATCAGTTCACCTGGAGAAAATGGCCGCTTTGGCAATTGGACTCTATGGCATTGAAATCCCTCCCCTCTCCAAACCCCTCCTGCCTTAGGCTCTGCCCCCAAAACCTCCCGCCAGTAGCGAAGAGAGACCTGGCAACCTTAGCCTTTGATAGGGTTGCCAACTGCCAGGTTGTGTGTGTGTGTGTGTGGTAAACAAAGGTTAGCGTGCTGTGTTATTAAATACCACTACTATATAATCATTGTGTCTAGCTTCGTGAAGTGCTGTTTCTAGTTTGCTGAACTGTCAGGTAGTAGCAGGAGTTATCCTGCTAATTCAACTGATCTCCGGCTGATAGAGAACAGTTCACCAGGAGAAAAATGGCCGCTTTGGCAATTGAACTCTATGGCATTGAAGTCCCTCCCCTCCCTAAAACCTGCCCTCTTCAGGCTCCGCCCCCCAAATCTCCCGCCGGTTGAGAAGAGGGACCTGGCAACCCTAGCCTTTGACCAGTCACAGTCTCTCAGTCTAGCACAGGGGTCCCCAACCTTTTTGGGCCTGCGGGCATGTTTGGAATTCTGACATGGCATGGTGGGCACAGCAACAAAAGGGCTGTCCCAAAATAGCAGCCACAGGAGAAGGAGCCAGCCACAAAATGATTGTTACAGCTTAACTTCAGTAACACAGTGCAGATGCTTGTGCTGTGGTGGCAGCTGCTGCCAAAGCAATAGTTTAAATTATCTGGACAGCCAATCAAATCTCCAATAGTCAATCAGAAGCCTTGCTGGGCAAAACCCTATTTGGCCCTACCTACTTCCTAAAAACACTTGGCGGGCAAGTTTGCAACAATCCTCTGAGGCAACGTTGGATAATCCTGATGTTCCCTACCCTGAGAACTTTAGGGAAAAGATGGGATATAAAGGAGACAATTTGTTTAAAAAATCTTTTAACCCACTTTTCTATCCCAAAGGAATCTTAAGGAGACTTAGAAGTAGTAATTAAAAGTATATCATAAAACATGAAAAAGGCAGTTAAAAACACAATAACTAAACCAAACCCCAAATAATTAACAGCTGTCTATAATGATTCATGGTAGAGTATCAGCTTTGCATGTAGAAGGTCCCAGGTTCAAACCCTTGCATCTCCAACAAAAAGGATGAGGTGATGTGAAAGGCCTCTACTCAAGACGCCAGAGAGCAGCTGCCAGTCTGAGTAAACAATACTGATTTTGACAGAGCAAGGGTCTGACTTAATATGAGTACAAATGTTACATGTTCTTTGCAGCCATAATTAATTATTTCTTTAAAATGTTTATTCCCTGCCTCTGTATATCATTGGATCAGAAGCAGTTTGCGGCATCCAAAAAAAATATCCAAAAAAAAGAAAAATATCCAAAAAAAATATCCAAAAGAAAGTGCAACCAATGATTAAATTGCTGCATCAAAAGACATAAAAATAAATGAGAAAAAATCATAAATGTCCTAAAGGCAGCATTAAAAATCCTTTTTAAAAAACTTAACATCCTAAACTGGCTGGCTGAAAACCACTATAGGCTTGAGATATTTGGGAGGGTGAAAACATCCTTTCCAGGCACCTAAAGGCTAAACTACGATACTTTTAAAAATGAGTTATGTCTGGGTCATTTTAGAAATCAGTGAGAGTCCAATTTGGCTCAGAACTGCAGTTGGGGGGGGGGACAGGCTCCTGCCTCTCCCCCCCCCCCAGTAACGTTTCCCTGAGGCAAAACAGCAATGGCAGGGAGCTATTTGCATTACTTTGGAGATGCATGTTAAGCATGTGCAGCTTATAGTTAGCATCTGGCAAATGATTTTCTGCTGGGGCCATTTCAGCTTGGGAAAATGGGGGAAGGGGTAGCAGGACTTCTTCCTCCACACCACCATTCTGAGATGAAGTGGACTCTTGCTGATAAAAGACATTCTATGAAGCTGCGGCGAAAGTGAACCTGGTCCAGGTTCCCTACACCACCTGACTCTCCAAAAATACATATTATTTAGTTTGGCCCTAAAAGAACTTGGAATGCTGCAAATTTCCCATCAAATGTGTTTGAAGGGTGATCTCAACGTCTTTGGCTGTGACACTCAAATGTGAGCTGATGTTTGGTTTAAGCACTAAGGCACTAAATCGGGTTGCCAACCTCCAGGTGGTGGCAGGAGATCTCTTGCTATTACAACTGATCTCCAGCCGAAAGAGACCAGTTCACCTGGAGAAAATGGCCGCTTTGGCAATTGGGCTCTATGGCATTGAAGTCCCTCCCCTCCCAAAACCCCACCCTCCTCAGGCTCCACCCCAAAAACCTCCCACTGGTGGCGAAGAGGGACCTGGCAACCCTAGTACTAAAACTTCTCGACAAATGAATGATTTCAAAGGGTTTTTTGTCTCTTGAAGAAAAAATCAAACAGAAGTCCAGTGGCACCTTAAAGACTGACCTCATTTGTTTCAATATGAGCTTCTATGAGTCAAAGTGAACTGTGTTAGTAAATGCTGTTAGTCTTTAAGGTGCCACTGGACTTGGCAAACAGTGTGCTGCCTGACCTTCTGGCCCCAAACCATTTTTCCTAGGTTGCAGGAGCATCTCTGTTTTCATCTGTGAAATGGCACAAGCATGTTCAAATGCAGAGGTATCTGAATGTGGTTGCATACATTCAAGATGTATTATGGATGGGGAAATGAACTAAGCCAGAACCTCCAGGAGAATGAAGCACATGCATGTGGGAAATATATAAAGATCAGTTCTGGAACTGGAACAACGCAGAACAAAGCCATATGAAAAATCTGGTGATAATGCTGACAGAGGCACACCCCTAGAGCATCACCAATACTTATAGTCTGAGGAAGAAAATACAATATGATATACAGGAATAGCAGCAGCTATAATAGCAACAAAGTGAACTCTCCTGTTTTCCCCCACATTAGGATTCTCCTCATATCTGTTTGAGCAATATTAACCTTTTGAATTTATTTAGAAACTCATTAGTTCTTTCTACATAGTCCATTCTTTTCCTGATTAGCTCTCCTCATTACAATTCAAATTTCTTTCTGCTACATTTACCACATTGTCCTGCTTCCTTTCATCTCTATTGTTGTTAAGCTTAATTTATTAAGGTAGCAGAAAAGGGAGCAGAGAGGGGGGGAACAGTTGACATAGCAGACTTCATATTTATTCCAGGGCTTCTCTGGGGGAATGGATGTAGAGGAGGCCCTGAGGGAAGAGGGGAGAGAACGCAGGAGCAAGGAGGGAGGCATCATTAACTTCAGGCAACCTTTGGGTTTGTGCCTTTTTCACTCTTCATTGATTTCATCATACAGCAGCAAGCGAATGTCGAAGGAAGGAAGAAACAAGGTGGGATAGGAGTGTTAATGCCATTACATTCGGTGCAATGAAAACACTGAGATAGAGATAAAGGCAACCTTAATATCAGAATTTAGGTCACACTTCAGCGGACAAAGAGAAGCCAAAACATTGGCTACAGGAGCAGATGATTTTTGTGATGAGCATTTACGACAGCATCTAGCCCTATGCAGATGACAATTCTATTTAATTGGGGAAGGGTCCCCAACCTTTTTGAGTCTGTGGGCACCTATGGAATTCTGACGAAGCCTGGTGGGCGCAGCCACAAAATGGTTGCCACAAAATGGCTGCTGCAGGAGGCAGAGCCAGTAACAAAATGGTTGCTGCAGCAGCTGTCCTTCAGTCACGCAGTGAAGATATTGGTAGTGTGTTGGCAACTCTTGCCCAAGCAACATTAAAGAAAATCTGCACAGCCAATCAAATCACTCATGGTCAATCATAAGCCTCGCTGGGCAAAAACCCCACCTGGCCCTGCCCACGTGCTGAAAACACCTAATGGATACCAAGAAAGGTGTCAGTGAGTGCCATGGTGACCACAGGCACCACATTGGGGACTCCTTTAATAAGGTACTGAACCTCAATGTGGTACTCAGAAGAAGAAAAGCTGGCTTGTATATCCCACTTTTCTCTTCCTTTAAGGCATCTCAAAGTGGCTTACAATTGCCTTCCCTTCCCCTCCCCACAACAGTCACCTGGGGCTGAGAGAGTTCTGAGAGAACTGTGACTAACCCAATGTCACCCAGCAGGCTTCATGTGGAGGAGCGGGGAATCAAACCTGGTTCTCCAGATTAGAGTCTGCCACTCTTAACCACTACACCACACTGGCTCTCCATGGGCTCTCATGTGCACCATGGCACTTATCAATGTGTTTAGTAGCACCCATTTAGCCACCTCATGGGAAGTTCTTCAGAGAGCCCCAGGAGACATCACCTTTGTGTCTACATGGCATGCTTGTTCAGAAACAGCAGCTGCCCTCTTTAGAGGATGCTTGGCTTGAACCTCCCAATATTTTGTAATTGGCCCCAAACCCCCATGGCAATTATTCTCACCTCCCAATGGGAGCCATTTTTGGTGTCACCCATTCAGTATTGTCAAAATCCCAAAAGTGGCCATGTAGGATCAACAAGGGATGGGGCCCCTGCGGTAGAAAGAGCAAGTGTGAAACCATTGGCCCCACCCCTTGGGTCTTCTGCACAAAGGCTGTGCACAGACAAACTATATGCACATAGGTTCTGTAAACATAATCTATATCCATCAAAAAATCAGATTGCATGGAGAGATTCTATCTGTGTACAATTTACATGCACATTGGCACAGCTGCAAAAGAACCATTCATTGCATGGTAAATAAAGGCCAAGTCTGATCTCATTTTCCCCATGCATTTATTGGTTCATACAAAATTGTTGGCTCAACTGGGTTTATAAAGAATTGTTGGCTTCACAGGGTTTGTGGGGGGGGTGTTGATTAATTGATATATTGGGACTCCTGTGATTCCCAGTTGCTGGATTTAAAATATGGTTGCCAGCTCTGGGTTGCTGTATGCCTGGAGAGTGGGGGGAAGGCCCAGGAATGATGGACTTTGGGAAGGGTAGGGAGATCAGTGGTGATGTGCTGCCAATAGAACCCACTTACAGAAACTGCCATTTTTTTCCAGGGCAACTGATCTCTGTTATCTGGAGATTAGTTGTAATTCTGGAGGTTGGCAATCCTATGCTGGAAGGTGTTCCCATTACTTCTTTCTGAATACATTTGTGTTCTTGCTGCCCACATAACTGGATTAGACTATGAGTCTCAGAAAGCATGGAACTCACCATTTCATTCTCCTTCCCACAGGGTTTTTCTTCCTGATTTCTAGATCCAGTTTCAAGTCCTCGGGTTACTTACTAGGGCTGTCAATTCGGTTCGGCCCGAACTGAAAATCAGCCGAATTTCCCTTGATTCGGCGGTTTTTAGTTCGGACGGATCCGAACTCAAAACTGGCGGGCAACCGGGGGGGCCGAATTCAGCGAGTTCGGGAGTTCGGCGAATAAATTCGGCCAATTCGGCCGTCAGTAAGCAGCATAACCGTCAGTAAGCAGCATTCTCCTCCCCCGGCCAATCGGTGGCCAAGCTGGGTCTTCTTCTGGCCAATCAGTCAGGATTGAGTGCTGGAGGAATCAGCTGATGTGCGGCCGGCCGGGGAAAGAGAGAGAGAGAGGGAAATCCTCATGTGTGTGTGAGGGGGTGCTTGTGCACATTCGCTCCTTTCCGTGGCTGCAGGGGGCGCATTTTTTGGGGTACCGACCCCAAACTTTCAGGGGATATTCAGACAGGTTTTTTTAAGAGACCACCCAAGTTTTGTAAACATTGGGTCAGTGGGTCCCGAGATATGGGCTCCCCCCTTTTTTCTTTCCATGGCTGCAGAGGGCGCATTTTTGGGTGTGCCGACCCCAAACTTTCAGCGGAGCATCAGACTAGGCTTCTTAAGATACCCCCCAAGTTTTGTAAACATTGGGTCAGGGGCCCCCGAGATATGGGCTCCACCCCTTTTTCCTCTCCCCCCTTTTCCATTTTCGTGGCTGCAGGGGGCGCTTTTTTGGGGGTTCAGCCCCCAAACTTTTGTCATAGCTTCAGAGAATCCCTCTTAAGAGACCACCCAAGTTTTGTAAAGATAGGTTCAGTGGGGGCTGAAATATTGGCTCCCCCCCTTTTCTCTTTCCATGGCTGCAGGGGGCGCATTTTTGGGTGTGCCGATCCCAGACTTTCGGCGGAGCTTCAGTCAAGGCTTTTTAAGAGACCACCCAAGTTTTGTAAACATTGGGTCAGGGCCCCCGGAGATATGGGCTTTCCCCTTTCCCCTATTGGGATGAATGGATCACCCTCGAGAGATGCATACATATGGATCTTATATTGGATACAAATGGAATCATATTGGATTACCCAGCCTCCCAGCCCCTCCTGCTGGAACAGAAGACAGCCACAGTAAGACCCCTTTGGGGGCTTTAATCTATAATTTTTCTTTTCTGTGTGTGTGTGTGGGGGGAAAGCAGAGTCTGTGTGTGTGTGTGGGGAGGGAGCAGTTTCTGTGGGTGGGGGGGGGAAGCCAAAGGGGGCTTTTGCCGGTTCTGCCTGGGGTGTGTGTTCCCCCTCCAGTCTCTCTCTCCCTGGTTTGAGGGGGGGCTTCATTTTTATTCTTCAGGTTTTTCCTCATTCATAAGATCAGTTAGGTTATTGATGCTTGCTCAAAACTGGTTTTCAAATGGTGACTTAAAGAATGCATCTGCCTGGTCCCAAGTCCAATGCAAAAGGAGACATTCCACCCCCTCCTGCTCATTATGCATAGCTAGCTGCCTCTGTCCCTTTCCATGGTATGCGAACTCCCAGGTGTCAGGTGTTGCTATGCACTTTTGCAAAGGTTTTGCATTGCGTGCTTGTGTTGCTTTGCAGTTGTATTGTTTTGCAAAATTCTTCACACCTGCCCCGCCCTTTGCATATTTGCAAAGGGGTTGCTCTGCAGTTGTGTTGCTTTGCAAAGTTCTTAGCACCTGCCCCGCCCTTGCTCTCATCAGCTGTTTGTCGGGCCCGGAGCTTTGTGCGTGGGCGGCAAGCTCTGCGGAGAGATCCACATTAAGGGTGGGGGGGACCCCTTTCAGGGCCCATATCTCAGCCCCCCCTGACCCAATCTTTACAAAACTTGGGGAGTCTTTCAATATACGTCCTTTGAAGCTCTACTGAAAGTTTGGGACCTCTAAGCCCAAAAATGCCCCCCCCCAGAGCCACGGAAAGGCGCGGTTGTGTTTTTAATGGCTTTATTCGGCCGAATTTTTTTCCCGAACTTTGAATTCCCGCCGAATTGAACGGATCCGAAGTAGGGGAGTTCGGACTTCGGCACGTACCGAACCCACAAGGGCCAAATTCGGCCGAATCCGAATTGTACCGAATTTTTTTTTTTTTGACAGCCCTATTACTTACTACACACACTGCACTGCTGCACCCTGGTGATGTCACTCCAAATCTTTTACTCCATCAGAATTCCAAGCGTATCACCTTAAACCGTTATTTGAATTGATTAACAGCAAAACAGCTAATCAGCAACCCAACCTGTTCTTGGTTGACAGGCCTAATTAAAAACAGCCAGGTGGCTGTTGTGTATTGTCACACATTCATTTAGTTTCACGTGCCTCTGTAACATCTGCATGTGTGAAGAATATCAATGAGTTTTTGATTATGGCATGAAGTGTAAATGCAAATGTTTTCAAACTGGGGCATCGTTCCCCCCCCCTCCCATCCCAAGAGAAGGTTAGAACTAAAAAGCTTAGAGGCACAGATTGAGGTTTCAAATAAGGCTGCAGTTCCAGCGGCATTCTCTTGGAGGTATTGTTCCGTTTTAGTTATTTCTGCCCTGCCTAGGGTTGCCAACCTCCACGTACTAACTGGAGATCTCCCTCTATTACAACTGATCTCCAGCCGGTAGAGATCAGTTCACCGGGAGAAAATGGCCGCTTTGGCAATTGGGCTCTGTGGCATTGAAGTCCCTCCACTCCTCAAGCCCTGCCTGTTTCAGGCTCCACCCCCAAAACCTCCCGCTGGTGGTGAAGAGGGACCTGGCAACCCTAGCCCTGCCTAACTAACAAAATGCTATCTGGGCAGTTTACAGAAGTTAGAGTTTTGTCCCACTTTTTGTAGCCTATGAAGAGCCAACCCCTGCCCCCTCACACACTTTTGTATGGTTTGGGAGTGGGTCTTTGAAAAGAGACAAAGTTTTTGTCTTTTTAATAGTAGTGGCAGGCACACTTGCTGCTTCCTCTGCTGGGTGCCATTTTTCCTACCAATTGTTTGGTAACCAAAAAGTCAGAGTGAGGTCAGGAAGCACTGCTCTCACCTGGCTTTGGACAATCCAGACATTATTATATAAACTAGTTTTCCCTCCCCCTTTCTGTTCACTGATGTAGGGTTAAGCTGCTGCTGCTGATGGTTGGACAGATGAGAGAATGGAATCTCTTTTCCCATGCCTCTAAAGGTGTCTCAAATGCTGTTTCCAGCACATCAAAGGTTCTGTACTTTGGTACCCCTAGGACAATCTAGCCTTCAGGGTGGCTAACATTTTAAGTACTGTGGTAGAAAACTGGAATACCCTTATGCTACAATGTAACCTATATAAGAATAGGGGTTTTTTTAGGCAAAAGATGTTCAGAGGTGGTTTGCCATCACCTGCCTCTGCATCACAACCCTGGTATTCCATGGAGGTTGTCCATCCAATTACTTACCAAAGCCGACCCTGCTTGGCTTCTGAGATCTGAAAAGATCAGGCTACCTTGGAGCTATCCAGGTCAGGTTAAAAAATTCCTTTATAGAAAGACATAGTGGTGGAAAGTGCCATCAAGTCACAGCTGACTTATGGCGACCCAGTAGGGGTAAAGGTCTCTTCTTTGGAAAAACCACACCCACACTCACAGGAGGGCTCCACTTGGACTAGCTACAGATGGGCACACTTACTTAATGCACCCCTTCCACTAGGTACCATTTAAATTGCCTCTTGTGGCATTCCCTGATTGTGTTAGAACTGTGATTTTAGCGCACTGCTTCTCCTAAACTACCATTCCATCTTGTTCTTCTGTCTACCTATGCTCAATAAAGATCACTTTAGTGAAGTTTAAAGGTTTCCCTGTCTCTTGCATTTCTCAGATAACAGAAGGAAGTTTCACAAGTGAGATGCCCTCCAGAGAAGGCCTCTCCAATAGTTACTACTTCATGTCAGACAACCAATCACAATCTCATTTGCTGGGCAGGTTTAGATGAGAGCATGTGGTCCTTTTGATACCATTTAGGGATTTATAGGTCAAACCTAGTCATAGGAATTCTGCTCAGAAACAAATTTTCAAGCCAGTAAAGCTCTTTAAGCGCTGGCAAGATGTGTGACAGCTCCTGGCAACAGCCTTGCAGTTGTATTCTGAACTAGTTGAAGTAATTTCTGTCGGTTACCATGGAATGTATTTCCAAATAAACACATTTAGGATGTAATGCAAGGCAAGTCATCTAGCACACTCTCTAAGCCATGAACAATTAGATCCAAATAAAAATGAGATGAAGAACATATTTCTTAGACATTCTTTAAGTTACCTGGAGAAGGGATGTTGGGAAGATGTTATGCTTGTAAACAAATAGTATGCTTCTACATTTGATGGAGGGAAATAATTATATCTGTTAAGAAATACACCTAATAGTAGGAATAAAAAAACAAAACAAAGACAGCATTATTTTACGACTGGTTTACATGATTTGTGACTGATTTGACTGGCTAGTTAAACAACTGCCTGCTAAGCAGAGCTACGGCACAGTAAGGAGGTTGTCCATTGGGCTGACTGAGAACACACATGTGCAAAAAGCCAATTACACCATACTGTACTGTTTGGAAGGAGTACACTGCAGTTGAGCTTGAGGACCTGAACTGAAGTATCTAGTGCCTTAAACATAACATAATTCTTCTCATTTGTTTGTAATGTTTATAACTTAGCACTTGTGCCTGACATGGGGTGGAGATGGGGAGGACAAAAAACATACTTTGCATGCTTCTACAGAAGCCACACAAAATGATAGCAACAATCATAATTGTCTAAGTGTATAATTTTGGATTCCAACCAAAGCTTAAAACAAGCAGGATAATTATTTCACTTAGCTCAATGCCGGTTGAGAAAGTGGGCCACTCTGAACAGCTGAGTTTTTAAGATAAAGCACATGAATTGGAATGAATTCAGACAGATAAACGCATACAAGAAGTGCTGGGGAAAATGAGACTCCAAAAACCAGAGCGAGAAGAGATGGGCCTATGAAATCTGGATGTAAATGCCTGAGATGATAAATTGTAACAGACTATATCTGGCATTACCTATAAAAGGTATAAGTCTGTTGGATACTTGGGCCACATAAAAGCAGGCACGCATGAAGCAGAGAGAAAACATTATGCTCGGGAATGGTATAATCTGGCCACAGATATGGTCTGCCCATAGTGATCTATGCTGTGATAATATCCAGTTTGGAAAACAGCTTGGAAGGCAAAGCAGGAGTTCTTCCTACCCCCATGGTGGCATTCTGAGTCTGTTTGGACTTGCCTTCATTTTTTTAAAACCCATTCCCTGCAGCTGCTATGTGACTGCATGGAACCTGAATGTATAGCTTGGATCAATGGATTTAAACTAAAAGAATGGATTTAAACTAAGAGAAAAATGATTCCACCTAAACATTAGGAAGAACTTTCTGATGGTGAGGGAGGTTCAACGGTGGAATGCACTGCCTCGGTGTGTGTGTGTGTGGAGTCTCCGTCTGTGGAGGTCTTTAAGCAGAGGTTGGATGGCCATCTGTCGGGAGTGCTTTGATTGTGGGATCCTGCATGGCAGGGGGGTTGGACTGGATGGCCCTTGTGGCCTCTTCCAACCTTGTGTGATTTTGTGATTTTTGTGATTTTGTGACCATATATTACCAATAAAGTACATCCAGCCATCACACATACCTGCCTTGACACTGTCATGGAATCTTTTGAATCTATGTATACACAAGAGGGTTTAGAAGTGGTATCATTGGAAGAAGAGGAGGCAGTTCTAAAGTCAAAAGTTTGGTTTTATTGGGGATAGACAAAAGGCCCTGACCTGGATGGCCCAGGCAAGCGTGATCATGTGAGATCTTGGAAGCTAAGCAGGGTTGGCCTTGATTGATATTTGGATGGGAGACCACCAAGGAAGTCCGGAGTTGCTATGCAGAGGCAGACAATGGCAAACTGCCTCTGAACTAATCTTGCCTTGAAACCCTATGGGGGGGGGGTCACCATAACTCAGCTGCAACTTGACAGCACTTTCTACCACCACCACCACCAGACAAAAGGTAGAAAACAGGTAATTTTAAATGCAAAGGCAAGCAATAAAATGATTTGTTTTATAAACACCAAAAATATCCACTTTGAACCAGCCAAACAAACACTTGTTTGAACCAGCCCAACAAACACCCAACAAACGTGACAGTGTCCATGGGTCCAACCCAAGGCTGCCACTGCCGTGTTAAAGTGATTTAAAATGCCGTGAGGTCCCAGTCCTGATCAGGTTTGCAGCATGCTGAGATGAGGTGCCCTTGTTTTTCCCCACATGCCTTTTCAAGTGCCCCGCCACCTATGGCAGCCCTTTAAAATGGCAGCACCATCCATGGGTTAGACCCCTGGATGACATTATGTCTACTTTGGCCCTTAGTTTAATGAGAAATAGTTGCTCTCTTTCTCTGTGTAGCAGCCTGTGACATGCCCCAACAAAACAAAAGGGGTCTTTTTTGAGAAAGTGGCTTATTAGAAAAAGAAGGGGCCCCCTAAAGCTAGAAACCTCAGCAGAAGTTGTTCTAGAGGAAGGAGGGGCAGATCTGGCTGTGTTTTTATCTTGTGTGGTTTTTCCTTGCTGAGTAACTATTAAATTGTTTTGATGTGGCTTGCAACATTCTGTGGCTTGATTAGCCACCTTGAGTCTATGGAGATAAGAAAAGAGCTATAAATATTTAAGTAACACGAGTAAATGGAAGTGGCAGCGGCCCATCCAAGCTGCAGCCCGCTGGGCAGCCGCCAAGTAAATTAAAGGGCTAGTCCATCTCCCACCCACCCCAGCCCCGGAAATACTGCCTGTACTGGCTATTAGTGTATGGCAAGAGGTAGGTTGTTTTCTTCTACTTTGCTGACATTTTTGGCTAGCAAATGAACAGAGTTGTCCCTTGCACAATAACAGTGCTATACAAATGGACATTAATAGGCTGCCTTGAGCAGGTCTCTGGAGAGGTGACATTCACATTTTCTAAATAAATAAAAATCATTCACAGTTCAATTGAAGAGGCAAATGTGCATATGAAGACATTGCATAGTCATAATGTGCATTAGTCATAACGTACATACCTGTAAAAAGGATGCTGTACAGGTATTATACAAGAGTCTGGACTATATCACTGGATTTGAGCACCAGGTTGTCCTTTCATTTCCTCTCTCCCTAGAGGATATGCACTGTAGATTTCTTCAAATATGACTTCCCGCTATGCTGCTTGGTTGTGTAACTTATGCAAACTCTGCCTGAGCTGGCAAATATTTGGAAACCCAACAAACACAGTCATAAAGTGATCTGATGCCTATCAGGGCAGAGAAGAATGTGAAAGAGCTGAAACTGCAAAGCTCCTTCATTATTTAAAAAATGCATTGGTACCAGGAAAGAATGTGTGAGATCACAGGACACCAAATGTGGTTTTGTGCAATAAGCTTTGCACATTTACATTGTTCTGTATTAGACAATCTGTTTATAGTTTCATTGACTGCATGTGGTTTTGGCCATTGTAGAATTTTATTCCTTTTTAAAATTGTTTCAGTACATTGGATCTAGGTGGCTCTGGGGAATCTTAACTGAGTAATGATAATTTTTCCTATTATAAGCATGATTTGAATCTTGCAATAGTTTAATTTTTATTGGAAAAAACGGAACGCAATCGGGTTTTAATCATTATCACAATAATAGATAACAGTCCCACATTTTATACATTATATTGATTCCAGTGGATTCTTTGATTAGTATATCTGCCAGTAAAGAGAGTCAGCGTGGTGTAGTGGTTGGGAGCAGTGGACTCTAATCTGGAGAACCGGGTTTGATTCCCCACTCCTCCACATGAGTGGTGGACTCTAATCTGGTGAACCAGGTTGGTTTCCATACTCCTACACATGAAGCCAGCTGGGTGACCTTGGGCTAGTCACAGTTCTCTTAGAGCTTTCTCAGCCTCGGGCTAGTCACAATTCTCTTAGAGTTCTCTCAGCCTCACCTACCTCACAAGGTTTCTGTTGTGGGGTGAGGAAGGGAAGGAGATTGTAAGCCGCTTTGAGACTCCTTAAAGGTAGAGAAAGTCAGCATATAAAAAAACCAACTCCTCTTCTTCTCCTAAACCGTATTTCCAGGCTTTCTATCATAGCTATCTTTGTATGTTTCTGTGGCTAACAATTACAATTGGTATATTATGTGTTTAAAGTTAAATTTTATAATCATATGTATTTTAACTGGAGTGATGATCTTTTTTCATATTTACAATGGGTGAAAACGCATAGTCGCTTTAGCCTCCTTTATTCCTTGTTTCAGCCAGAATTCAGCCAGGATCGAACTCACGTTCGGCGAAATGCATGGGTTCGATCCTGGCTGAATCTTGGCTGAAACAGGGAATAAAGGAGGCTAAAGCGACCATGCCTTTTCTCCCAATGTTGTAATTTTCCCCTCAGGAAGAATGCTTAAAGAACATTAGGAATTTTCCATGGAAATAAAATGTTCTCTGCACCTTTTATAGTTTGCCTTCTACAACAGCTGAATGTTTACCTTGCCAATGACGAATAGGACTGCTACATTTCTAAAGTGGGCCTATGGATCATGTGCCTACAGCTCAAGCATAATTGCATAATTTCTCTGGTCCAATGTGAAGCAATTTGCCCCTCCCCAAAATCCATTTTCCCCCTGTAGCAGCCCTCGCACTGTGGATTCATTTTCCAAAAGTAATTTGGGGATCTCCATGCCTTCTAGTTTCCATAAGGGACAATTTTTAATCTGGTGATGTGTGCCTTTTTATTTTGTTAATATCACCTACACCTGCAGGTCTTAATGCCTGTTGACCTTTGTACAACCTGATGGGTCACAGGTTGTTGCATAAGCCTGGTGTGACGGACAAAGGGTTCATCTTCAGTAGAAGCTGAGAGACAAGGAGTGGGCAGAGCCAAGGGACTCACTCTGGAAGTTCTGAGAGAAAGAAAGTATTCTAAGATTGGTAACCTACGTGTGAAGTAGCTGTGAATGACTGTGACCCTGAGGGTTCAGTTTGGCCTAAGCTAGTGAAACAACCAACCTGTGGAGTCAGGATTGCGATTGGGAGGAAATGGGCCCTTTCTCAGTCACAAGGAGGGATTAGTCTCTGGGAAGGAGCTGTAGCCTAACGGGTTGCCAATCTCCTGGACTGGTCATGGCAACCCCGGCAGATGTGTGCAGCAGCCTCTCCAGACCAAGTGGCAAGCCTGTGCTGCCATGGAAAGGACTCCTCTTCATCCCTCGAAACCAGCAGTCAAAGAGCAGCAGCCTCCGGTGAACCAGAAGGAAGCCATGTTCCTGTATAGGCTCTATTCCAGCTGCAGCCATGTCAAGAGAAGCAGAATGTCAGGAAATCAGTGTCAAGCACCCCCCCTTGCAACATCCACCGCTTAATGGGTCATCAGCAGCAATCCAGATAATCATGATGAGTCATTCCTCCACCTCAGCAGCAGCGACCCCAGGACGTTTGCACAGATCGCTCCCATTGTTCCTGAATGCTAATCTCGTCAGCAGAGAAGTTCCAGTTGCAGAAGTCATTGGCATTTGAATAGATTTCCAAATTCTCACTACCCTGCCCCGGCAGCCACAGCTTAATCCTTTTGTCACCTTTTGTCACCTGGGAACCTAGGAGGGGTGCAACCCCTCTCCCTGCCCCCAGAAAAACAGTATAGCTGGGGTGCTCCCATCCCATTCGCTCTCTCTCCCTTGGGCCTTCCCCTCCATACTGCCTGGCACTCTGCCAGAGTGGGTGTTCATGCTTGGACACCTAGCCCCCCCCCCCCCCGTCCCCTTTTTATCCCCCAAAGCTGCATGGAATTCAGGACGAACAACTACTCTGAAGAGAGGTGCAGTATATTTCCTCCTCTGCCTGCCACATGGCGAAAGTCTCTTTATTCCTTTTTGATTCCTAGACTCTGTATGTTGTGTGATGTGTATGTGTAGTTTTGTATGTTATGTGTGAACATATAATCTGAGTAAATTACTTTTAACCTAATTCCATTGCTTCTGCCTCTTTACTGGTCATGGTATGGACTCTGGTAAATAAAGGTTGCATCCCAGCTCAAGTTATGCCCATTGCCGGTTATTGATTCGCTAATTTCCCCATATAACAATTCATAACCGGGCATTTTGGCTAACAGAGCTATTCCAGATATAGGGTTGTGTGAAGGGATTACTGCCACTGGTGCAGGGTTGTTCAGTAGTGAGAACGGGAAGAGAGATTTAGGTAAATCTCCATACTTCTACATTGCTCTGCAAAATAGAGATTGAATGGTCTTTTCCTTCCCTGATAGCTGGGTGGCAGAGTCTGTGTAACTACATCCATAGGAATTCTGGGGAACAGAACTAAGTTTATGAACTAACATCTGCAGGAATGTAACTTGTGTAACATCTAAGCCAAATACGAACTAAATTCTCTGATGTACATACATACATACATACACACACACACACACACACACACACACACACACACACACACACACACACACACACATATATATATATAAACTTCAGAGAGAGTTTAGTTCATATTTGGCTTAGATGTTACACAAGTTACATTCCTGCAGATGTTAGTTCACAAACTTAGTTCTGTCCCCAGAATTCATATATATATATCTCCATCTTGTGAATGCTAGTTAATAAATGTATCTGTTTTCCTTGTTAACTTTACGAAGCCTCTTGTGTCATATTTCCCTCTGAGGTAAAATAAGGTGGGGACTGGAGAAGGAGAAAAATAATCTCCACATAACACACTTTGGCTAACAAGAAGTAAGTGATCCCCCTCTCTCTATCCCTCAGAACAAAAAATTATTACCTGGAGATAGTAGCAGTAGGAAGGAGAGGGGGGGTCATCATACCTGGTTCTGAGCAATCCTAACAATTTACAGAGTTCGGCCATTTTTTGTCAACATTATTTTAATACACAAAAGGTCACGAATATTAAATGTTTGCTCTGGAACTTCTCTTAGGGACACTTTTTCGCACACACAGAGGTATAATACATATCTGTTGTGGCTAAATTTTATCATACTGATCTCATTCCAGTTATCTGAGATCAGAATGAATTTTAGTCTTTCCTGTAAAGTGTTTGGATTCCTTCCCAGATTTGTATTCTGTAAGAATTTGTTCTGAAGGCTCAATGACTAACTAACATCAAAGGTAATAAATGAAGCTGTCAAGTACTTCCTGGATAGACCAATGAAGGTTGGATTCAGAGGGAAAATTCCAGTGTTGGAAAGGGGAAGGATTTCTGCTGATTCCTGCCTCCTTTTGCAAACCTCCAATTGCCCCCATGTTGTTCCAGGGGGGTGGGGTTCCTGTCTACCCAAAGAAACTTTGGAGGGGTATTTGGAACAACAGTGAATAGGGATAGGCAAGGAGGTCCTACTCTGTGGAGAGAAAATATATCAGCAGAGATTTTCCATGGGATCTAAGCTCTAGTTTCTTTGAAAAAGTTCTACCATGGGGAAGACATTGGTTGGTGCCTGCAGATTCTAATTACTAGGGTTGCCAGGTCCTTCTTCGCCACTGGTGGGAAGTTTTGGGGCAGAGCCTGAGGAGAGAGGAGGGACTTCAATGCCATAGAGTTCAATTGCCAAAGCAGTCATTTTCTCCAGGTGAACTGATCTCTATCAGCTGGAGATCAGTTGTAATAGCAGGAGATCTCCAGCTAGTACCTGGAGGTTGGCAACCCTACTAATTACCAATAATCCAACTGGTATGTTGTATCTATTCTGCATGTTGACATTGGTCCAGTCATTACCCTATTGTGTGTGCTGAGTTTAAGCAACTGTGCAAACCTTCATGGTGGCTCATTCTAGTCTGCACTTTGTAGGAGGCTGTCATGCATGAATATAATTGTGTTTTGATTACACTTCCTTCAGCTAATAGAACAATTATTTGTTGCTTGTAGATGTCGAGTTAGGTTAAAATTGAAGGGAATTATATATTCTCTGCATCTGATTGCCCAGTAACCTCAATATTCTCTCGCATTTATGGCAAGGTCAATAAAGAGAATAGCAGCAAATACTCCTCCAGTGAATGTTGAGCATCATCATCACCAGAAGCTCTCTAGGAATACCAGTCCTCTCTAGGAATCACCAGAAGCTCTATGGTAAAACCATAGAATTTCAAACAATTCCTAGAGAGGGCTGATATCTAATGGTTCTGAGCAAAAATGGTTCTGAGTTGATATCTAATGGTTCTGAGCACTTCTGGTAAAACCCAGAAGTGACATTAGTCCTTTCTAGGAATTTCTGGAAACTAAAATCTAGAAAAGTAGAAAACCTGGATGTCACATAATGCCATTACTGATGGTTGCCCCACATGTCCCCACCCACCTGGTTCTGAGAGACAGAGGCCTGCTTCCCCCAGCTTGAGTGCTATTTGAAAGTGTTTTTTCTTCCTACTTTCCCACAGCATCATGCTGCTTTCATGTACTTCCAGAAATTTCCCCATCTTTTCTGTGATCGTTCCCAAACTTATTTGCTATCATGTTTTGGGAAAGATTGCAGCAAAACAAGTCTGGCATTCATGTGGGTGAGAATGTCTGGATCTTCCCAATCCTTCCCACATTGGTGCCATTTTCCTTGTCCCAGTTCCCTGTAGTGGCCATTTATCTGCCAGACACTTTGTTATAAAAAATGGTAATTGGCATACTGCAGTATAATTATAGCACTAACAATCACTCTATTATATTCCATGAATCCCCAGTATTCGTTTTTAAGGGAAGTCTTTAGCCTTTGCACTGTGGAGATGTGCCATTCCCTTTCTCTCTCTGCAATAAAAGGGCTAGAGACTTACTTTTTTAAAAAAAGCTGGGAATTAAGATAACCTGATAGAAAAATTGTTGTGATGCTATAAAGATACAACAATATGCCAACTGCTGTTTTGTTTTTTTAAAGAAAAAACCCTCTGGTGGTGGGGAAAATGACCATATTTGTCTGGAAAACACTAGAAAGAAAACAAATACCCGACGTGCTTCAGCCAACTCATAACACTCTGTCTGCCTTTCTGTCTCTTCCAAACTCAGGATCTACTGTTTCTTCATGTACAAACACAGCTGGTAGGGGTCATTTTCCTCAAATTCTCATGGATAACAGCCATCGGGTTGAGCAACCATTGATTTTAAAAACCATCAACTATTTTGAGTCATCAACTAAACAATTAAAAGGTCAACAAGCATCCCCAATATTAGACTGGAACAAAATAAAGGGTGTATTAGAATTGACATCCTACTTTGAATGTCAAACCTTGAAAAACAGATGTCAGTACTGATATTAAATGTTAATAATGTGATCAGGAAACCGATGTCTCGATTTTTATCCCAAAATGTAATGACAATAATGACAACTTAAATTAAACCTAAATAGTTGTGAAATTTGGTTATACCTCAATTTATAAACTACAAATGCATGGCACATATATATCCAGGATATAAAGCTACATACATATTCTTCTATGATACTATTGAGTTGTTTGTAGTAACCAGGGAAAAATGTGAACAAAGGAAAGAAAACATTTGTTCCTTAAGTATCTTTCCAGACCTTCATTCCAATTAGATCTTCTATAAAACATACTGTAAGTAGATGACCTTTCTCCTTCTCCCTCTCTATCTATGATGAAAGAGATTCAGATGGCACAGCTGATGACCGATACCAGCTTCCTTGAATAATGCTTGAACTTTCTCCAGAGAAAATTGTTACAAGGTATGTAAACTCAGCTATATTAAGGAGCGCATCCCTAATCTTCAAATGTGTGTGCCATTTGCAAAAGCCACTATGTAGGAACTGTGGCGGGGGGGGGGGGGGGGCAGCAGAAATGCCTTTTCAACTCTAAAGGTTACTGCAGAGTACACGGACTCAGGCTCAGCCTTTGACTTTTGAAGAATGTTCTCCATTTGGGGAAAGTTCAGATTAATCTGATTTCATCTCAAGCGTCTGCTATTCTGTAATTTTCTTTTTTAAAAGTGTGATCCCCCCCCCCTGAAAACATACCTCTGCAATCTTTTTTTTGAGGGGGGGGCAACATTGGCTGATATACCCATCTGTTTTCAAAGGGACATGAAGAAAGTCAGTTTGATAGATATGGTAACCTTTCTGGATTAGACTGGATCCAAGAAATGATAAGAGGAACCACCAGGATTCATTCTGATGTTTCTTTCTCTCATTTAAAGCAGCATGACTGGTGTTAGCAAGGTCTTAAACCTTCTGTGGTAACCAGAACACCCGTGGACATTTATGGTGCTGTAATCACCCACATCAATAGGCTCATATTTGTTTCGTGTGTCCCAGACAATCTAAAACAAGGGGGAGGGGGAATCAGCTTTTGTACACAAATGAAAAAGCACTGACTGGTGTTCTAGTGTATTTTAAAGCTATGCTACCTGATTTAAAAAGTCCTAATACCATATGAGTAGAGTCTAACAGCCCATTTCTGAGCTGAGGCATACGGGGACGGTAGGGAAGAGGCGCAGTGGCGCCTCTTCCTAAACCGATTCCCATATGCCATTAAACAAAACAAAAAATCCACTTTGCAGCTTTTTTTTGTTTAATTGGGGCCTTTCGCCCCATAGGGAACAGCGTGGCTCCTCCCCCCGGATCACCCCTGGAACGCCCCTCTCTATGCTGTTGCCGGTGCCACAGAGAGGCCATGCTGGTGGAGGGGCGAGGCGCAGTCCTGCAGCGCTCACCCGCCGGCGGGACTGGCCTCGCCGCCAACATAAGTATGTGTAATCATGCAATTACACGTACTTACGTTGGTGGCAAGGTCACGCCGCCTCCTAAAGAGTTTCGGCCCAATTCTGAGTAATGAGCTGTAATTGTAGTTATTCAGTGACTAGAGATATGTTCTTAATGTTAATATTCATTCCATCTTCCAGGACTCAGCTCTGGCATTTAGGACCAATGCTGCAATAATAATAATAATAATAATAATAATAATAATAATAATAATAATAATAATAATAATAATTGGTACAGTCAATCAGACCAATAAAAAAATAAATATCAGTTTCAATTTGGGGGTTGAAATCAGTGACTTCAGGAATTATTTTCTGAAAAAATCATTTTAATTAAATCAGCCATATGGATGGCCCCATCCAATCAAACGTCAGATAGTGAATGTGATGATGTCACAGGGTCACTGGCTGCCAGTTAAATGAATTAATAGGTCACACACAATTTAGCAAAATTGGCCGTATACCATCCGGTATACCAGTGATCTTTTGATGGTATTCAGATTCAACAAATGAAAGAGTTTATGATTGTTTCATCAAAAGGCTGCGTTGAAGAAGGCTAGACCTTGTATTGGAGTATATTAAATTACTTTAAGTATTGTGAGGGATGTTATATTCCCTGGGGGGGATTCATGTTTTTAATATGAAATTTATTCCTATTTTGCTTTTTGGGTTGGCCATTTGGATTCAATTGGTAAAGGACTTTTTCAATCTTCCTTTAACTCATTTTCTTTGTACATTGATTAATGTTCTTAAATGTATAGCAGGTGTGTCCTTACAAGCTGAATTAGGTCAGCTATCCTTGTAGGCTACAGCTTGGCAATTGGCTTTTCATTTCTATTTTAAAGTGGTGTTTGTTTGTTTTTTAGTTAATCCAGATATTTAGATTTGACAGAAGAAGATTCTTTCAAAGCCTCCTGGTTTAAGGTTTTTGATTCAAAATTTCCTCTTATTGGTTTAAACCCTGAGATTATTCAGGTACTTGGTCCTACAGCTGTAAACTCCTTCATTAGAATATGTATCCAGGAGATGTATTATTTGAGTACATATTTTTGTACCTGCAGGGCTTTTTCTTCCTTATTTTTTTTAGTCCCTCTGCCAAGACCATTGCCTTCTTATGCCTGCCATTTGTCCATCCCAAATTATTTCAGAGCTTTTTTTATTGACTCGGTTAAATGTGCAGTTCACCCCTGTTATGAGTGGTAGATTAATAAGGACCCCACAGCTTGTGTGTGACTATTCTTTTGGGAAGTTTGGTATGTTGGTGCATATTTTATTGGAATGTCACTTGTATGCGACTCTTAGGAATCAAATTATGGTATCTGAAGCTGTGGCTCACAAAAGCTCCTACCCTGCCAGAAATTTTGTTCGTCTTTAAGGTGCTACTGGACTCTTGTTCTTTTCTATGAATCAATTTTTAACATACTCTTTGGACATTTCATTTTAACCTCTCTATAAAATATTCTCACTCCTTTTATCTGCTATATCTCCTAATATTACACTTGCTGTTGCTTTTTTGTTTGTTTGGGCATAAAAGCTCAAAGGTGATATTTATCAGAGGAGGGTATATGACTGCTGAAAATATCTGATCGCGATAGCTTTAATCAGATGAAAGGAAAGGAAAGAATTGGCTGCATGATGATTTACTGATGGCCAATGAAGGCATTGGAGACTGTAAACCAGTGAGTGCTAATGAATAAGAGTGAATTCTATGCAGAGTAATTCCAGTCTAAGGCCATATTCTAGCAAGATACTGAAATATCACTGGAAAAGGAAGGGCATTTGGGGACACTGCCAAAAATATTCATTAAAAAGGTAAATAGATTTGTCTCAGTTCTGTTTAAAAAATAGTTCTAAAATTAAGCCTTGCTAAGCTTTAGCACAAATTAAGCCTGGAGAAGATCTATATTCTACACCATGAAAAAAAGGGAAACAGATTTTATAGATTTCCACATAAAATAAATATCTAAGCTTCATTTTCTGAGATATGGTGCCCATTCATCAAAGTCAATTGCCTCTGTCATTCAAATGACACATTTGCCCCATTGAAAGAGAAATATTTAATCTACTTAAAGGGATGCTATCTTAGCTGATTTCAGTCCTGCTGAGCTAAGCCATTTTATACCAAAAATGAGCTTAGTTTTGAGCAAGTCAATCAAATAAATAAAAACAATGCATAGTGATTAATATCCAACCCTTTCCTTCCTATATATTATAGTGCTCATAATATGGTTGTGCAAGATCTTGCACAAGTAGAAACACAAAGTGGGGGATACAATAAGTTTGACTTGGTGCAAGTGTCTACTGAGGTCTTTTTCTTGCATTTCCACTGGCACCTTTGTTCTAGTACTATCGGACATTTTGTGCTAGATCCAACCCAATGTATTTTAGTTTTTGCATGATATTCCTGCAAGTCTTTTTGCTAGACAGATGCAATGTGCAATGTTCAATTTATACATAATAGATGAAGGAAATGGGTTAGTGTAGTTTTTCTACAAGTGTCAGTCAGGTCTTGGCTCTGCTTTGAGACTCATTTGGCTAGATGTGTGGTCTAGCGCAGGATGTGAGGACTGCACAGCTTCCAAAGCTTTAAAATATTTTAAAGGGTCATAAAATGGAAGGACAAGGCTGAAGGAAATAACCTCATTGCTGTTCATCACTTGGTTTTTTACAAATTTTTATTCAGATCATTGATACCAGTGGTTCCCAAAGTGGGCAGTACCACCCCCTAAGGGGCAGTGGGATTACTTAGGGGGGCACTAAGAGGCAAGGGGGTAGCAGGGGACACTAGAGGTGGGCCCCTTCAACTGTGTTGCTGGATAGGGTAGGGGGCGCTGGGGTTGAGTTTGTGGAACCAAAAGAGGGGTGGTTCGAAAAAGTTTGGCAACCACTGATTTATACAATACCTTTCTTCCCTCTAGGGGGCAACCATGTGTGGGTTATGTGCCGTCAAGTTGCTTCTGGCACCCCTATGAATTAATGACTTCCAAAACGTCCTATCATTAATAGCCTTGTTTGTATTAATAGCCATAGCAGATCAAAATGAATCAAGTCACAACATGAAAACCATCTAAAATTTCAAAATAAAAACCAAGTCCTAAAAACATGACAACACAATTCCTTTCCATGCTCACTTAGTACACAATAATGGGTTGGGCAGATCCTCTGTGGACCTAGCAAGTTTGTAGAAAGAATTTGTGTCCCCTCTCCCTTCTCAGCCTGCATCCCCCCTCCAAAGTCACTTCATGGGGTCTAGGAATGGCATGGGATGTGGTCCTGGAGATTGGAGCTAAAAATAATGAATTAGCAAAAAATGCCTCACTCAAGTCTTGTAGGAGCTTTTGCTTACTCTGCTTGTCCAAAAGTAGAAGTGACTTCTGTCAATCCCCTTGTTCTTGTTGCAGCTCCATGACTCCATCGCAATGCTGTTCCTGACAGCCCACCAACATTCAGGGTGGCTTTTGGAAGGTGGACCAAGAAGGCAGAAAAGGTCCTTTTCACAAGCTGAAATGGCTTGTCCCATTCATGGACAAGCTGAATCCAAGATGAGTTAAGGTGTTAATTGCTAATCATATCATACCCACTAGGGGATTTACACTAGGGGTGCACATGTGAAAAAATGTTGTTTCGATTCTATATCAGAAAATTTGGGAGGGCATGAGTATTATTTTTAATAAAATATCAGGAGTATTGTTATTGTTCTTGAAGTCATTTCAGAAATATTGCAAAACTACTGATATTTTATTAAAACTAATAATGCCCTTCCTGATTCTCCCATGTGGAATTAAAATGGGGAGGGAAGGCAGGGCAGAGAGAAAGGAAGGCCCCTCAGCTGGTTGGTGGTGCATCGGTCCTTAAATAAAGGGGCCATTGCTTTCTAAGAGTAGACCTGGCCATACACTGCTGACCAGCTGTAGAGCACTTCCTGCTCCTTTGCCACTCCCGATTCCCCAACAGGATTCCTGATTCTGATATTATCAGGAGTGATAATATCAGACTTGAAAATCATGTCAAAGAGATAGCAGTGGTATCCGATATTGCCAACCTGATCCGATCCCAAAAATATCAGACATTTTGTTAGTAATATCTGACTGCATGCCCCTAATGTATAGTCACATTTCACAAAAAAAGTTCCACTAGCAATTACTGTGCTAACTGGGGAGACTTCTGGGCAAGCTGAATGCTGAGAAAAGTTATATTCCCATAGCAGAAGTGAATCTTTGATAGAAGATGAATAGGGTGGTTGCAACAAATGGGAAATGAATGTGCTTTTATTGCTCTATAAACTGAACCCATGGAAAGGCCCTTATATCAAGTGAACATAGGTATCACTAGAGTACAATATATATCCATAGCCAGTCTTTAAGTCACAGGTTAACAAGGAGGAGGAGGAGGAGGAAAAGAAGAAGAAGAAGAAGAGTTGGTTTTTATATGCCGGCTTTCTCTGCCACTTAAGGGAGAATCAAACTGGCTTACAGTCACCTTCCCTTTACCTCTCCACAAAAGACACCCTGTGAGGTAGGTGAGAGAGAGCGTGATTAGCCCAAAGTCACCCAGCTGAGCTTTGAGTGGGGAAACAAATTCAGTTCACCAGATTAGCCTCCGCCACTCATGTGGAGCAGTGAGGAATCAAACCCGGTTCTCCAGATCAGACTCTGCCGCTCCAAACCACTGCTCCTATCCACTACTACCCCGCTGGCTCTCACCAGGTACCCCCCCATACCTTTTCAGGTTAAGAAGGCAAAGCAAATGGAATGTGCATTGTGTAAATGACAGACTATGAGATATCAAAGCTGAGAGATGTTTCTCAATGAGATGGCTTTAGGTGACTTGGAGTTTACATTCCCATCTCATTCTCTCTGGTTCTTCTGCAGCTTGGCTCCCCTTCATAAAACAAACAGCTTTTAATTAATACAGCCAGGTCATCTCCATTTTGAGAGTAAGATTCTGCCGCCAAGAGAACAACAAAAATGTATGACACTGGCTGGAAGCCACTTTCAAGCTCAATCTGCAATAAACAGGGAGAGACTCATGAAACCTCGAGAAGTGGCAAGCAAGCGGTCTCATTTGCCAAATTCATTATAAAGAACAGCCAAATATTTTTTTTTCACATTCATCTTCCATTCTTTCACTGAACCAGATGTGTCCTGCCAAGAATGATTTGGGGCCAAATCCAGACCTGGCATTAACACAGAGAGAAGTAAGCACTGTTGATTTTGTTGGAGTTTACACCTTCTTATATCAGGTCCTAGATTCAGCATATGAGCAGAGGTTTGCTTATTTTGCTATCTTGTCTACTGTGGGATCTGATGGCCTCCTTAAGGTCTAGAGTAAGCATAATATCAGGGCTCAGGTATACTTTGCTATCATAAAATGGCAAAGAATGGTGCATGCTATATTCTAATTCTCCCCTTGCCACTTATTACCTTGATACATCTCTCTCTTTCTATGCCAGCATAAACAGGATTAGGGCTGTGCCCATGGCTTCAGGCCTGAACTGGCTGATTCAGATCTCAAGCGATTGCCACCATTCAGCAAATTAGAACTGCCAGACTACTCTTATTGCATCTTTTCTTTTTTTCCCTTTTTTGTCACATTGCTAGCCTGTTTGTTTCAGCAAGACATTTCACACATACACCTAGGGCTGCCAGGTCCCCTCTCTCCTCCAGTGGGAGGCTATGGGGCTGCAGTTGGGATTGCAACCAGAAGTGCCGCCTCACGAAGGGCCTTTTCCTCTTAGTGGTAAAAGGCCGTTGTAAACCGGAAGTGCCATGCGCGCAGTGTGTGCTCGCGCATGCACGTTTGCCCCCCAACCCTCAGGTGGTCAGCGGGCAGAGGGGCGAATTGCTGGGGGTTTGCCCGCCACCACTGGGCACCTGGCAACCCTATATACACACCCCGATGTTTTGGTTAGCAAACCAATCACATGTGAGGTAGATGATTGTGACATGTGGTATTCAAAGCTGGTTGGAGAACCTTACCCAAAGAAGGCTTATCAATGGCTGTCAGCCTGCAGGGGTGTCTTGAGTGGGGTGCTACAGGGCTCTCTTTTTGGGCCTGGTACTCTTCTACATTTTTATCAGGGCCTTAGATGAAGGGATAGTGGGAATCCTTATCAAATTTGCAGATGCCCCAAAGCTGGGAAGGGCAGCTCACACTTTAGAAGACGGAATAAAATTCAAAATGATCTTGATAGGTACTTTTGGAAATTATAACAGGGCTCCTGATAGTCTCCCAGAAAATGCCTCCAGTAACCATCCACATAAATTTGAGAGACTTAAGCACAAACAAACTAATCCCTAAATGGAATCTGAATGCTATGAAATTACATGTTAGGGATGATAAATTAGGTGAGGCTGAGAGTGTGTGACCAGTCTGAAATCACCTAGCAAGTGTCCATGGCAGAGTAGGGATTCAAACCTGGGTCTGCTGGATCCTAGTCTGACACGCTAAGCACTATACCACACTGGCAGGTTATTACATTTTCAAACCATTTTAAATACTGAAATGTCATGGTATTTGTCAGATAAAAATTTGCAGCTTTAGCACACACAAAAAAAATCTAAGATGGGTAGAGTCTCTTTTCCCAATTCTTGAAATTCGAGTATCTCTGTCCACATGAGGACAGGCTTTTGTGGTTTCTTTGCTGCTGCTGTGGCTTCTGATATAGTGCAGCATGTGGCAGGTCTCCCCACTGTTTCCCTGCAGCGGCCAACCCCACTCCCTCAGGCCGTGGGGGCTTTTCCAGTTTCCTCTGTTGAATATCATTATATCAATATAACATTATAACAATATGTGTAGCAGGTTCTGTAAATTCCCAGCTTTCATTTTTCATAAGAAAGACTTCATCCCTTTCTGTTGAGGAGATATGCCTTTCCCTTTATATCTCCTTACTGGAAAGGGCTAGAGATTGACTTCTTCTTTTTAAGGAAGCTTGGAATTCACAGAACCTGTTGCATGCTATATCAGTATAACAATATTCACAAGCTAATTTTTTAAAGAAAAAAAAAGCACACTGGTGGCAGGGAGTGGAAAACGCTGCTACAAGGACAGTGTAAAGGAAAATGGCTACCTTGTGGGCAGGTTTTCTCACCCACATGGCAGCCATCCCAGCTTTAATGTCTTTCCCAAAAACTCACCAAAAACATGTTTGAGAAAGATCAGAGGAAAGCTGGGGAGACCAATTGCACAAATACAGCCCAATGCTGTGAGGAAGCAGGACCCCCCCCACACTTCCCAACAGTATTGAACCTGGAGCAGATGACCCTTGTAGAAATGGCCTCAGTATACATTAAGTAAAAGCCCCGTGGCACAGAGTGGTAAGCTGCAGTACTGCAGTCCAAGCTCTGCTCATGACCTGAATTCAGGTAGCTGGCACAAGGTTGACTCAGCCTTCCATCCTTCCGAGGTCGGTAACATGAGTACCCAGCTTGCTGGGGGTAAAGGGAAGATGACTGGGGAAGGCACTGGCAAACCACCCCATAAACAAAGTCTGCCTAGAAAACGTCAGGATGTGACGTCACCCCATGGGTCAGGAATGACCCGGTGCTTGCACAGGGGACTTTTACCTTTTTACCTATACATTAAGGGGTGGCATGATTTCATGACTTAATATGATGAAGAGCAGAGTTATAACCACCTCAATGTAAAAATGATTTCAAAAAACAGCAAAATATTTTGAATATTTCAACCACGAGAGGGGATTATCAAAATGATTTTTTTGGGGGTAAGATGGTTAAACAAAAAACAAATGGTTGGAAAGGCCCCACTGCTCCAGACTTTTGTGGGAAATAACCTTTGAATGGGCATTCCCTCATGATGCTCACATTCTACCAAGGACATGTCTTACCTGATTTCTTTGTGTTTTTGAAAGAGAGAAATTGTGCAGTCAGGAATTTTGCCTGCAACATATGTGGCATTAACTGGGTGGCAGGGAAGAAAGGGGAGGGTGCTCCATCACCAGACAAAGGCCTGATGAGTTGCTTGAACTGCGGGCATGGACAGATGTTTTCCATGGGCGCGGTGGGAGTTAAACCATTCCGACCAGTGACAGTCCATCAGCAAGATGAAAAAACGAAGTTTTAAATTGGCAGTTGCATCCAAGCTTTTCTTGTGATTTTTACAATATGAAGCCATGTAGAATCGTCTCCTGTGCAACAAAAGGTCACAAATGTAAAAGTCAGCCATGTCCCTGCGTGTTGTGTACCGAAGAATCTACAACCCTGCTCTGTCACATGGGGTAACACTCATGGTGTTTCAATTGACACGAATAATCTGAGACACTGCTCTTTAACAGCCTATAGAAATCAGCATGTACCTTGAGCATGCTGCCCTAAGAATACTCCTAGAGATCATGCAAGCTTGGTCACAGCATGCGCATCAGTGGTAGTTTGTAATGGGAAATGACACATCTATGTTGAAAGCTTTGCATGCTCCTGTCCTTAGGCAGGAAGGAGACACAACAGCTGTATGTCATGTGAAGCGTCTTGCAGCCGGGGGAATCAGGGTGGAAATGTTTCTTTTTGGCTAATGACATTATTAATAAGGGGGAGGGTGGGGTATAACTGTTGCAGTGCTGGACTTTGCTCTGACAACGTCATTTAGGGACAGAGTCACAAGAGCCCAGAAATCTTATCACTGATTTGTTATAGTCGTATGGAATGAACAGCAGACGTAACGTGGCGAGTGGTCTTTTAGGCAATGCCAAAATATAAATGTTAGAACTGATTGTGTATGGAAAGAAAATAACCAGCCTTGACATTTTCATGTGGAAGGATAATTTCAGCCAGCTGAATATAGAAATCAAAGTTTGAAACCTTAAAATGTCCTTGTACGAGATGAATGGTATTCAGAATGAATGTACATTGTGTTTCAGTGTGGTAGAAGAAGGAGGAGGAGGAGGAGGAGGAGGAGGAGGAGAGTTGGTTTTTATATTCCCGATTTCCGTACCTTTTAAGGAGAAAGAAACCAGCTTACAATCCCCTTCCTCTCCCCACAACAGACATTTTGCTCTAAGAGAACTGTGACTAGCCCAAGGTCTCCCAGCTGGCTACATGTGTAGGTGCGGGGAAACCAACCCAGTTCACCAGATTAGAGTCTGCCGCTCATGTGGAGGAGTGGGGAATCAAACCCGGCTCTCCAGATTAGAGCCCACCGCTCTTAACCTCTACACCATGATGACTGAGGAAGCAGGGCAGGAAGAGAGTCAAATAGAGGTGGTGAATAACAGGAGTATTAAAAGTAGGGCTGAAATGAGTATGCAGAAATATGCCAACAGTGGGTGACAATGAAACCCAGTGCTATCTCATGTGAACTGTGGCCCCTTAGTCAAGCCCCAGAATCCTCTCCATAACTCACAGGGATTCCATGGCAGCCATGCAGAGGTTGATGTGGGAACTATTCCCTGAAGGCAGAAAGACTGACAACTGCTGCAATGTAGCATTACGTTTCAGCTATCGAGATTGTTCAAGACAGTGTAATAATGGGTGTCAAGTAACTCATATTGCAAAATATCAACTGTCAGATAGCAAACATTGACATGAAATATTATTGGGTATCAAGCGTAGAATATTACTTATTTGGGGATGGTTGGAGAAAACCGAAGCAAGTAGGAGACACCCAGAAGGTAATCAGCATATGTATTCACCAAGGTTTCTCCTATTATTGAAGAACAATAATGGAAGAAGTTGCAGCTCAATAATGTATAGCTATTGCATGCACTGGAACCTTCTTCAAGGCCATTTGCTGGCCACAATTTTTGCATAGGACCCAGAGTCTTCAATGATATCACATTGTACAGAAATTTAACTGCTGGAGTGCTTCCCTGATGTCATTCAGACTACCTTCTAACACGCATAAAAGTAGGGATGGAACAAACTTTGCATTAAAAAAACTATTTTCTATATCCATGATCACTCATGAGCAAACTTTGGATCTCCTCACCTGTCTAGGGTTGCCAGTTCTGGGTTGGGAAATACCTGGAGATTTTGGGGGTGGAGCCTAAGGAGGGTGGGGTTTGGCAAAGAGAGGGACTTCAATGTCATAGAGTCCAATTGCCAGCAGCCATTTTCTCCAGGGGAACTGATCTTTGTCGCCTGGAAATCAGATGTAATAGTGGGAGATCTCCAGCCACCACCTGGAGGTTGGCAACCCTATGACCTGTTCCATTGGACTCAAGCAGCTGCCAAATAGCTTTACAACTATGCAGCAATTGTAGTGGAGTTTCATTTCCTTCTTCCTTGTGGCAATATTTTTATTAGCACAGGAGGTGAAATTGATTCTCTCCCAGGGTCAGATCAAGTAAGGTTGGGGGGAAACTACTTTGAGGTTATGCACAGACTCAAATTAACTCGATACAATAAGAGGTGTGTGTTTTGTTTTGTTTTGTTTTGTTTTAAAAATCCCAACACCAGTATTTATGATCACTGACTGATTGATTTTCTCACATTTATTTGAATGATTGGCTGCCGAGTGGCATGCCCCAACAGCATGTCCGGGCGTGGGGGGAGCACTAGGACTTCATCAAGCACATGAGAATGCACATACATGAAATGCAGCCAATTGTACTATGCTGTACTGTTTGAATACATGGAAAATAACCTGAACAGCTGAACTGCTCAATGAAAAACAGGCTCCCCACTCTTGACCGGTGAGTAGAGCTTTACCAGTAGGTCTTTGGACATCTCTGCTTAAAACTACAACAAGTTCTGTTCCAGCAAGCTCAGACAGTTTTGAATCCAGTTAACATAGTTTTTCTTCATCCGCTGCATGACACAGTGCATACAAGAGCAAAGTTGTTGGGCTGGATCCAGAGATCTGCAGACAAAGCTGAGTTCCTGGAATGGATCTTTGCCTATTCTCCCTCCCAACTGCACTTCCTCATGACTCCAGATCAGAAGACAGAAATACCTGTAATGAAGCATGTGTGTGTGTGTGTGTGTGTGTGTGTGCAGTGAGTAGGCAGGTATTGGTAGAAATCACTTCTCTCTTTCATGGTTTTGGGGGGACAAGATGATTTCTACTGATTCCCCATTTCTACTGCATACCCCTATGCCATGTCCCACACATTTCTGAGAGTGCCCCAACCTGCAGGATTTAGAACAGGTTTTTAGGGACACAGGAGGCTCCCTTGGAAAGGGAGAAGTCAATTATTATTTCCATGAATTCCACTCCACTTGCTGTTCTCCAAATGTATGCGGCTGAAATCAGAAATCATTGTTTACTGAAATGCTAATTTATAAGTTCAGCAAAATCAAGTGGTAACATTTCTCCTGAAGTGTTTTCGTTTAGGATGGCAGGCAATGGATCACATTTTGGAATCCACCACCTATGGAAATTGAACTTGCTGCACATAGAAAAAGAGCTTGTCAGAGAAAAGGTGTGATTCTTCTACCTGACATGATGGCTTTTTTAGGTAATCAAGGGTTTTCCACAAGAGAACATAAAAAAAGTCAGGTTCTACCTGCATGCCAAGAAAATCTTTAAAACAAGATCCTGTTGAAGGTATAAAAAAACTCTTTAAAAAAACTCTACTTGATTTTTCATATTTTCCAGGCTAATCAGAAAGATACATAAAAGAACATCCCCCTTGTTTTCAATACCCCAACAGACTGAGAAGGAGTTCTTTACAAGAAAGCTTTGCAGACATGGCCTACATTAGAATGCGGTAAAGCATGGGCTATGATTAGTATTGCCAGGAAATTTTAACAGCCTCTGACAGTTTTCTTTGCTGACAGCCTCCCTGTTTACAGATACTGGGTGCTAATCAGCCAACTTAGCTGATTTTTATTTTATGTTATAATGACACCTTTGAAGCACTCCGCAGCTTTCGTTTATGCCTTACAAAGTGTTATTTGCATAGAACGTCACTCACATTGGTTCTTATTTCAGTTCTGTTTTGTTTTGCACTTGCTTTAAACAATATGCAAATATTTGCAGCCTAAAGTGCTCCTGTTCCCCCCACTCCTTTTTATTTTATAAAGGCTATCAGTAGGGATTATACACCCCTCTTATCATCTCTCAGAGAGGAGGCGGGACTTCCGGCTGTCAGAAATTGCAGGATTGTGTGTGTGGTGTGACAGAGGGGGCGTGGCAAACATGGGTGTGCGGGGGAGATGTCTCTTTCTCTGCCGGCTAATGCCCCTTATCAGTGGCTCTGCAGAGCGTGTTTTTTTTACAGACTGCCTGAGACACAGGGCATACTTGTGTGTGTGTGTGTGTGTGGCCCTAGCTCTGTGTACAGGGAGCGGGAAGAGGGCTGAGAGATTCCCCCCATTCGGTGGGCCTGTACAGCCCTTCTGAGTGGTTATTTTAACCCATACCACCTCCAGCCAGGAGATTCCCAAACAAGTGGTTTTTTTGGACTAGGAGTTTCTTTTCAGGACAGAGTGTGCTTATGCAAAACGTGTTTCAGAGCCCCTGTCTAGCTGTTTCCCCCCCTTACAGAACAGGCAGCCAAAAGTCCTGTTTTTAAACGCAAGCCTTTTTTTCTAGCCCCAGCCAGCTTGCTATTTTTTTCAGCCCCCAAGACAGAAAGAGAGAGCCAGAGTGTTTTTAAAATCGTGCCCTTTCCTCTAGCTATACCCCTTTTAGACTACCCAGCTGAAAAAAACTCTGCTTTGAAAATGGCATTTTTCCTCTCAAGAGGAGCTGAGGGGAGAGGGGGCTTGGGTGTGTTTTTTTTAACTGTGCTTACCCCAACAGCAGCTCTCTTAGTGAAAGAAAGCCAGGAGGGGCTGTTGAGGTCTATACAAAGGAGGAAATGCCTCTTGGGAGGGGGAAAGAGAGAGGGAGGGAGGGGCCCCCCTTTCCCCCTCCTTACACAAGCCCTGCAGTCCCAAGCCATATGCTTTTTAAAGTTCTGTCTCCTAGGGCACAGGGGTGCTTATGCAGCAGACCCTCCCCAACCCTCCAAAATGCAAGTTCCTTGTAGGAACGGCTGAGAATCCCCAAACTTTTTTTTTCAGACGTGGCTAGCACAGCTACAGTTTTAAGTTACCCTCCTACAGGAAGCTTGCTATGTAGAAGAGATAACGACTAACTAGAAAACATCTAAATTAGCAAGAGACAAATAACAGCTGTTTACAGCTTCTTACACACAGGGGGGAGATTTTAAGCAACTTTTTTCTCCTTTTAGCTAGGGGGTGGGGAGAGAGAGAGAGATTATGGGGCTGGGCCCACATTAATAGCCCTCCCCCCTCATATAGAATACACAGCCAAGGTCCTGGATCTTGAAAGAGATAGGCAGACAGACAGGCAGACAGGCTGCAGGGAGAGCCCAGCCTATTCTCTCCCCCCCACACTCTTATGGAGAGGCAGAGTCACGAGTTCTGGAAGAGACATGCAGTCTGAGAGAGGGAGAGAGAAGCGATGCTTTCATCATTCCTGTAAGGAGGGGGTTGTGACCCCCCGACCCCCAGTTTATTTGTGCTAATGTTTCAACCAGATCTTACCCCTTCAAAAACGTCCAGCGGAAGAAAGAAAGGTGGAGTTGGGTATTTGGAAAAGCCTCCCTGCCCTACCACCTGATCTGGCTTTAAGAATTTGATAGGCTGGTCCCAGGGGGGAGAAGCGGGAGGAGGGAGTATGACGCTTAGCCGAAGGGTTTTACACAGAGACACGGAAAGAGAGGAGGGAGGGGGAGAAGGGAGCTTTCCCCTTATCTTTTGAAACACAAAACACCAGTTTTAAGCTTTTAACAGACAAGGTGTCTGAAGTAGGGCTGTCAATTCGGTTCGGTCCGAACTGAAAATCAACCGAATTTCCCCTGATTCGTTGCTTTTCTGTTCGGACGGATCCGAACTCAAAACTGGCGGGCAACCGGGGGGGCCGAATTCAGCGAGTTCGGGAGTTCGCGAATAAATTCGGCCAATTCGGCCGTCAGTAAGCAGCATAACCGTCAGTAAGCAGCATTCTCCTCCCCCGGCCAATCGGTGGGCAAGCTGGGTCTTCTTCTGGCCAATCAGTCAGGATTGAGTACTGGAGGAATCAGCTGATGTGCGGCCCGGCCAGGGAGAGAGAGAGAGAGAGCGAAATCCTCGTGTGTGTGTGTGGGGGTGCTTGTGCACATTCGCTCCTTTCTGTGGCTGCAGGGGGCGCATTTGTTGGGGTGCACACACAAAACTTTCACTGGAACTTCAGATGAAGCTTCTTAAGGTACCCCCCAAGTTTTGTAAACATTGGGTCAAGGGGTCCCGAGATATGGGCTCCCCCCTTTTTCTTTCCATGGCTGCAGGGGGCGCATTTTTGGGGGTACAAATCCCAAACTTTGAGCGGAGTTTCAGACCAGTGTTCTTAAGATACCCCCCAAGTTTTGTAAACATTGGGTCAGGGGGTCTCGAGATATGGGTTCTCCCCCTTTTCCCTCCTCCCCTTTTCCATTTATGTGGCTGCAGGGGGCGCTTTTTTGGGGATATAGCCCCCAAACTTTTATCATAGCTTCAGTGAATTATTCTTAAGATACTACCCAAGTTTTGTAAAGATGGGTTCAGTGGGGGCAGAAATATCGCCTCCCCCCTTTTCTCTTTCCATGGCTGCAGGGGGCGCATTTTTGGGGGTGCAGACACAAAACTTTCACTGGAACTTTAGATTAAGCTTCTTAAGGAACCCCCCAAGTTTTGTGAACATTGGGTCAGGGGGTCCCGAGATATGGGCTTTCCCCTTTCCCCTTTCCCCTATTGGGATGAATAGGGCAGCCGATCCGATCCTGTGTGCATCTCTCCAGAGCAAAACGTTCCCTGCCTAATTGGAATCATCTTGGATTACAGCCCGTCCGGATGGAACAGAAGACAGCCACAGTAAGACCCCTTTGGGGGCTTTAATCTATAATTTTTCTCCTGTGTATGTGTGTGTGTGTGTGTGTGGGAAAGCAGAGTCTGTGTGTGTGTGGGGAGGGAGCAGTTTCTGTGGGTGGGGGGGAAGGCAAAGGGGGCTGTCGTCAGTTCTGCCTGGGGTGTGTGTTCCTCGCCTTCCTGGGAGTCCCGGGAAGACAGGCGAGGGGTCTTTAAACCCCTCTGCTTTGCCTGTCCAGGCAGAGCAGGGGAGCTTGCCAACCTCCCGCTCGCCTTCCTGGGAGTCCCGGGAAGACAGGCAAGGGATCTGCAGTGGATCGCCTGCCCTTCCCCCCTCCAATCCCCCCTCCAATCTCCCGAGCGATCCTGCCGCCTGCGGGGGCCACAGAAGCCACGGCCCTCCGTTTGCAAGATCTGAGCAGGGCTGTCAAAGATGGGACATTTTGGAGGACTTTCATTCATGGAAGGTTTTGCATCAGAGTTGCCACTCTTTAGATGCACTTTTCCCCCCATCCATATTCTCCAAACTCAACAATAAGCCGCCGTGCAGAGTTTTGAGAATTCAGATGGGGAAAATGTGCATCTAGAGAGTGACAACTCCAATGCAAACCTTTCCATGAATAAATGGCCATAGGGTCGCCATGAGTCGGAAGCAACTTGACGGCACTTAACACACACATGCAAACAATGAGCAGGCGAGTGCGGTGGGGTGGGAATTTCTCCTTTTGCATCAGGACAGTGAATAGTCATTTTAAAGGTGTTTGGTTTCTTGCTCTGTGTGTGCGGGCTGTGATTTCTGGCCTGTGCTACTGTTCCCAAGTTTGGCTTTCTAATTCCTGCTGTGGCCTGGAGTTGGCATAGGCTTTTACTGACTGAGTCTCTGTTAAGCTTGGCCTGGTTTGGGGTTCTTTATGTTAAATTTGATGTTTGGGTTGTTGCTCTGTGTGTGTACGCTGTGATTTGTGGTTGGGGGGGATTACCTGTTCTGGTTGGGGTGGGCTTGCCTTTGTGGGAGTGTTATTCCTGCTGTTTTTTGTGGTTGCCAACTTTGGCTGGAGTTAAGTGGGTCAGTGTGAGTCTCTGCCCGCGGGGGGGGGGGGGATCCAGTGTACTTTGGTTGAAGTTATCTTGGGTTCCTAGAGTGTTGCGCCGCCTCACCTGTGTGATTCCTGCTTGCAGGGGAGATCCATCTGCTTCAAGGTAGTTGCCTTGTTTGTGAATTGTGATGTTGGTGGTTAACTTTGTTTAAGGGTGCACTAGTTATTAGGTAGAGTAGCACCCAGGCTTGGGTGAGGGAGGTAAACCTCTTGGTCATTTAAGCAGGGGAGGTTTTGCCTTGGATTTGCCACTCTCCAGATGCACATTTTCCCAGCCAGATTCTCCAAACTCTGCATGGGGGCTTATTGTTGAGTTTTGAGAATTTGGCTGGGGGGAATGTGCATCTAGAGAGTGGCAAATCCAAGGCAAAACCTCTCTGACCCTGGAGATTATAGATATGCATCATGACTAGTATTCACTTTGACTAGTAGCCATGGATAGCCCTAAGCCCTAAGCCAAAAGTTTTGCATTGGTTTTTATGGAGAAGGGGGCAAGCCCCCTTCCAGCCCCCCCCCAACCCAATCCTCACCAAACACGGGGGTTCTGGCAAGAAGAGTCCCCCCAAGCTACCCTAAAAGTTTGGGACCACCACCTCAAAAAATGCCCCCCCCAGAGCCGTGGGAAAAACCTCCCTATGCCTGCCTATGCTGGGAGATTTCTCATTAACCTACTTCCCATGAGGGGTTAACACTTTGGGCGTCTGTGGTTAACCGCAGAGGAAACAAGCTTAATGAGAAATCTCTCAGCACCAGCAGGCATAGGGAGGTTTTTCCCACGGCTCTGGAGGGGGCATTTTTTGAGGTGGTGGTCCCAAACTTTTAGGGTAGCTTGGGGGGACTCTTCTTGCCAGAACCCCCAAGTTTGGTGAGAATTGGGTCAGGGGGTCCGGAGTTATGGGGCCTGGAAGGGGTCCCCCCCGCCCATTGCATGAATAGCAGCCGGCTTCTGTTCTTTCTTTCCTTTGGGTGGATGGGGGGGACCCCTTCCGGGCCCCATAACTCCGGACCCCCTGGTCCAATCTTAACCAAACTTGGGGGTTCTGGCAAGGAGGGTCCCTCCAAGCTCCACTGAAATTTTGGGACCTCCACCTTAAAAAATGCCCCCCCAGAGCCGTGGAAAGGCGCGATTGTGTTTTTAATGGCTTTATTCTGCCGAATTTTTTTCCGAACTTTGAATTCCGGCCGAATTGAACGGATCCGAAGTGGGGGAGTTCGGACTTCAGCACGTACCGAACCCACAAGGGCCAAATTCGGCCGAATCCGAACTGTACCGAATTTTTTTTTTTTTGACAGCCCTAGTCTGAAGCACAAGGTGTGGAAGGAGCGGAGTTTTAGGGGGCAGCCTGGACTGACAGATACCTTATCTTTTTTTTCAAAACGCCTCTGTACAAAAAAACTGCCATCTCATGGCACATCGGCTGTCTCTGGAGAAAACTTTCTATGTTTTTTTTAGGGAAAGAGGGGGTATCGCCCAGAGGGGCTGACCTAGAAAGCAGACACGCTACAAGGGAGTGCATGACAACCCCAAAGGCAGCAGGGTGGGGGGAAAGAGGTACAGGGCTTTGGACCTTCTATGGCAAGCATGCAAGGGAGGGTGTGTGTGTGGAGAGAGATAGCTGGTGAAGCCTTCTATTTTCTATGGGGGCTGAATGACTCCTGCTTGCAGGGTTGACTTTCTAGATAAACACACACACAGTGTTATAAGCATGACATTTTCTAAAGGAGAAAACTTCCAATTTCTAAGTGGTTGAACGAGGCCAACCTTTCAAGGAGGTCTAAAGGGGCTGAATGAGGAGGGGTCGGGGCTCAGACTGTTGCTTGCTTAGCTGGTCCCCATGAAAGTAAAAAAAATAAAACACAGAGCTTTTTTCCCCTTTAGCCATAGGCAGGGTGGCTAATTCACACCCACAAAACACACAGACGCCCCCTGTTTCTGACCCACTTGTGTGGTTTTTTTTTAAAGCACGACCGCCCTACCCGGTGGACCACCCCCAACAGCTCGCGGGGAGAGCCAGCCAGAGCGGTGAGCTTTGGCCCGGAGGTCAGGGCTGGTGAGCCTGGGCACCCTGCTGATTTTCGTGGCACTCAGAACTGGTTTTTTAAAAAACAATGCCAGCCCTGATGTGTAGGCTGTTGTAACCTGTGCGATGCTTGTGTCAGCGGGGGTGTCACTTGTCACCTATCGCCGCGTGCGTCCGGGTGAGGGGGTGCCAGATCTGTTACCCCCGAGGGCCTGCGGCCCAGCACGGAGGAATTAGGGTGCAAAAAGCGCCCCTCATGTGGAAAAAGAGAGGCTAGCGGAGCTAAGCCATGTCAGCAGAACACTCACACAGACACCCCAACTCACCCCTGAGAGAGACCCAATGGGGCCCATCATTTTTTGCCCACACGTGTGGTTTTTTAAAAAAGCATGACAGCCCTGCAGGGCGGCATGGTCGCACCAACTCGCAGAGGGAGGCCGGCAGAGCGCCGAGCTTTGGCACGGAGGTCAGGGGCGGCGAGCTTGGGCGCCCTGCCAATTTTCGCGAAATTCGGAGCTGGTTTTTAAAACACAATGCCTATCTTGCCGGGCGGGGATCTTTGCACTAACTTGCAGAGAGAGCCAGGCAGAGCGCCGAGCTTTGGCCCGGAGGTCAGGGGCGGCGAGCCTGGGCGCCCCACCAATGTTCGTGGAATTCCAAGCTGTTTTTAATAACCACCTTCGGGGGTGGTACAACGTGTCTGTGTCAGCGGGAGGGGAGTGAGTGACCTAGCGTGGATGCATCTAGGCGAGGGGATGAAGGGGCTGCGATCCCCGTAGGTCTGAGGGTTGGCACGGAGGAAGGGGCACGCAAAAATGCGCCCCCGATCAAAATAAGGTTCTGACACTGGGTGCGAGGCACGCCTCGGGTGGCATAGGGGAGAGAGGCCGCCGATGCTCGATAGGGGCGGAGTGGGGGTGTGGCCCCCAAACTGCGATTTTATACGGTACACTGAATTTCATAGCAGTATCGGTAGGGTGAATGTCATGAAGCAGTTCAAAATTACAGGTTCTTAACCATCTCTACTAAAAATTGAATTACATCGGGCCCTTCAGTTGAGGCAATGATGCTGGCTCACATGAGACTTAACAAGGATTTCCAGTCGCCTTGCTCTCTACAGATTTTTTAAAAAATACGTGTAGTTCGACCGTTGTTCTACATAGCACTGATACCAGGTAGATGTTTGCTATACAATGTAAACAACAGAGGGTGAAATTTCCTTCTGGTCAACCCTGACCTGCAGGAGCCAAAACAGTGCAGGTATCTCCCCAAAATACTGACTAGTGTAATGCAGGTGTTGCAGTTAGTAGCGGGGACAGAGACAGGCATCTTGTGGGGCAAATACAATAGAACCCAGGCGTGAATGGAGCTGGTGGACAAAAATCCTGTCACGTTAGATTTTTAAGACACCACCAGGCTCAGACGCACAAATATGCCATTCATTTGTGCTGCAATAGTAAATGCAGATGCTCCTGCGGTGGCAACAGCGACCAGTTTCAAAAGTTGTAGCATTCAACACCATTTTTTTGTGATGCAGCAACGGGGTAGAAAGGTGCGGCAGAGGTAAAACGACAGTTCCCTAACAGAAAACCTATTCACAGGACTCGATGAGTCCTTCAACACGAGCTTCGGGGATTAAATAACGATGCACAAAAGGTACCTGGTGTGTTGTGGAAAGCCTTCTTTAAGACATTTAGGACAGACTTGCGGGTTTTAGGGTACAGCTGCATCTAAGCCATACCAGCCGCTATACTATTGCAGCCGTTTTTACAGTTCAAGGTGATCAGGACTGTAAAGTTGCTTCTACAGCCACGGTGAGATTGATAACTCTTTCCTAACCTTCGGGGTTGTTCCATCCCCAAGAGCAGGGATGTCGTAGAAACAGGCTGGGACCCGAACGCAGCTCCGTGACTTTTTTTTTTTACCCCTGGAGTGGAGCCATCACCAACCCTAATGTCTTCTGGCCCACCACCCCCACGATAGGTGTTTAACTATGCAGAAGTGAAACAGTATTGATAAGAATGTGAGGTGCATGTGCAGTGTTGCTGCCTCTCTGGCACTTAGAACCCATCACAGGCAAAACATTTTTTTTTAGGGTCTCCCTTCACACTTTTGTTTACCAGCACACATACATCCTCACAGCTAGATGTTGCATTTTCTTTATTAGGCACAGGGGGAAAAGATTGCCTAAACCTGCTCTATGAGACTGATAAAATGTCTTCTAAGAACCATCTTCCTCTTTGTCAAGAAGATGCAGCAGAATTTCAGAATATTATGCTTGATGCCGTTTACACTATCATGACAAGAGGTTATCAAATCTCTAACAGCTTGTCCTGTCACATTTCCACATAACGAAAAACACCACCCTGCTTTATTTTTTAAGTTACGGGTGGCGTTAAACACGTAAAAGCAGGACCTGAAAAAACATGTCAGTCCTAGGGTGCTGTTAGGGTAGCATCATCTATCCTCTAGGTCGAAATTAAAGGATGCTTTTGGGGTAACTCGGGGGGGGGGGTGAAATCTAAGGCTCCCACAGTGTATGCATACATGCATACATGTAGAATACAATGAGTGCACAAGGTGTTTGGTTCACTTGCTGAAAAAATTGTCTAGCGCGCTGTTTGAGTCAGGGGCTTACCAAAGCTGGTGGTTTGTGAATGCTTTACGCGCCGTTATACCAGCAAACTGTCAGCCTTGGGTAAATGGTTCATAAAGTCCAATGCGCCGATAAAAATTAAGAACACGACAGCGATATTACAGAGGATACACGGATATCGTTTAAAAGTTGTGTCATGTTAATTTAAAAAGAATATAGATCCATTAAAATGTTTCACGATCTGGATAAGAAATAAACATTTAGACACAAATTCAAAAGAAGATTTTAAACTTTTATTTTACTTTACTAAACTTTGACGAAGGCAATGAATACGTACCTCCCTATCTATTGTTGTAAAGCATAGGGTAGATTTGGGTTACAGGCTGTAGCATATTAAAATGCATAATAATACTGTAATGATGGAGGGCTCATAAAATATTGGTCAAGACTCAGTATTATTTTACATTTCTTAGATATACTAGCCCTGTACAAATGGCAGCTGTGCGTACAAGGCAATACACGTTAGAGGGAGTAGGCACCGGCCAAGTCACCCCTACCTATGTATATCCTCCATAAATGTGAACACGCAGCTGATGTGCATACAAGCTGAATATTCACAGGCTTCGTGCCATTGTTTCCCCAATATTCCCATCCATGCATGTTCACTTATACATGTGTAGGCAGTATGATCATGGAATGAATGAGCACAGAGAGAGGGTGGCCAATATAATCGATCCTGGGTGGGAGAAGCAACAGCAGACTTGATCTTGTTCCCCCATACACTTGCTCTTGTGTACTAGTCTACTGATCTGAACCAAGAAAGGTGATCAAAATCTGCTTTTCTTTAATTCTGGAATGTTTAAAATGAGAAATCATTCCAGTCTATTTTGCAATAGTCAAGATCCCCAAAAATTCTACGCAATTGGATAATCATGTGGGAGTACCAATTTGGAGAAGAAGAGGTAGTAGACCTTGTAGTAAAGGTCCTCACTCCTCCCTTAACTAATCTTCCACGTGAAAATGGACAGACAGCATCATCATGGGACAGTGACACAGTGCTATCCTAAGCACCTTTCTAAATCAATTGAAGACAGTGGTGTAGAAGGGTGTAACTCTGTCTAGGATGGCATTGTTGTCTTCCCTGATAGAATATGAAATCTTTTAGAAGTTTTATGGCCCACTGCTATGCAAACCTGCTGATTTCCATCTGGGCTTCCTTTCTATTTAATCTTTTAGAAAGCAAGGAAAAAATCCCTCTATGGTACTCAACCTGCTTGAGTTTTTATGATCATCACCAGACTGTTCACCAACAGGTTTTTGGATGAGGACTGACTGCACGAAAGGCCAGTGGAGTCACATATGGCCTTACAGTATGTCCATAACACAAGATCCCCAACATAGCGGGGACTTCCAAATGCTTTTGAAAGTTAATGGTCTGTGTGCTAATAGCTGCTGGCCCTGGAACCTCAGCTAGCAGCTGGTGCCACTAATTGGTAGCCCTAATGTGCAGCAGCCAGGCAACAGATTCTGGGAGCAACCAAAAAAAAAAAAAAATAGATTAGCGTTGCAACGTGGCTAATTCCATCATTTGCTGTAATCTTTAATCAAGATGAAAAGTCAAGGAACCGCAAGGGGCTAACAAACAATGGCTTTGTCTGAGTATTGGAGCCTAGTTTGCTCAAACCTTGACATCCTTTGCCTTGAGCAGTTGAGCCTGTGTGTCTCTGTGTGTGTTAAGTACTGTCAAGACACTTCCAACTCATAGCGACCCTCTGAATCAATGTCCTCCTAAATGTCTTATCTTTAACAGCCTTGCTCAGGACTTGCAAATTGAGGGCAGTGGCTTCCTTTATAGATTCAATCCATCTCTTGTTGGGTCTTCCTCTTTTCCTGCTGCCTTCAACTTTTCCTAGCATGATTGTCTTTTCCAGTGACTCTTGTCTTCTCATAATGTGATTAAAGTACGATAGCCTAAGTTTAGTCATTTTAGCTTCTCGGGTCAGTTCAGGCTTGATTTGATCTATAACCTACTGATTTTTTTTTTGGGGGGGGGGCAGTCCACGGTATCTGTAACACTCTTTTCCAACACCACATTTTAAAGGAATCTACTTTCTTCCTATCGGCTTCCTTCATTGTCCAGCTTTCACACCCATACATAGTAATAGGAAATACGATGTCATGGATTAACTTGATCTTGGTTGCCAGTGACACATCCTTACACAAGAATCTTTTCTAGCTCCTTCATGGCTGCCCTTCTCAGTCTCAAACTCCTTCTGACTTCTTGGCTGCAGTCTCCCTTTTGGTTGATGATGGAGCCGAGGAATAGAAAGTCTTGAACAACTTCAATTTCCTCATTGTCATCCTTAAAGTTGAGTAATTCTCCTGTAGTCATTACTTTTGTCTTCTTGATGTTCAGCTGTAGTCCTGTTTTGGCACTTTCTCCTTTAATTTTCAGCAGTAGTCATTTCAAGTAGTTGAGCCTGTAGCATCTTCTAACACTGCCACCTAGTCACCGCTCCTGTTCTCCCTCTCCCACAGTGTCTGCTGGACAATATTGAAAATGATATCACAGGCGAATGCTGCCTGCCTCTTGACCTTTCGGGGGGACACTTGCTTTATTATAGAAGAGGTCAGTGTCAAGCTATATTTAAAAAAATAGTGAAAGAACACTAACTGAGCTAAGCAAAACCAAAATGAATGACTTAATACAGGTTGTACCAGGGAGATGGAATATAGTACAGCTTCTCTCCACTCCCTTTCTTGATTTCTGTCCTTTGCTGTCTATTTGGTAAATTAAAAAAGCATCACCTTTTGGTGCACAAACACAGCACAGGGTGTGTTTATTGAGTGGCTGAAAATCTGAAAGAGATTGTTGGGTAACTGGAGTTCTGAGTGGTTCACTGAGGACAACTATATTGTAGACAATGGGAAGACACATGCAAATCAGTTCCCAACCCAACATGATTTTACAGATAATATGTGATCACTCGCTTTTTGAAGGACCTGTTTATTTTCTCAGGACCAGCAGGTTAGGATGTTGTCTCTGTTCAGCCTAAGTCATAACAATAGTCTCATTATGATTCCTTTTCTGATGTAAGAATTGCCCATGCCTCTCTCCCTGGTTTTGACTCTGTTGTCTGAATTTTGACAATGCTACTGGCCTTTTTGGGAGGGAAGGTGGCCTGGTATAGGCCAGCCTCTTCAGATCTCCGAAGCTAACCAGGGTTGGAACTTAGAAGGGAGACCTCCAAAGAAAATTCTGCTGAGGAAGGCAATGTGTGCCAGTAGCATGACCTAAGAATAGCCAGGGCAAATTAAATGAGCCCCTCCAGTTTCCAGCAATGTGAAGCATGAGAAAGGCATAAATACCGGTCTTGTATGACACTGGAAAATTACTGTTTGGTCCCTCAGTGACCAGATAATTCCATATTGTGTTTTTTTAATGGGAAGAGTAGATGGGTTAATTCAGCAGCAAATGTATACTGCAAGAAAGCCAGAGGAAGCCTGCATACTTCTCTAACACCCCCTCCTCCCCCCCCACACACACTGGGTGAAGCACACAAGATGCTTGACTGTATCCACCCAGAAGAGCCTTGTGCTTAGGCTTGCCAGGTCCGGGTTGGGAAATACCTAGATATTTTGGGGGCAGAGTCTGAGGAAAGCAGGGTTTGAGGAGGGACCTCAATGGGGTATAATACCATACAGTGTCGAGTAGTGGTTAAGAGCAGTAGTTTGTAGCGATGGACTCTAATCTGGTGAACTGAGTTGGTTTCCCCACTCCTATACATGAAGCCAGCTGGGTGACCTTGGGCTAGTCACAGTTCTCTTCCAGCTCTCTCAGCCCCACCTACCTCACAAGATGTCTGTTGCGGGGAGAGGAAGGGAAGGAGCTCTCCTGTCCTTGCAATGCCTTCATTCAGCAAATGAGAGACCTTGCAAAAATGACTAACCAAGAGGCTCCCAAAAAATAGCAGGTTGGACTAAAGTAAATGTAAACACTGAACAACATCTTAGGGTGGGGCCTTTGATTGAATCCCCAGATGTACCTGGTTTCGGAATGCAGCATCACAAGAGGGGAAGGGTTAAAAATTTTCCACTTCGGTTGTGCATATTGATAAACCCGAATTGAAAATAAACCCGAAATTAGCCATTTCAGTTAATTTTGGGTTTAGGGTTTACCGAATGCAAAAACCTAGGATAAAGCCGAAGCTGAATAGGTGATTTCTGAAAAAGCCGAATAGATATTCGGCATTTTGGCTTCAGCTGTTCGCCTTTGCTCAGAGCCATGCCTCTGTGCTTTCTCCCCTTTTTCTTTCTTTTTTTTTTTTTACTGGTTTTGTTAGGGCCCCATAGCTGGGGCTCTTTTGAGATGGGGATCATGTAATCGGAGCCAAATTGGTCTGACCAACTTTCCAGGTATATCACTCAACAGAAGACTAGTCTGCAGGCAGAAGAGTCATTAAAAGATGGGGCTCACCCAGTCCCGCCAGAGGGCTATACCCTCCAAATAAAAAGAGCCAGCTTCAACAGCTGCTGACACCACCAGACTTCTGAAGGAGATTTCTTCATCCACGTGGATGAGCAATCTCCTTCAGACAGCCCCTGTGGTCAAGACTTTGGCTGGCTCCAATCTCACCACGCCCCCCCCCTGAAAACCTGCTGTCAAACTGAAGGTTGCCCTGAGTACAGGCCTCGTTTCCCTGCATGGTGACCATCTCTTGGAATCAGATTTTTCATGACCACAATAAAGGACTGCTCACAGGATGTCATTTGCCACCAAAAAGAATGTTTTCTGTGCCTTATTTATCTTGCATTTAAGCCTTTTTCCTCTGTTTGGAAGCTCATTTGCATGGACATCATGCAAAGCGACCCAGAAACGAAGGCAGAGCCCAGACTTTGAGGCACTAGCTTGGAATCGGCTCTTTCCGCCAGTCCTCGGCAACGCTGAAGTTTTGAACCTGATGGACAGCTCAGCTCGTGCAATTCAAATGCCTGCAGGGTGGGGGCGACCCCTTTGTGGGTGCATAAAATTGGACCCTCTGACCCAAAGTTCACCAAACTTTGGTGACCGTCGAAAGAGAATCCCTTGCAGCCATGCTGCAAATTTGGGGACTCCCAAAATGCCCCCCAGGAGCTTCAAAAAAATCCCCATAGCCTATAGTGGGCCTAGATTTTTCAGGAAACCCAAAAATAAGCTGAATACCCATATTTGCCGGTATGGGTATTTGGCTTATTTTATGTTTACCCAAAAAAATTGGGACGAAAAAACCTGAACTTCCTTTGTTGCTTGGCCCAGGGATTAATGGACCATCACAGTCTGCAGACTTCTAGCTGTTCTGCTCTTGGAGATGAGCAGAGGACAGAAAACCTACCACCCAGTCACCCCTGGACTTTGCTCTTAGCATTAGCGATTCAGACCTAATTCACAAATAATTGCCGCTCCTTTCCATGGAGTCCTCTGTATCCATTTTGGAAAGCCCATAGGAACTTGGAGACCTATCCCAGGTTCTTATGCAGGCCTGTTGACACTATGAGACAGGCAGCAGAAGTATTTAGGAAAATCCAATCTACATTATTGAAAAATTCTGAGTATCTACTGGAGAAATAACCAAAGTGATTTTGAAGGCCCACCTAGGATTTTTAACAAATACTTCTTTCATTACTGTCCTCCATTAGTCACATTTTCTTTCTTTTGGGTTACTCACAAAAGTCTCTACCACTGAATTTCTTCCTCACATGTGATCTGTCCGCCTACCAGCATGGTTCACTAGAATGGACTCAAATATGTGTTTTTTCTCTCTCCTCATTTTGCTACCTACAAAATTATGAAGTGAAATAATATACATTCAAACACATCTTCATATGCGTACTTTGAAACAAAGCAGCACGGCAAATTCTCAAGGGAGAAGTGGAAAACCAGAGGAAAGGAATGATTATATTCAGATAATCAAATTATGTTAGAAAAATGCCCAGGGGATTCACTCATCACTGCATCACTCTCTTTGTTTTCTGTTCTTTGGACATATGTCTTGACATATGTGGAATAAACATGACACTGGTTCTTGTTCAGTGACATACAGTGTCAGGTTCCCAGATAAGGTCTTTCCTCGTGTCTCCCTGTTTCCCTATTGTATCTGTAATCCTTGACTTTTGATTAACACTTCCCATTCCACTGATGCTCTCCTTTCTTATTGGCTTCCCTCCTCTATTTGATATTTCCTAAATGGCAATGCCTAAGATTAAGTGAAACCCATTTTTCACCCTCTTGCATGCTGTATTAAGCATTAGGTATCATTAGCTGCCTTCTTGCTTTGCTTGGTAGGACTGTATTGAGATTTAGAACCTCGTTTATTAAACATGCAAACAGATATTTTTGTACAGTGGCTGCCACAACCTGCAATATGTTTTATTAACGCCACACTGCTCGGAGTCATTTGTCACTGTCGGTATTACTACTGCTCCTATCATTTCTTCGGACCATATTAGTGAACAAAATAGCAGAGGATATTGCATGTTTCCCTAAGGATCTGGTGTAATCTCTGAGGGGTGGGAGGCTGGAACAGCAGTGACTCTATGCAAAGATTGAAGTGCCTTTCAAATATGGTTATGTTGCCTCCTCTTGGAGTATTATTGTCGCCAGTGCTTCAGAGCGTTAACATAAGGGTTTTGTATAGTCAGGGAAACCCATATTCTGTAGCCAGAATTAATTCTGCCATTTTAGTAATTTGGTATAGAATTGCTGATATTGCAGATTTTATGCTCTTTCCAAGCGTCAAAGACTTTGGAATGTTTCGGAAAGGAATTGCAGAAGAGAAAGAAAGAGGAAAAGAATTGAAAAGGAAAGTTTTACTGGACTATCTATAAAACCAGAAGACAAAAAATCAGAAGAGGGGAAAGACCAGTGTTGTACAAATACTTCACCAGCCATTTGTAAATTTGCCTAAATACTACCTGTGTTTCTGTTGTGTTCATATATACTTTATATACTTTATAAATGAAGAATAGAAAATGCTGTAAAACAGATGAAAACTGAGAATCTTGATTCTGAACCAGGCTTCCTACTTTGTGAACCCATCTCCAGAGGAAATACATGTTGTAGAAACTGAGACAGCATCTCTATTGATTTATCATGGTTCAGCATTTTCCCATTCATAGTCTGTTGCAGTTTATTTACAGAACTACCTTTTAATTGTTCCATGCGGACCTCTGGAATCTCCTTCCCCAATTCCTCTCACATGAACCCAGTTGCCCTGGAATATGGTTTACAATAGAGTTGTTTAAAAATTATATAGGAACATTAACAGCGCAGTCTTTGGGGGGGAGGGGCAAAGAAATACAGGACACTGACCAGCCCCTACAATGTCATATCTTGGAAATATGCCAGCATAACCTGGAGATATGCCATCATTACACCACCATGGCTGTTCACTAGAACACCACCAGTGCAATCCCCTGCAACAATGGGGGAACGGTAGAGTTAATTGGGTCACAAAACTGCTCCAACCTGGGAACACCCTCAGCAGTGGCACAGAGTGATACCTGCAAAATCTGTGGCATAGCCAATAGATTTGCATGGAAGCTGGAAGAACCCCCCCCACACACACACACACACACACCAGCCACTAGAACCCCAGAGCCCCAAGACCCACAAGAGGCCGATGAGAACTGCAACCATTGACCCCTGTCTGAACGCCTCCCTGCACACACACACCAATAGCAGCACTGGGAGAGTAATATAAACCTCAGTCCATGAGTGGCCAGCCCAGTTGCCAAGTTGCATGGCAAGGGATTAAGTCAGTTGGCACCAAAACTACGGGACCTTAGCATCTTGCACCACAGTGGTGAGTCACTCACACTCGGGCAATGGGTGCACGATGCAAGAGCAGAACTCACCGACAGGGCAGGTAGGTGGGGAAAACAGGTGCAGAAAGCCAGCAGACCCCTGTGGACATGATTCTTCCCCTTGGCCAACCCAGAGCAGCCATGGTGGAAACACACTGCCTGACTGCATAGCCCCAGCCCAGTGGTCACAGCATGGATGTCCCAGCATGGAGCAAGGTAAGTGCACCACCTGACATCCCCTCTGGCAGGTCCCCCCACCACCACACACACCCCAGCCAGGGGCCATGGCCACACCCAGGCAGACTTGGCAGATGGCATTGGGGCAGAAGACAGCACAGTACTCATCTGGAAAGGGGCTGCCACTAGCTATGGTCCCTCAAGGGCTCCACCCCGAGACCCACTCACTGTCAAGGCTGGCCCTAAGAAAGCTGGGGTGACCCAGCCAGCTGGCCACCAACATAGGCACCCCTGTATCCACCAAGAACATTATTTTGCCACCCTCCCCAGGGACCCCCCCGTCTGGGCTGCCAACCACCAGGCTGGCTGGACCACCCCTGGAAATACAACCACCCCCTGGCCACCAGTGTGCAGCTACCAAGTGGAAGATGACTTCTCCGTGCCCCTAAACCATCCTAAGCTGGAACTGAGGAACCTACCTGCCCTCAGACTCTGCAGGTGGGCAGGGGTTTGTTGCCTGGCTGTACCACTGTTGGTCTTTTCCTTCCCCAGGTGAGACCCCCTCCAGTGATCTATCTATACGGTGCACAGCAGCTGGCATACAGAACCGTCTGTGGCAGCACATGCTTCCCTGGAGCCCCCTCACATCCCATTGGCCAATAGCTTTAGCACATGGGTCTGCCCCCCCTAGGTTTGCCAGATCCCTCTTTGTCACTGGCGGGAAATTTTGGGGGCAGAGTCTGAGGAGGGTGGAGTTTGGGGAGGGGAGGGACTTTAATGCCATAGAGTTCAATTGACAAAGCGGCCATTTTTCTCCAGGTGATCTGATCTTTATCGGCTGGAGATCAGTTGAATTAGCAGATCTGCTGCTACTACCTGGCAGTTGGCAACCCTACCCCACCCCCAGCACTGAACCTGGGATGTAGACAATGTCTGGGGCTCGGGCAGGCATGGGTAGGTTTGCCAGGCTTCCCACAGCATGGTCTGGTGGTTAGGAGCAGTGGACTCTAATCTGGAGAAGCGGGTTTGATTCTCCACTCCTCCACATGAGTGGCGGACTCTAATCTGGTGAACCAGGTTGGTTTCCCCACTCCTGTACTGGAAGCCAGCTGGGTGATCTTGGGCTAGTCACAGTTCTCTCTGAACTCTCTCAGCCCCACCTACCTCATTAGGTGTCTGCTGTGGGGGGAGGAAGGAAGGAGATTGTAAACCGGTTTGATTCTCCTTAGAAGGGAGAGAAAGTCAGCCTAAAAAATCCAGCTCTTCTTTTCCTCCCAGCTTCTAGGCTTGTTGCCCAGGCAGTAAAAAATGGGGTGTGAGGAGTGCATTCCTTTTGTAACTTTTTTGCAACCCTTTTGTAACTTCAGTCCTTGCAGGGTTTTTTTTTAAAGAAATGTTAGACACCCCAGGATGGTCTAGGAGGAGGGTAGGAAGGTTTGGGAAGCCATTGCCTCTGAGCATTTGCAGAATAGAATTCTGAAATTCTGTAGAACCTCCCTTCCTTCCCCTCCTCTCTTTGAATGTCTCTTTTGATCCAAATGGAGTTGATTCAAAACAGAATTCTAAAAAGAGACAAAGAAATTGATTGTTCACTTTCAAGGAGAAATTGAGTAATGAGGAATTAAGAGAACAACGCTACTTCCAAGAAATGCCCAAGCAAGACTTAAAGACAACAGCCTTCACACTTTGTTTTCCCTAGCATCTTACATTCAGAAATATCATGTCTCTGAAGACAGGTATTGGCTTAAACTGACCTTGAAAGAAAATTTGATTATGGTGGATCAAATTGAATTTACATTATTCAGAATGACCAAATTCTTACAAGTGAAACCCCACATATGGTCACATAAAATGGGCAGTAGTTTGAGTGGTTTTGCACCTGTGCAGTTTGTGGCATTCGACAGAGCAGCTGGCCAGGTTGCTACCATTGGCTCTGTTCACAATTTATTAGATTGCTGGGGATTACGTATGCCCCAGAACCATCATGGGCACATTATGCATCTTTCCAAATGAGCTCCATTTCCAGAATATGTATACTGCTTTTCAACCTGTGCAGTTGGCAGTATTCGTCAAGTTGGCACATGCGGGACAGAACAACACTTCTCAGGCAGCGGAGGAAAAGCAGGCAACTTATTTTTGATTCGATTTAATATTTTAAAGCATTTGACAAATGCCAGAATGTATGGCTTCAAGAGTCAAGCTGGCCATCAGCAAGACGACAACAGTAGAAAGAAACTGGGAAAAGGCAGCATGTAAATATTTCTCTAAATAAATAAAAGGCATGCAAACCGCCGCCCCCCCACCGCAGTTCAAGACAATGAAGGAAAGCTGCTGTTTTGTAATATTTGAAGATAATGGATTCCAGCAAAGCTCTGCAGGAATGAATGCTTCAGAACGACAAAGCCTTTGCCCCCTAGAATTCAGTGTTGCCACCCCACTCATGAAATGTGTGCATGAATGCTTTAGACACTGAAGTATGGACAAATAATTTCTGCATGCCTTGCTGCTCACAATCAGTGCATTATCTAGGTATGCCATGTGGCAGATGCTCAGAATTGTGCGTGTACATCAGTGACACTGTCGGCAAAGGGGGAGAACCATAGTGCATGCTTTCCAAGTTTTACATGCCGCATTTATGATTTTGCATGGAAGTTCAATTAAAACATTCCCTGTGTGGGATGTCCTATAAGGACTCAGGCCTTATTAAGTGCAATGCCATATTGAGAGAAGTGAACAAATTGGATCCTGCCAGCTTTCCATTGACACCAGGGGAACAAAGTGCAATCTTCCTTCTTCACTGCAGCCCTCTGCCTCAAGATGGCTTTTTGTCCACACTGGTCACTGGATACCCAGCACAGCCTTTTGTGGGGGTCAAAAAGGGCTGCTGGAGGAAAGAAAAGGTGAAAAACAGCTGCATTCTGCCATGAGAAAGCTGGTTGGATCCAACCCAGTGTTTAGATTTCTCTCGCCCACTTCATTCCACATGGCCCTCTATCCCGTCTATGCAAAGAAAAGTGTAGTTTCAGGTTTCAGTTGGTACACGGCTGGGCCCAGGGAGCAAGATTCATAGCAAGGTTCAAAGTTAAGCTCCTGGAGATATCCATACATTGCAATTAAGCAACATATTGTTACAACATTTGTTGTGGCTACTTTTTGATACCACACAACAAATCAAATACGGGTTTCTTCTGAGGAATAATCATGTGTGCTCTTTAGTTTAGGAGGCTGAGTGATCTCCACACCTTCTCCCAGTAAGGAAAGACTCAGATCACTGAAGAAGTGAGCTGTGACTCATGAAAACTCACACCCTGCCAGAAATTTTGTTAGTCTTTAAGGTGCTAGTGCTACAGACAGACTAACATGGCTGCTCATCGTGAACAGATCACTTGTACTCCTAATTGTGTCCAAAGGCTTGTTTTGAAAGCCCGTTTAGACACCCGTATTATTACACTGACCGTTCGTATTACCCTGCACTCTGATACTTCTTATGCAGATAACAATGATACCTCTTATGCAGATAGTAGCCTCAGGGTTGAATTTTTCTCTTGCTGTGTGACAACATGAATAGGGAACTAAGCTGTTAATATCTTTAGCAATGCTCTCAGTCTGCTCTAAAGACAGGGAGAAGGAAAGTCTGAAATAAGGAACTGTGTAGGATGGTTGGGATGATTACTACCAAGATTCCCACATCAAATGTTTGTTATACCCTGGTGATTATTGATTGTTATACCCTGGTGATTATTTAGCCAGGGCTAAAAGGAGGAGGAGGCGATGGTCCCCATCCCATCCCATGAATATACCAAAAACTAGACAGCACACTGGTCTTGTATGAAATGGCCACAACTATTTATTGGCAAAAGCTGAAGTGCCTTGGCGTAGCATGGGAGCTGGTTCAGGAGGATCAACTGTTCCCAATGCGACCGATGAACACCACTTATTCCCTGGGAGTCGGCAGGGAGCAGCTTGGGATGGCAGTATTGGGAAATACACTTGGGCATGAGCCACTTGGTGGTTTCCCTGCCACTTGGAAGGAGGCAGCCTGGACAGCCCCCGAGCTGGGCATATCCTATCCGAGCCTCCCCTCAGATCCCTTATTGGGATCCCCAATAGTGAGAAAAGGGGCATGCAGGCCACTTTCCCCAACAAACTGAACCAGCCCCATGCTAACGCTGCCTGAGTTGTGACATAATAATAATCCTCAACAATAACAAACATCTTATATAAAGGGAGGGTAGGTGGGACAAAGCCGAAGGCAGACTGCAGGCATGCAGCGAGGCTGTCTACTTATATCCTGAATGGGCGGCCCAGAGTGAAACATGCTCCGTTGCTGTCTGCCTGCTCCAGGAAGCCCCACCCCATGCCAGCCCAACAATAAGCTTATTCAAGCCTACAGATGGGGTTGATTAGCGAAACGCCCCCAGCCCCGCTGAACAGCTGAGAGGCAGGGCTGGGAGACGAAAGCCACGCCCAAACATTGCCTCGTCGAGTGGAGCCCCACTCGCCCTTACTGCTTCCCCTCACCTCCTCCTCTGCCCGGGCCAACAAAGCAGGCTCCGGGTAAGTCCTGGAACTCGAACTTATAAGCATTATTGGTGCAGCATGACTGGAGCTTGCTGACACAACAATCACGCTAACTCTGTTCTTGGTGTAAGTAAGAAAGGAAGTGGTTTGATCCAAAGAAAGGAAGTGGTTTGATATAGAAACGTCTTGTACACTTTCCTACATGCAGCCAATGATGGCAATAAAGATCCAGTCTGGTCAACTATTTCAGAGGACTGGACCCGCCACACACAAAACCTGTGACTCAGCTGTCACCATATGGATAATCCTAAAAGAGGGAGGGAAGGCTGCATGGTATAGCCCAATCTCATCAGGCCTCGGAAGCCACACAGGGTTGACATTTGGATGGGAGACCACCAGGGAAGACTCTGCAGAGGAA